>NW_011888822.1:253961-313527 GCF_000151845.1 Pteropus vampyrus | reverse complement strand
CATTCACTCATTCTCAGTGTGAAGCACTCAGACAACAAAGGAAGAGATTTTAGAAATATTTGACTCATAAAAATGAAATAAAAACTTCATTGTTAAAATATAAAAGTCAGACAAAAGCCTGTGAACAATCTTTTATATTAAGAGTTTACAAGATGATAAAAAGATACTTTACTTAGAGAGGACAATACATAAAACAATAGTACTAATAAACATAAAATGAAAAAATAATGATAAAAGGAAACACAAAATCCCAGCCAACCTAACAGGAAAACACTTGAAAATTCATAGTTATCAAAACAATGAACATTGTTATAACTATTAGGTACCCGTTTTAACCTATCGAATTACCCAAGATTATAAACCACCAGTACCACCACCCCCACACTGCCTGCAATGTGCTGGTTAATTTAACCCAGGGGTCCTCCTCAGAAAGTTGTGGATGATGTGAAGACTTTTAAATGGCCTGATTAAGTCAGCAATTTCACTTGGAATTATTTTTCCTAAGGGGAGAAATATCACAGATATACAAAAAAGAGTTGAATGCAAATACGGTCCTGGTAGAGAAGAAGACAAAAGTTAGGAGAGAAACGACTCCAAGAACACCTAAGAAACATTTACTAGAGAATGAGTAAATAGGGTTTGGCACAGCAATCCTAAAGAATAATGTGCAGCTCTAAAACTCTTGCAAAAGAAGACTTATGGGCAGGGGAAATATCCCATATACAGTGTTGAGTGAAAAGTAATAACAGCACAATATGTGCAATATAGTCCCTGTTTTAGGGGAAAAAAAAATATATATATATATATATAGTTGAAAAAAAATATATATATATAGTTGAAAAAAAAAAATATATATATATAGTTGCAATAGAAGGATGAAAGGAGGAATGCTGTTTTTTTTTCTTTGTGCTTCCCTGTATTTTCTAAGCTTTTGCCAGAAAGCCTGAAATAATTTTGTAATTGGTATTGATAAATGTATTAAATAACTTTGAAAGAGAATGTGGAAACAAGGCAAAGTTGATCAACTCTCCCAGAGTCTCGGCATGGGGAGGATGAGAGGGTTCTGGGTGGCTGGAGAGAGAATCGCCCCCCTGCAGGAACTGACCAGTTAGTTACCTGTGTCAAAAGTTAGCCCGATTAGAGTTAGGACCACTGCCTAACTTTCCTGTAACACTGTGCATTGCCTGGAAGAGGTGCCAGCCTGATCAAATCCAAGGCTTCAGAGGGCCTGAGATAGATGGCAGCCACCACAAGACGGGAACCATCACTCGAGATTTTAGCTGCCTTGATTGACCTCCTTGGAGCCACCAGTCTGTATGCTCCAGGGCCCAGAATCACAGTGCCACACATAAATCCCTGTCTGTGACTGGAAAAAAAGCAATCTGACTTTATGAGACAGCATTTCATAGCAAGCACATACAGTGATTTTTCCTTCAAAAATCATCAAAGGTAAAAAGACTCCATTAGAAGTGGTGTCACTGAATCCAATTCTCTCTCCTGTTTCTAAAAGCAGCAAGAAATGTTAAAAGGCAGTGTAATAGAAAGCTGTTAGTTTGGATCCGTATATACTTCGTTCCTCTGATAGGAAGTGAGTTCCACCTTTAAAGGTGTGAGCTTCATGCAGAGAAGAGCTCAACTGATTCTCCACCACTACTCTGCTTAGTCAAACTGGCTCTTTCTGCTTTGACAGGAAGGAAGAGGAAAGCCAGCCATTAGCTAACAGGTGATTTGGGTTCATCTGCAGAATTATGCTAATAGAGTCTGCGCCCAACCAATCTTGATACCTAGCAGAGTGCCTGAAATATAGTAGAAACTCTATAAATAAGTTTGAATAAATAATTCCATGAAATCTACACTTTCTGGAAGGCAACTGGGATTATGTCCTATCTTAAATTTCCTTTCTATATATATACTCAGCTGTCCAACATGTGGACATCTTGAATTTTACTCATTTTGAACATTCTGGAATCATTCTGCGATGTTTGCTTTTCTAGATAGGAGATACTACTCATCAACATAAACCTTCTACAGCCAGTGAGTTGAGGTTCCCTGCTAGATCCCACATGTTCAGTGGAAGGTCATGTCACACGCACTGGCCCATCTTTCCTAATTGCACAAATGAGAAACAGAGTCAGAGCGCTGGTGAGAATTACTCCTGACTGAGAATTAGGTTCTAAGTTTCCTTTCTCCTAGGTCAATACTCTATCAGATCAACCTTTCATTGAGCTAGTCCCCAACAGGCAGAGCAGGGGGAGAACAAACTCATGCTTGTGTCTAAGGAACCATTAAATTGTGACTTTTTTCCTTCCAGTTTGGTCATGGCCTCCTCCTAGGTCATGGCCATATATTTTAAAATAATCTGTTTAAGCAATTAATGCAAGTTATTCAAATGGGGGAATTGATTAGATAGTTGGTGGTTTTGAACTGTGTGGTTGTGAGTTAGAGCAGACTTACCTGTCTATGTTTTTAGAATCTACGTTTCTAGGCTACACTCCCCACCCCCAGTGATACTGATTCAGTCAGACTGAGATGGGCCCTGTGAATCTATATTTTTAACTTGCTCCCAAATTATTGAGAAAGATGATTTGAGAAACATTTTACCTGACCATGAGCTCCAGGGAAGCTGGCAGCATCTGATTTATTTATTTATCCACAATATTTAACCCAATTTTGCAGAATTTGCTTCATAAATACTGAATTGAATTTGTGTTTACTAGGGATATTGTATATCCCTTTAAAAGACAGACAATAGACTCATTGGGAAGGAATTTGGGCTAAATATTTAAAATCAATGTGTTATTGGTTTATAACAACAATGGTCTGCTTTTCTGGTTTCTCTACTGTGATTCTGCCACCTACCCCTCTCACGTGCTGTAGCTCAACAAACTACAGGAAAAGGAAGGAGATGAATGTTCAGAGTCAGCAATTTCCCCACATCGCACAGCCAAGATCCATCGGAATGTATCACCTGTGCTTGTCACACTTCATCTTGGGAAGGTCATAGTAGGAACACTGGGCAGAGTAATAGTCACAACCATGAGGTTCTATCCAATTTTAGCACCACCTGTGAGCTGTGTGATCTTGAGTGAGTTATAACTTTTCTAAGCCTCCATTTCCTCATTTGTGAAATGGGAAGCAGTTGCTACGTCTTCTACTCTGAAGCTGTTAGGGAAAATAAGGTCACACAGAGCAGAGTAAATGTGACAATTGTGTGTTCTGTAAATCCCAAGAATTATATATCTAAGTCATCACTATGAGTATCAGGAGTCGTTTAGTACTGGTTTTCAAATACTTTTTTCCCGTAATGACTTTATTTTAGTTTTAAACCTAAACAAGTTTTCAAAACATGCATCTTAATGCACCTACATAATCTAGTTAATTGATCAAAAATATCATTCCCCAAAAGTGTGGGGGGCAGACAAGAAAAAGAAAATATCAGCTTTCCTAGAAATGTACTGTCTAAAATTAGGAAATAGGGGTAGTTTCTGTCTTCCGAAACTTAGTCTTCTTAGTGAATATTATCTTCACCTCTTTTATTATCATACAAGTCTGAAAGTAATTTACATCTCTTAATTTTTAAAAAATTCACCCACTTTTGAGATACACAATCAAAAACACATGATTATCTGTATGATAATTCAGGCTACATAATTGCATCCTCCCTGTTTTATTATATTTGTTATGTCTTTTCCCCACCTTTGACCTCCAATTGTTTGAGAAGTATGTGAATATATCCTAATGAATATATTGAATCTAATTAGGTCAATTAAGCAGTGTTCAGCCTAGTGAGTCTTTGAAATAACAAATGCCACATGCCCCATCTGAGAAACTAGCTATTTCAATTTCATTCCATTAGTAATTTTACTGATTTAGTTTTCTCCTTGAGAGAATATTGGTTTCTAATTTGCCTATTGCTCTCATCAGTCCAACATCATTTTCCTTTAAATTATCCATGTGTAGCCAAGTCTTTATCTGGACAGAGATGAAATGGGAGTTGTGCTAGTCCACATCTTCAGGGGGAAGCTGTGACAGATTATGCTGACATCTGAACCCCAGTGAACCAGAGAGGGAGAGAAGGTTGGGTGGAAGCGTTCTAGACTGCTGTGCAGTCAAGAAAATCTTGGGGGAGTCTTAGAGCCAAAATTGATTAACAAAGAAGTATCTTGTCTTCTAGGAAAGAGTCTGCCTTAATATGTCCAACATTTTCAATTTTAGTCAGAAGTAGCCCATGGGAGGTATGGTCTTGGTGCAAGCTTACGATGGGTTTCAAATGGCAGCATCTGGGACCCTATGTTCTTTGTATCAGGACCTCTGCAAGGAACATTCTTATGCCCAACCTCAGTAGCTTCCTGTGAATTTGACATCTGATGGGACAGCGATTTTGAAGGCTATTTCTCAGGATATTTAATTGGCCCCATGAAAGAGAAGAGCAGGAAAAAGGGGGAGAAACTACATTGTTTAAAAGGGGGCTTGAAACTAACACTATCCAGGAATTCTTGGGAGAATAATTTGCTTGCAAACCAAAAATTTTGTGGAATTTTTTAAAATGGCTCTCACTGTGAAGCCATCAGAGCTGATAAGATTCAACCCAAGAGGCGGCAGCAAGACCTTCTCACTTAAAACAGTAAATAATTTGATTGAGATAAAGATTAATAGCTAAAATCATGTGAGTCAGTCAGAAGCAGCAGAGACCATCAATCTCCAAAGATTAATAATGGTAAAAGACAACACTGTGATAATCAGTTTCATATTGATGGATCATGGGAGAGTTTAATGAGGGAATTTCAGGAGGAGAATTTCAATAAAGTAGACTAGACTTGGGGAGAGCACAAATCACATGGCTAAACCTGAAAGCGGGCTGTCTGCCTAGAGGACACAGAGGCGGGAATACTATTTTCCTGTCTGTGTGCTAAATGCTGAAATATCTCACAAATTAGTGTCAGGAGGTTGAATGGAATCGGCTGCAGCAAAACGTGACTAGAGCAGAGAAACCATGCTCACTGCTCTAATTTAGAAGGCAGGGGAGCTGAGCCAACAGAATGTAATCGTGTCTTAATGTGCTCAAGGAGACTGAGAATCATTAGTTATTGTCTGAGGGGCACATGAACTGTTGTCATTTATGAGACTGTGTCATATTTCAGAGAATAGGGGGCCATTGTCCTCAACTCCTGTCTTTGCCAGCTCATGCAGGCGGGAATCCAATTCTTCCCACATGTTCTGAGTTTCCGCCAGGTAGCAGGTACTACGCTAGACCTGGGGAATAGAATGACAAATGAGCCTGGTCCCGGACCTCAGAGGACTTACAGTTTAAAAAGGAGAGGCAGGCACGAGCATAAATTATAATTAAACAGAATTTGTCCTGGCAACAGCTGGGAAGGGTAGCATGTGTTTTTGAGCATGGATTTTTAGAGACAAACTGGCTCATAATTCTAGCCCTTCTTCTACCACATATGGCTATGGGGCTGTGCCAAGTATATTTGAGCCTCAGTTTCCTCATTTGCTGAATGCACAGAATCACAGTTTTCACCTCATTATGTTGGTATAAAGTTTAAATAAGATGAGGCAAGTACATTCTTTAGACAAAGCTTTGCACACGGTAATCTGCTATAAATTGTACATAATGATTTTGTCCCATAAATTAATAACTACCTTACTGATTTTGTTATTGTTATACACAAAATTAAAAGGCGATAGAATGTCAAGATAAAAGAACTATTCCTTAAAGAAGGATGGGGCCAGGATGTGGACTGAGATTAGAGGAAGGCTTTAGAGAGGAAGAGATAGCTATTTGAGATAGCCTGAATAGAAAAGAGTAAAACCACAGTGACGATCCCTTCTGCATGGAGCAAGAGAGAATTTAGACCTATTTTTCATTCTATTCACATCGGGCAAATTACGTTATAAATTACTGTAAACCTGATGAAACATTCAACCCAATTCATAAGCTAAGAAGCCTCACTGCAGTCCTGAGGTCCCTGCAGAAAGAACCTTCAGAGGAAAATGCAGGGCCCTTGATTACATTTGCTTTTTAATTAATCTAAGGTGTTAATTTCAGCTGGAGGAAAGTTAATTTTTCCTTTTGTTAACTTAGTGGCCACCAGCAAAGCTTATAGTATTGTAGCAAAAGTTTGGAAAGACTGTCTAGCTCCCTTGTGCTTCAGTAAATATAGTGGCAAATAAAATGGCTTTCCTAGAAGGCACAGAAATTTAAATAATTTTCATAGATTGTCTCTGCTTCTCTTGGTGAACAGAGAAAAGGCTAGTTCTGACCTAATCAGGTGACACTAACATCCAGAAAAATCCATTCTTTTGACCTTTTCATGTCTCTTCTCTGAAAAACAGAAGGAAAAACAAGCATCACTTTCTTCCAACAGCAAAGAAATACTACAGGTTTGGGGTTTGAGGACGTAACAGCATGTTTTCCTCTCTCTGGGGAGTTATTCTGTTCCCAGGCCTTCTTTCCTTGTCTTCTATTATATAACAACTCATAGGCCAGGACTCTCCTTAGCTATAACAAAGACTGTTATTTGTCAAAGGAATTAAAGCTATAGGCCACCTAATTCTTCTGAAGGAAACTCATAATGTATCACATTTGCATGTCAAACCATTTAAGGAGGTGGAACACAGATGCTTGGTGTGTGCAAGCAGGATGTTCAAGCCCCTGGGAACAAAGCCCACATGAAGCTCTTATAACCAATGATCTAAAGCCATCTATGAAGGTCTGAGACATCCTATAGGGGGCCACCAGTATTGGTCAAAAGCCTGTACAGGAACCTGAATTTTGTAATTTAGGAAGACTGATGAGATAGCAGTCACCACCAGAGAACTCCTGAAACTTGGCCTCGACTCCAGACTTCATGGGTATTGGTTCATATGACATTGCCATCTATCTTTTAAGAGCGTTTTCTTACTACTTTTATCACCTACTGTAATTTCAAATGCCAACTCAAATTGATTGCTGGTGGCTGCATGAACCACCATGTTTAAAAAGATTATGAGACTCAGTGATGTCTGCTTGGGCATCAGTTAGGTCAGTGGGGGCATCTGGGCCAGGTCTCTGCTATCCACGTGCCACACAATTTTTTCCAGGTTTGCCAGCAATAATATGGCCTCAATTCTGAAAAGAATCTTAACTCCCAAAATATCACCTATCTAATGGACCTACCCCTACACCATTTTGAAAAAAGGAGTAACGGTCATACTTTAAAGAAATTCCAGAATTTTTATTTTCCTCCAACGCAATTCTTATCAAAGGAAGTTGCTCCTTACAGTAAACCTGTCCCTTTAGAAAACCTTCTGTCTTGTAGGAAGGAATTTGAAAGGTTGCAGCCTTGGCCCTGAGTCTCTAAATGAAGTACAAGTTCAACTCTATATGAAAAAATAGGAGGAAAAACTCATGCAGGCATTGAGGGGTTACACCTATGTGCAGAGAAAAATTCTTTCCCAAAGCAGGTTAGTTAGAAACAGACACAATGAATTCAGCCTATCTACTTTTTAATGGCTTGCATTATTAAAAACATTACTTATGCTTTTTGCATGACAAAGAACATGAGTAATAATTTTGATAATAACTTTGTCTTTGATACACAAAGGAACTCAGTGTGAAAGTTATAAAAATACTATCTTTGGGGCAAAACTGGAGATTAGCAACACACTGAGAGATGAGCTATTCAACTGAGGAAGAAGTCTGCAGTACCTTGTTTTTTTTTTAATTTTAAATTTGGAATCCTAGTGGCAAGCTGGTGAAATGCTTAGACAGTCGGATGACCATTAGAATATTTGATCTATGGAAAAAAATGTGAAACTCCTGATCAGAAAAAAGTGTATATACTCATTAATATATATAATATAGTATTTATTAAAACTTGCCCCTACCATAATAGTGTTTCCATTTACCAAATACATTTGGAAGACACTCTTTTCTTAAAAGCCAGTAATGTGTGGTTCAATGCAGTTAGCAGGCAATTAACACTTGAACTTTTATGATCAGCTTGAGTTGTAAGCACATCTTCTCTTGAATTGTTTGCCAAGTGACAATTGGCATTTATTTATTCAACAAATACTTATTGAGCATCTACTATGTGCCTGATATTTCATTTAAGGGTACAGCAATAAATAAAACAGACAAGTATCCTCAAACCTTGTGGAACTCAAGTGTGGGAAGCAGAGGCTGAACAATAAACATAATAAGAATATGCTGTATGTTAAGTATAAGTACTGTTCGAAGAAGATAAATCAGGGTAGGAAGAATCAAAGGTACCAAAGGTGGGGTGCACAATCTAAAACAAGGTAGTCAGGCTAGGCCTCCTTGAGAAGAGCACACTTAAGACTTGAAGGAAGTGAATGAACCAGCCATACAGTGCATCTCAGCCAGTTCCAAGACCTTTACCTCAAGTCAGAGAAAGCTGTGTGTAGAGAGAATCTGGGGGTGGGGGAGATTAGGATTTCTGCTTTGGATCTGCTGAAATTCAAGATCTACCTGACTGGAGATGACACGAGACTTGGATATACAAGTCTGAAGTTCAGGAAGAAAAATTGGGTTAGAAATATAAATATGCACATTCTTGGCATACAGATAGCATTTAATACCATGAGGCTTTGTGAGAGCTCTAAGGAAATGCATAAAGAAAGAAAAAAGAAAGCAGAGTTAAGGATTGCTCCCTGGAGCTTTCCAACATTTCCAAACTTGGGAGAAAAAGAAAGACTAGCAAAGGAGATGGAGGAGGTAAGGAGCTAAGCAAGAGCTTGTGCTGTCCTGGAAGCCATTTGCAGAAACTATATCAGGGAGGAAGAAGTCGTCAGCTGAGTCAATGCTGCTACTAACAAGTCAAGAAGGATGAATGTGCAGAATCACCAGTGTACACAGGGTAGGTCACCAACATAATGATCTAGGTCTGGCACTTGCCTCCCAGACTCATAGATCCCTTAGTTTTATATAATAATCTTAACCAATCTCAATGTCATTCATAACCCATCCCCCCAGGGCAAGGTCACAACCTAGTAGCTCATCTTCAGGGCTGGCCGGTAGATGTGTTTTTTTGTTGTTGTTTTGTTTTGTTTTTGCTTGGCCAGTATTTTTTTCTAAATTTAATGCAACATGAAAGTTGCAAAATTTTATACTTAAACACAGATTTCCATGTTCTCCTAAGAACCTACAGCCCTCACTGGTCTAACCCATTCACATTTCAGTGACCGACGAGAGCTGAGCCGTGTGAGTTTCCTGGTCACCAGCACACCCAACAATTTGTCAGTATGTGCAGGAGAACGCCCACCCAGCCAGCCTCTCCTACGTATCCAACCTGGCTTGTTACAGAAACACTGTAGTTTTCCATCTCTCTTTTAGGAAGTTTTGTAATGGAACCAGATCTCAAAGGTTCTGAAGGTGCTACATAGATTTGCATCCATAGATGAAGTCTAATTTTTGGATGGTTTTGTATATGAATCTCAGTTTGGAAAATGTCCATCGTGTTCTGACAGATTTCTCTAGACCAGCAGGGAACACTGGTTCCGGGAGATGTTAAGAAGTGTTAAATGACAAAAAGATTTCATGTTTAAATAAGCATGGAAAACATTAAGTTAGAGTTATTTTTTCTTTCTTTCCTTTACTATGGGGCATTTAGGGGCTTTAAATGCTACTAGGATTCTTCAAGAGTTATGTCCTTCACTATTTCCCAAAACTGTCAGGCCAGGAAATACTTTTCTGATGGGTGGAACACCTTGAGAAATGAGACCCAGAGGATACTCCAGGGAATGACCACCCTACACTGGGGCACCCACGATGACTGGAACCATGTCTTCTTATTTCCAGAAGTCAACAACTTTAATAGCAACGAAAGCATAAATGTTCAACAATTTGCTGAATAAATTATAAATTGGAGAGGCTGGACACGTCACTCAGGCAAAGCTAATGGGATTCCAAATTTAACTCCATATCTGGATCACAGAAAATGGTGTCCTCAGGTCCCTGACAGTCTCCCTGGAGCAGTGCACATGTGCTTCCTCCCAGCAGAGTGAGTCAGATGCCCTGCCACAGGCAGCAGGACCCTGCCTGTCAAACTGGTGGAATTTACAGCCTGGGAAGGGGGTGCCTGTTGCAAAATCTTTCATGCAACTGACCTCGGCCTGTGCGGAGCACGTGATCCTTGTCTCAATGTTAGGTGTCGTTTCTTCTTTCTCCCCTTTTGGCTAGAGCACCACGGCAACCCTTGCTACTCAAACCGATGTTGCACTCAATTGAGAGACAGTCTCTGGCAGTAGATGACAGTGCTCAGCAGTTGATGTTTGGTATTCTGGCTTTAGCTTGTGGGAGTTTGACTCCATTTGTGGAGGCATGAGCCTAAATTTAAACCTGCTGTGAGGATGAAATGCCAGAGAAAGACATTTGCCTGGGGGTGGGCTGATCTGGCCTCCAAAGATCTGCATCTATTTTGTTCTTGCTTCTTTTTAAAGAACTATCATTTACTCAGCACTCAACACTCACTATGTGCCAGACATTTACTTTGCACAATAACCTCAGAAAGCAGATGTTGACCCCATTTTACAGGTACAAAAACCAAGGCTTGGAAAAGTTTTACCCATCTTGCCCAAGGTCACATAGTAAGTAGGAGGGCTCAGATTTTTACCTCAGGTCAAAACTGATTCTAAATCACCCCTATTGTTTAAGCAGTAATTCTCAAACACACTAGAATAGGCTCAGCAAAATCGCGTGGAAGACTGATGAAAACCTCTTGTCTGAATTCTTTCAGGTGGTTCTCATATACAACACCCTACCCTGTCCCAGACGTGGGAGGTGGAGGAGAGCATGTATACTTAGCAAAAGATTTCGATATAATTTCATCTACACTGGCCTTGTGCCTTCTTTGTATTTTTTTTTTCCTTCTGGTTTTCATGATTATTTTTACTCTTATGCACTGAAAATACATTGCCTCTATAAATGTAAAGGAACCAATAAAAAGACATGTCATTTAAAAATAGAATAAAATTAAAAGGTGGTAAAATGTTTTTTTTAAAAAAATACTTTATTACTTCTCAGAAAAAGGTAATTATCAGTGTAGTCAGGAATTAAAACCGTATTACCACATTCCTATGTTGTCTTATTTGGGGGTGATCAAATTTTTTGAAACTAGTTAGAGATGATAGTTCCATAATATTGTGTATATATTAAATGTACACTTTAAAATGTTTTTTTTAATATCATTTGAATACTGCCTCTCAAAAAAATAAATATATATCCCACATTCCTGAACCACAAAATTGAATTTAAACATGCTTTACCCTGGAGAACCAATTCTACTCTTAGCAAAGTCTCTGCCAAGCTGCGGCTGTTCTGGGGAGCCATCGGTCATTATCTGAAACTCAGGGACAACAGCAACTTCCTGAGTTTCCACACGACCCATTGACCCTGGAAATACGGCAGCAGTGTCAACTCATTTGGGGCAAGGGAGAAGGTGCGACAGTGAACGTACCACAGGCACCCAGTTTTTAGGTCATTCAGGAACTTGAGTGACACCAGTTCTTATCCTTGTCTCAGTCTTCTCTCACAAACACACAAACATTCATGTCTAGGCAAGTGTGCCATCTCAACAAGAACCAGCTCCACTAATGCAGCAGGGGTGTTACGCAGAGTGGAGAGCCTGGCTCCTCAACTATCCACTCAAGGACTGACATTCCTGGGCTCTTGTGCCTTGAAGCTACTCTGCTCTTACCTGGCATCTCCCAAAGCCCCTTGTCTCCTGTGATAAACAGTTTTGTTGGTTTATTGCCCTCACACTCCTAACCTCAGGGCATCGTCTACATGAGTCTCATCTGAGCCCTGCTCAGCCAGCTAAAAATGCCCATTACATAAACATGTTCTCATCACATGCAATGCTGCACTTCTGAATCACTGTCACAGGCCCTGGTGTTTGGTGTTCAGGGGGGAGGGTATAATGCGCATTGTCATCTGCTACCCTGGGTGACCAAGAGCAAACACTTACACCATGTTCCACTGGAATTAGGATGCAGTTTCAGGCTATGGTATGATTTTCTGCCTTGCAAGTCTAATCAGCTCATGTGGGGACCAAGGGCGCAATGCTGGACTCATCAGCACTCTCCCCAGACTGCTTGTACTTTTACAAAGATCAAAACCCATACAGAGAATGAAGGCGAAATACCATGAAATGGCCCTATACTTTAATTTCTGTCCTGAAGGTCAAGGCTTTATAATGAGGCTCACAAAGGAGCAATACACGTATTAAAAGAATCTCTCCTGTATCAAAAGGAAAAAATAGGTCACTGACCATTTTCATAGGATCATTTCAATCCATTGGCCCCTGGTGCTAAAATCATATTGGAAATGAGAAAGTGAGTGGCATCTTCCATATTCACTATAATGTTCTAACAGCAGTAAGACTGAATTTAGGCTAAAATTACACGCTTCTGCAAAAGGCAGGAGAGGCCTATGAACACGATGTGTCTTAGGACCGGCTTCCTCAAATGAGAGCCTGAGACAAACTTTGTATGCAGTTAGTTCCTTTGGCAAATGGACACCTAGAACAGGAGTGAAGGGCCAGGGAATAATAGAAAGGGGAAAGCCAACACACAGGCATATTATTAGGTTGACCCCCTCCAATGGGTGCTGTGATGCTTGATCCCCTAGGACCTTCTGAGAAGCTTTCTGAAATGTACCTTAGACATTTCCACCTGGGGAATGAGAAGATGAAGCACTTGTCCCCAGGCTTTCAACCCCTATTTCCAAGGATTGCTCTAAAGAACACTAACTCCTGGGCCTCCAGGAGTTAGCATCTGCAAACCTGACAAGCAGCTCCAAAAGTCACTCCAACAGCCATGGTATCAGGGAAGCCCCAAAACAAACACTGGAGTTGTGTGACACACAGCTGAGCAAGATGCTGTATAGTTGTACCTGTGCGAATCTGCTTGAAGCCTATATGAGCTGGTTACAACCAAGGTGGAATCAGAAGTCAAGAGAATTTGAAGCAATATCCACTACAGACTCTGAGGCCCACAGGCTTGCTGGTCACCGCTGGAGGAACGAGGTTGCACTTGTGGGAAAACACCCAAAGCTTTGGACATGAAGCGAAACTCCCCTTATCCTACCTTCTAAGGAAAATTGCTCAAAATTGAGTGTTTGCTCAATTCTCTGAGCGCTTAACTGCGAAATTCATTTTGATAAAGCAACAGGTGTTTCCTTGCTCCTTTACATTAAAAAAAAAAAAAAAAAAGATTTCTAATACCCACTATTGGCTCCTGTCTCAAAAGTCAATATCACGGTTCAGATATTGATTTTGGACAGAAAAGGCAAACACTCAGAGTTCAGCCAGCATGGAAATGAGTACTTTCTCCTCTTCCTCAGAACAGTCTCTGATTTGCCTCCTTTGCCATATTTCTTCTGCCCCACAACACAAATATTTATGATTCAACATTCAGAAATTTCTCTTGTGTCTTGTACACTAGCAGAATGAAACACCAGACAACCTATAAGCAAAAGGAACGCCATCTCAGGTTACATCACAAAGCCCAGAGGTTAAAAGTCCACTTGTTCATGAGTTTGGCATTTCCTTATTCAACTAACAAGTGATAGTCTTGTGGAGATTCATAAAAAAATGCTTACTGAGTAAATCTGGTTATTTTGCAGTAAGAGGAGTAAAAGATGAAACTCGTGATGTTGCTTAGGACAGGAAATTCTATAGTGGCTGTAGGTGTGTGGTGGAAAAAAATAAAGTCTACTATTAACATTTTGTGGCTTCTCTAGTTTTCTTGAATGGTCAGTAGCTAAATCTCCCCGCTTGTAACTTAAACCTGATCTGTCCAATCTTTCGTTCTCAGCAGTTGAAAAGTTCTACCTTAATACACATTCGTCAGCTACTGTAGTAGTGCCCCCTTGCTTTTTCATCTGGGGATTTAAATTGTTATTCTTCCATGAGATGTCCAGACACCTAATTTGGGTTAGGGGCTTGATTTAAATGTGCTATCATTTTTTATTTTTCATATTACCCGCTTGTGCTGGCAGAGAGGACTCAGTAAACTAGCAATAAGATTTTGATCCAAGGAGGTCTAAATAAACCCCATTGTCACGTGAGTAGCCGGAGTCTTCTTCTGGCCAAGTTTAGCAAGTTGAAGGAATGGAGCTGCCCAAGAAGTGATGAAGTAGGCAGAGTGTCCTCTCCAGAGTTCCGCCACAGGGTCCTACTCTCACTAACATTTCCTCATTTGGAGAATAGCCTTGTAAATTGTCTGCCTAGAGATGCAATAGGTGCTAATAAGATGTTCTCCTCCCTGATTACTTGACCACAAGAAAACAAAAACTCAAAGAGAATATTTGCAGTGAGGTGCTAAGACTGCCTTGTATACAAACAGAGGCACTCAGCAAATGTTTGCAGAGGGAAAAACAATGGCATGCACTCCAGTGTCTGGATTGTTCAGCCAGTGCACGATTTTCTCTTTCTGTGGTATAGGTTTGGTCTTTGGTTTTCTACTCAAAGACACACAACTGCCCACAGCTCTAGCTCAACCAGTGTGGTGCATGAGACAACAGTCTCCAGAAATAGCATAACTGAAAACCACTAACAGTGATTACTTCAAACAAGTGCTTGACAAATTTTTTTCTCATTCGACTCTCATGAATTTGGGCTAGCCAGATCCTAGCAGTCAGGATGGGCTGGGCTATGCTGAAGTAATAATAAAACTTCAAATCTCAGTGACTTAGAACCACAAAGGTCTATTTCTCACTTATACTACATGCTCTGTATGGCTTTGGGGGGGCACTGTTTATTGTAGTTACTCAGGACCCCTGGCTGATTGCAGGTTCATCTCAACTGTGCTTCTCTATTCTCCATAGCTGGGAAAAAAAAAAAAAAAAGAGTACTCTGGCAATGAAATATTTCTGCCTAGAAGAGACATGTGCCACTTCCTCTCATATTTCATCATCTAAATAAGTCACAGGCCTCATCTAACTGCAAGGTAGCAGGAAGTGTCAGCATCGTGTATGGGCAAGGAGGTAATGGAATAGAGTACTTAGGAACAGGCCTAATAACTAGCACGCAGCTGTTCTGGCCTCACGAGGGGAGATTCTGACTTGTGATTTTGTCTCTAACTCTGCTTGGTATTTAAAGTCCTATTTAAAACCACTGAGAAGAACTTTCCATAGAAGAAAGCCAATGTGTTATAGTCATAATATGGCTTAAGGCATGACCCAGTAACCCAGTCTTAAATGATCAGGAAGTTCTTAAACCTCTTTCATAACTGCTGCCCCCATTCAATTAACAATGAGGCTCCTTACCCATACACATAGAGAAACAGAACTCTAAATAGGCCTGATCCCATCCGTCTTAGTGCAGCAATGATTTTGACACAAAAATTTACTGTTCATTGAAAACATGGGAACCAATTCTAGTGAGGTTTGGTTAAGTGGTGTGTCCTAGTGGGGAGCTAGGAGGCTGCATGAGCAGAAAAGTCTCTATGGGACCTTTAGGGAGAGAAGGTAAGAGAAACAACAGCCAGGTAGCAAGTACTTCACAAGGCTTATGCTCCCATCTGACCGGCAACACCAGCGCCACCTGACCAGGATGATCTCAGGGAGAGAATGCATCTCCTACAGCCAAGCTGAAAGGTGTGGTCCCTTCCAGCTTTCCAAGGGTGATACAGAACCTCAGAAAGGGCTGCCAGGACACAGGCATAGAAGCAAGCACAGTCCAGTCTCTCCCTTGTCTCCAAAAAGGAGCCCATGTTCCCATCTAAAGGCATGGTCACTTAGGAGACTGATGCTGCCCAGGAAATGAGAGGTTGGAAGAGAGAGGGAAGGAGGGGAAGGGAAGGGGAAAGAGAAAACATGTGTATGTCAATGTGTATATATTATTTTATAAATATGTTATCTATTGCATATGTTATGTATATTAAACTCCACATAGTATTGTGCTTAAGAATCCTGGGTTAATACTTCCGCTCTATCCCTGGAGTAGGAGTTGTCAAATTATGGCCCATAGGCCAAACTGGGCTGCTTTTCTATGGCCTGTGAGATAAGAATACGTTTTACATTTTTAAAGTGTTGAAAAAAATTGTGGAAATTTGTATCTTGTCACATAAATATCCACATAATAGTCTCGATTTTGCCTCTTGGCCTGCAAAGTCTAAAATTCCCAATTGGGTCTTTACCATAGGGTGGCCTGCAAAGTCTAAAATTCCCAAGTGGGTCTTTACCATAGGGTGGGGGTTTGCTGCCCCCACCTTAGAGTGCTAAAGAAAGCAGATGGCCTTTGGGCACAATCCCAGGAACACTTTTGTTAAAGGAATTCACTATGGATTATGTCACAGGAGGCCACATTCTGTCCATCTCAGAAATTTCATTCAGGTAAGGTGTTTTCTTCTTTTAAACCTTTCAAAGGGATAAGCTTCATGATAATGAAAAGCATCATCACCATTATTATTTACTTCAAATATTGGGCTCTCTCATAACAAAGGCTTTCTGCTCTGCAATCTTATTGTTTGGTATCATGAAGACACTGAAATTCATTTACACCGTCAGTTCTGGATATAACGAGTGCCACCTGCTGCTCTCCCTCTGCGCTGTTTTATCCTATTATGCTATTTATAGGGACTCCATGGTGAAGGTGGCTGGAATAGTGAGGCCAATGTTTCCTATTTCTCTCCATCTGACAGCTGGCGTGTTGTCTGACAACACAAAGGGAAAGAAGAAAGGTTGCATATCAAAATATTCTGAAGGCATTGTCTGTCAAACATACAGATACACAACATGGATAATTACTTAAGTTTTATTGCATTGTCCAAAATGAAATCTCTCTCACTTGGGGACCATTTACAAGTTTCAGGAAGAGAATTATTTTTTTTTGACTCCAAACTGTATGTCTTTTCTTACCGTATCGTTACATGTACTCATGTGCACACACAGAAAACTCTTAAAATATTTTGCCAAAAAATAAAAAATCAATCTGGTATAAAGTTATTTTTCTTTTTTTACCTTTAACATGCAGAATGAGTGGATACAGGTAAATTTCCATCCAAGAAATCATACTCCCACTGACTCTGATAAGTAAAAAATAAAATCACCCTCCCCTGCCCCAAAAAGCGACATGTAAAACTTTAGCTAAGATGAGGCCTAATGCAACAAATTCCCAGGAGTATCAAAGTTCAATTCGACTGAATAGAAGCTCTTTCCTAATCGAGTATCTTTCCTCCATGGGCCAGCTCTTGGGATCTAAGAGTTTCCCAATAAGTAAATATGTTAGAACTTCACCCTTTGTCTGAGTATTTGTATTATTAAAACATCACACTCCATAGCACTTTTACGTATTGTGGTGAACAAACACTCCTTTAGGTAAAGGTGTTTTGTTAAGATGAACTCGCTCCCTACTTTGTCACTCGTCACAGATTCTGAGATTGAGAAGGTACAAGTGTCAGTAATGGAATTTTTACCAGTGCCCCTTGGCCTCCCAGCCACTCTCTTCTCCAGAAGCTTCCTTTCCATTGTCAGCCCCCAGCTGGAGCTGCCTTGGTACAGCTAGATCTTACAGAAGTCTGGTTGCATAATGTTACCCTGGATTCCTGGGCAGTGGGGGGAGAGGGTCTCTGAATCCTTACAAAAGAAAGGAGGCCTTTACATTTAAACTAGTTGAGCAGATCTCTGTTCCTTTCGACTGGAAGAGCCCTTATTCAAAAGAGGACCAATAAGCTACTTGAGTCAGTCACCTGAGTTAAATATAACCCAACACTGGTCCGCATCTGAGACCTCCCGAATCAGAAGATGTTGAGGATGAAAACCAGGGCTCTACATTATAAACAAACATCACATACCCCCACTAGAATCTGAAAACTATTTTCCTTAAAGAAACATCTTCAAAGGCATTTTGCCTGTGGAGGCTTGGAAAAGTATAAAGAATAAAAAGTCAGCTAAAACCCCATTCAGTTTTCAGAACGTGTCATGGTCACATTATCTTTAAGTCTTTAAAAAACACTGCAGTGATGAGAGGTGGTTAAGTTAGCACGCAAGCAGCTAACGCTTGTGAAAATCACTACTTATTGCTGCACTGAATTCCAACTGTTCTTCAGCGAGCATATGCATATTCAAATCAGCATCATATGCACCAGACACTGTGTCACATGCAGCTTCTATTTCCCCTTCTCTCCATATACTGTGTCATAAAGAAGCTGCCATGTAATAATTGTGATGATTTCAATGCCAATTGAGTGAGGAAGGTGATACCAAATTATTTTGAGAATCATAGAATTACAGAGCTTAGTCTTTCAACAAATATCCACAAAGTTCTGCCCGGAACTCTGCTAGGCACAAGGGATACAGAAACAACTAAGATGCAAGCCTTCGCCGAAGGGGATAACAATCTAGGGGTTGGGGGTAGGACAGATCTACAATTTATTAGGTTATTTGTTAGAAAGAGCTGTGGTCACTAAAACAGAATATGACATATGTATAATGTGGACATGGAGACAGTGAGGTCGACCCTACAATAGGGGAGGGACAGACAGAACATCCTTCCAGATTCCACTCAAACACAGTCTGGTATAGCAAGCCTACATCTGGGTGGGGCCATTTGCTTAATTCTGGAACTGGGAATTAGGAAGTATGTTGGCCTACAGATAAACTATGTTCCCTAAACTAGCTTTCACCATAAGAAAATAGATAGTATAGTCTCCATTTGCCATCTCCTGTGTCTTATTACTTAGGCTGGTCAAAAATCAAGAAGATGTTATTATATATTGGGCTCCCTCAAAGACCCCAGTGCAAAAAAGAAGTTAATAAGAAAACATATTTTTAGAACTTTCCTACATTTTGTTCATTTAAGAACTATTTCAGTGTCCATGATACTGAAGACCAGGCTATGCCCAAAGTTGTACAGATCTTATTATTTAGAGCTTAGTAAAAGAGGGAAACACAGACATGAACAATAAAGGTACAATATATGTGGCACAAGTGTCGCATGTAAAACATAATAGAGCGGCACGGAAGTAACAAGAAAAGAGCAACTAATTCCATCTCACATATGAAGCAAATTCTCTAAAGACAAGATATCTGATTTGCACCTCAATATGAGTTAAAATTTGACTCTAAAGACTTAAGTTAAATGAGAAAAAAAGTTAAACAATTCTAAGAATATATACTGTATGAGTTAACTTTTGCTATGCATAGCAAAAGTTAACCCATACAGTATATATTCTTAGAATTGTTTGCAAACAAACTAAGAATATGTTTGCAAACTCTTTGCAAACAAAACAAACCACTCCAAAATATGGTAGCTTAAAACATTGATCATTTCTCATAATTCTATGGGTTAGTTCAGCAATTCTGGTCTGAATTGGCTTGCCTGGGGCCATGTGGCCTAGGAGGACCTCACTCCTATGACTGGGGCCTTAGCTGGGATGGATGAGACAGCCAGGAACTCTGTCCTTACAGCCTCCCATCCTCCAGGAGGATAGCCCTAGCTTTCCCCTATGTGGGCAGAAGGGTTCTCAGCAGCAAGAGAAAGCAAGGCCCAATAAGCACGTTTTCAAACCTCTTGTATCACAATGGCTAATACTCCATTGGCCAAAGCGAATCACAAACCAAATCCCAGGAGTGGAGAAATAGATTCCCCCTCCTGACAAGAGCAGCAAAGTCACACTGCAGAGGTGTTTATGCATACATGAATGGGAGGAACGATCATAGCCATCTTTGAAAGTAATCTGCTACACGTATTAAATATACACGAAACCCATCCCTGATTAATCCAATTATTTTTCAGTTGGGACAGGAGGGGAGAAAGAGTATGAGAAAAACATAATAAAATGTTATTTCTAAGTAGAGTCTAACCCATTGTCATCACTACCTGCACTACCATCACATACTTAAATGAAACTGAAAAAAACCCCAACAAAACCACAAGGTCAATCTAAAGGTCAAACATTTCTTTAAATAGTGCCATTAAAGTCACCTTTGGAAATGGGAGAAGAATGGTATGAGCAGCTGGAAGACAACTAATTTAAATCCTATTTAATATGGAAAAAAGAAAACCCAAACTGGAAAAACTCTTTGCGACTGAGAACCGTGAAGGGTTCTTGACTGGCAGGTCCAGCAGCCAGTGGGTGCTAAACAACATTTGCTGCTGATTTTGTTTCTGCACTGAAAGGGGATCCTAGCATCCCGCAGCCATGCCGAACATCCACTTATCCTGAGTTCTCCACAGCTGAGGTTGCACTTTGGTCAGAATGTTAGCAAACTGAGCCTTGTCACAAACTTTATCAGGCACTAAAATTCAATATCTGGAGTCCTCTTCCCACCCAGAAGGTGAATTGATATTGAATTGAACCCTTCTTGTGCTGTTACAAAATAAGCCCTTAAAAAACAATGAGCAAATGGAAAATAGAGTGTCTTTTATTGATTGTGATGTTTCCACTTAACTCGATTCCGGCAGGGGAGCTTCTCCGTGGCACACGCGCATGGAACAAGGGCATCGCCACGGTCGATAATTCTGAGGAAATGGACGGACTAGTCTGCCTAATGAGTCTCTTCACTTTTCCTCCACTGGGATCCAACTTGGGATTAGTCACTCGACAGATTTTTCAACAGTTGCTCTAGACTTCGCTTTCTTTCAAAGCAATTTGGTAAATGTCAGCTGAGCGTCTGGGCTTCCTTTCATGACTAAGAACTTTTTTTTTTTTAAGACACTGAGGTACTCTTTTGCTTTTCTTTTGAACCAGTGGTAGTCTTTGATCTTTGTATTAGTTTATTTTCTCAGTATGTCACCAGCAAAATACACTTTCCTGCACAACCCTCCCTTCCACGCACAGGAAAAAATTAGTCCTTGAAGTATGCTCTCAAAATGAATGTTTCAATAGTTCCTGAAATACAACCCCCAACCCCGCTTTCAATATAATTTTTAATAACTTTCAATTTGTGAATAAAGTTAGATTTACAGAAACATTGCAAAAGAGTACAGATGGTTCCTATGCCTCTTGAGTTTCTTCTAATGCTTCCACATTACTGTGGTACATCTATCAAAACCAGGTAACCAATACATTATTGTTACATTATTGTTACTGATTATTGTTACTGATACATTATTGTTAACTAAAATCTCGACTGGATTCAGATTTCACCAGTTTTTCCAATTATATTCTCTTGCTGTTCCAAGATTCAATACAGGGAACCACACTGCATTTCATCCTTAGTTTCCTCTGGTCTGTGATGGTTTCTCAGTTTTTGTTTCTCAGGATAAACCTTCACATTTTGAGATGTATTCATCAGGTATTTCGTAGACCACCCCTCCATTCAAGTTTGTGTGATGGTTACCTTGGGGTGATAGGTTTGGGAGAAGAAAGGCTGTGAAAGAAGTGTGCCTTTCTCATCACATCACATCAGCAGTATATGCAGGCAGTGTTTGCCAGCTTTCCCCTTTGTAAACTTTTTTTTTTTTTTTTTTTAAGCAGCTAGGTCTAAAATGTAGTATTATATTCAGGTGGTATTTCTAAACATTGTATTGCTCAAGATACCAGATTTTCAAGTGCCACTATTGTTAGTCTCCTTAATAGTAGGGTGGGAGAAGCTGAGTAGAAGGTTGGAAAGTGTTAGGGTAAGAAAGGAGGGCAGAAGAAAGACGTAATTTTATTTCAAATTAAGCTTCTATCTCCAAATCCTATACTAAAAAAAGTTCTTTCAAATCTATGTTGGCCAACTGGTTGGTGTCAGCCTTACAAGATTCAGCCTTACAACTCTCTGTTAGTTAAAAAAGCAAGGCAAGCTGATTCACACTTCCAAATTCTTTAGATATTTTAAATTGAAATTAGCAATCTCCAAAGTTAAGTCTACTTCGTATTTGAGAAAAATTGAGAATATTGGTCTGCGTAACTACTTCAACAACTCAGGGTGGTGGGGGGTGGGGGGAAGCAAAAAGAACAGTTTAATCTATTAAAAATTTTACTGATGTAACACCTAGTACATAAGTGATATTTCTTATCTTTACTTGATTGTAGCAAAATCTGCCCCATGCTAGAGAGCCTTGATTCTCTAATCAGCTGCATTGACATACCTGGGAGAAATGCAGGATCTCAGGTCCCACCTCAAACTTACTGAATCAGAAGCTGAATTTAAACTAGATTCCCAGGTTATTCGTGGGCACATTAAATTTTGAGAGGTGCTGCTTTATAGAATACTACCCATGAGACCTCGACTGTGAAAGATCAACATGGAACTAATAAAAAAATGCGTGTATGGGCTTTTGTCTATCTTCAAGCCAATGATAATACAAGTTTTCAAAGCACTGTTTGCTAACAAAATTGATGGTATTAGTCTGAATTATACTATTTGATTTACCCTGCAAAAGCAAAATTGTTCTTTTGAAAAGATATGCTAATTAGTTACATTTTGAGGTAACCCATGCACAAAATTATATCTTTTAACATAATCCTTCTTTTAAAAAAATGAGTGGAAAAATAAAGGTCCAAATAGGACCCAAAAAATATTAGCCATAAAAAATAATTGGACTACATTAAAATTAAAAACTATTCATCAAAAGACCATTAAGAGAGAAAAAAATATGTAGAGTATTTGGGATATGATGTTTGTAATCAATATAACTGATAAAATATTTGGAAGATATAAAGAATTATAAATCAACAAGAAAAATTAGAGAATCCAACATTTAAAATGGGCAAAAGGTATGACTTTTCACAAAATACAGCTAAATGATGCTACACAAGTAAAAGACCGTTTAATCTCACCAGAAATAAGGAAACAAATTAAAGCCACAATGCCAATCCACTACTACTCAACCACTAGAACAACTAAACAAAAACAAAAGTAAACAAAAAACAAAATAACTAACATTACCAAGAGTTGGTGAGAGTGCGGAGCAGTAGGAACTGTGTGTGTTAATAATGATTTTGAATAAAAATTAAAGATCTATAAAAAAAGGAGATATAAAAAACAGTGAAGCCACATATATTGAATTTCATCTTATAACTGAGAGATCAGTGAGGTCTCTGGTCCTTAGTGTTCTTGTGACAAATTCTATCCTTACTGTGCCCTGTTACTACTAATACTCCCAGCAAGTATTCTAGACCACAGTTTTGTTTTTTTGTTGGTTTTTTTTTTTAATCATTACATGAGTTTTAAATGTGCCTCACTATATCCAGACCCAATTCTTTCATGAGCCTCTGAACCTTGGCTCCTCCTCAGATACCTGTCCCTTCCTGCCTCCACGAAGGGAATGTCTCCTAACGCTTGGGCTGACATAATGTGTAGATCAATTATGATTTGGGAGAAGAATCTACTCCCTGGGCTGAGATGCAGTGTTTATCAAAGAGACGTGACAAAAATCACCCTAGAGACAACTTTTCTTAATAGGTGATTCTTCTGGCACCAGAGAAGACAACCTGGACTTCAACTCGAATATCCTGCCGACAACCTGCATTTTGACAGCTACAATTCTTCCTTTTTCAATTTCAATTCTTATTGATTTTCAAGATTCTCATTTCAGAGATGTATGCCATCATTGTACTACAGTGTTTAGCAATTTATCTGTGCCTGCCTTTATATGCTAGATTGATTCTTCCCTACTGAAGCTGCACTCGGACGAGCATCAGGTTGCTACTCAGGAGCCATCCCTGCTCACAAGCTATTAAACAGAGACATTTCACCCTCTCACCTGAGGAAAAACACTCAGCTGAGCCTACCACCCAGGCAAGTTCACATTTGCTAATGAAGCAGCAGACAGACATTGGTAATGAACTACTTCTAAGAAAGGCATGAATTATGGGGAAGTTGAATACAAAGCAGGCAAAAAGAAAAGACATTGCTCTGTTTTTCTATTCAAAATGCTCAGATTTCCCTGTGAGAAGTCAGAGAGGGAACCACATTACATGATTAAATATTTGCTTGGTTCTGGTTATAAGGCCGAAATGGTGAGTATTTTTTAAATACGTGCAAATAAACAGCTAGAATTGATTTTAGGGAGTGTGGAGAAGGCAAATTAAATGAACTTGGAAGAGAATACATTATTTTCTGGACAGTTTATCCAAGAAAGAAATTCTAGAGTAAATAGTGGGATTTACTTGAAGTAAATTAAAGCACTCATGGTGAATGTACCGTAAGAAAAAAGTGCTTCAAAATTTAGAGATTAAAAACATAACCAAAACATTTATGGATTACAATAATCGCTTTTTCTCATTAGCCCAATTTCAACTATTTTATCTGTAGTAACTATAATAATTGTGCTTCCTTTCTGTTGTTGGTGATATTTCTTCATGTGAACACTTTTCCTCACACTTTCTTCTGATTCCATTGGAAACTGTTCCCAAATTCCATAAAGCACTGAAAGGCTGTTAGTCACAAGTCTCCTCTCTCACCACCTAAATCCCCTTGGACAAATATTGCATGCGACATACCTATGCGCCACCTCACCCCCTACCCTGGCAAAAAAAAAAAAAAAAAATACATTTATTAGAAATTCTTATTTAACTGGGCACATCTGTGATATACTAAAAATTTATTTGTTGTTTATCTGAAGTTCAAATTTACCAGCATTCTGTATTTTATCTGTCAACCTAACAACCTTACAACCTTCATCTGGGCTCTTATTCCATAAGGCAGCAATTACCAAATACCATCCCAGTGTCAACCAGTTGAGAGGCTGAGGTGAGCCAAGTTGTTCTTAACTGGTTTTAGGGTAGAGATCTTATTCTGCCTTATCTTTACTATATCTGGTGAGCAACCCTAACTAATGAGAGCACCACCACTGAGAATAGTTATTACCAAGAAAAAAGACACACACTGACTTAGGGAAGGTGCAGTCTGTTATTGTTTTATTGACAAAATGGCTAAGGTATCCTACCTTAGGATGTTTCTACTGCATCATGAGAAAATGGTGCTTTGGTTTAAAGAAGGGTCATCTTTCACAACCCAAAACATAATGGTGAAAGAGACTAGAACCGCACAGGGCAGAGTGAATGAGGGAGATAACCAAGAATGCAGAGTCACTTTTGCTCCTACACTCTTCCCGGGTGACCACTTGGCTCAAAAGTGATCCGTTTCCAGTGCTGTTTAGTTTGAGCGGGAGTGTGTAAGTTTGTGTCTGTGTACTTGCCCAGGCAAATGTGTTCTTAGAACAGGTGTGTCATAGAACTCCCAACCTCCTCTCTACTCCTCTTAAAAACCCTTTAAGGGCCTGGAAATTATACTATGATAGGTCAGGTTTTCTTTCCTCCTCTCTCAGCATCTTTTATTCAGAAGCATTTTATAATCCATACATGCACATCATGGGGTCAGCTCTCTACAGTCTTTAGTGAAATTGGCTCAGCAGTGCTCATTTTCTTGACCTGCTGCATCACCTGTGTAGCCCCATACAAGGAGAGTGACATTTAGATTCACTTCTTACACTATCCTAACAATGTACGTAGGGGATAGGTCTGCTAATGGGCTGAAATTCGAAGTTTCCAGATGTTCTTTATGCAACGTTGAGCTATGTGCTGCATAAATGACCCATTTTACAAATAAATCTTTAGGACCCTGCTCTCAGTGCCAAATTAAAATGGCAAAGTATTTACCTTTTCCCAGCACAGTCATGGGATGAGGAGAAAGGGAACACAGTTGGAAATATTTGCCCGAGTGAAAGATCCACAAGAGACATAGCGTGAGCTTGTTGAACTAAGATGGCCCTGAAATATGGAATTAGAGCTTGAAGAATCCTTAAATATTTATCAAAAACAATTAACTGAAATGGCTGAACTGAGACTTTTTCAGGCCTGGAGAATTTGAGTCTTGAGAACTCTTGATGATTGTCATGCAAACATACAATACCTAAAATATTTTATATTTTTAAATGTTTTCTTTTTATTTCCTCTGAATTTTTAAAGTAAACTTTGAAATATGATTAATCTGATGTTTACATGAGGTGATATTTAAAAATGATCGGGCAAAATTTTCATTGCCAGAGCTAATAAAGACTACAAACTCCAGGTTTTCTGACCTGAAAGCTTTTTCTAACACATGTTACAGACACTGACTATGTCCCATGCACTATTCTAGACCCTTGAATAGGATAGACACCCTACTGCCTCAAAGAGTTTAGCATAATGCCTCTTTATATACATTAAACAAGTTTAATTCAGTACCGTGAGATATACAAACTTCACATACCTTTAAAAAGCAGAAATAGGAAACATAAAAAGATATTCGATATAGTCAACATGTACTGAATCTGGAGTTCTTAGTGGCCAAAAAAGGAGAGAAGGAAGAAAAGGAAAGAAAATTAGAGGCATGAGGAGAGAGCCAGTGAGAGAAAATTCTGATGGATGGGGTAGGATTCAGTAGAATGCAGAGCGAGACAATATTTAATACTCAGACATATTCACAAGATGGGGACAACCGTCCATCTTCTTGCCTTTATAGTTTTCACCACTCAAAGGTTCAAACACATTTCTCCAGGAATATTTAATTCTTCCTTTGTAGCACTCATGCTACAGAATATTCTCCTCCAGAAGTCTTAACCTCTCTTACCAACTCTTTTACCCCTACTTATTCTTTCCTCATAACTTAGGTTTCTTTCTACTTATACCAAACAAGTCAGTCCTCCTAAAACTGTAAAGTCTTTGAGGCTAAAATCTATTTCTGATTTATCTTACTAAATAGCTTCCAGCATCTACTAGGTCCTCAATAAATCTTCACTGAATTGAGATTAAATTGAAGTTTCTCATTCCTAATTTGCCACCTCAGGTAAATAAATCAGATCTCTACTTAAAACAAGATTGATTTTTATATCCACCATGCCAAAAACTGTTCTAGTGTAATAAATTAAATATATACATTGAGTTTTTATCAAGGAACGATATTTGACTAGATTCTTGGGAGAGACGATGAAATGAAAAACTCAGAAAATGCCCTCTGAGAGCTTACATTATATCCATCCCACAGTGTGTTTCCCATGTTAATTCAGAATTCTCTGGGTCAATCCTATCTGAGTTACCCAGGGACAAAGTTGCACATTGAGCCATTAAGATCGTCTCTATCTTCTCACCTGCTAATGAACTTCACTGAAGGGTGAGGAGGGAAAAGGTATCAGCCAAGTTCATGTGGATCACCTGGCTTTCATTCAGCAATATGCTGTTGGGGAGACTGCAGGCCAAATACTATGGTCTGAATGTTTGTGTCCTCTCAAAATTCATATGTTGAAATCCTAACTTCCAAAGGTGATGGTATTGGTAGGTGGGGCCTGTGAGGAGTGATTAGGTCATGAGTGTGCATCCCTTATGAATGGGATTAATGCTCTTTTAAAGCAGACCCCACAGAGCTCCCTGGCCTCTTTCACCATGTGAGGACACACAGTGAAAACTTTGCAATCACTTTACCATGCTGGCACCCTGGTCTTTGACTTCCAGTCTCCAGAACTGTGAGAAATAAATTTCTATTGTTCTCAAACTACCCAGTCTATAGTATTTTACTATAGCAGTCCAAATGGACCAAGACACCAAATAAATGAAGACTGGAAGAAAATATAAGATACATAAATAGATATCTGAGATAAACATAAAAATCAACAGTGCTATTTTATAATGTGGCAATTTTCTTTAAATGAAAAAGATGACAATTTACCAAAGAAAAACCATGGGAGGTGTTCTCTACCTTGTATGATACTTTCCAAATGAGGATATCAGCTAAGAATTCAGAGCACTCTCTAGGATATCTAGTATATTGTTGATGTTCAGACAAAATTTTCCTCAAGTGAGACAGAATGGGGAATAAAGATGAAGTACAGTGATGCATTTATGGTTCTTGTGTTTTTTTGTAGAATGCCGAATTCTGAAGAATCAGGGTTTTTTCCATAGTCATCAAGATGTTATAATTGTAACCTAGAATAATAAATCTCTTGGCCGTACCAAAGAGAGGCAGGATTGCAAAGCTTTGGCAATTAAAAGAGGCTCTAATCAATAAACTGTGCTTTTTCCATTCAGTAGATTATGTAGCAATACAAAGAATGAGTAGGCAGAGCATAGAGGATTTTGACGGCAGTAAAAACAATTTTGTATACCCTAATAGTGAATACGTGACACTGTAACATTACACATTTGTCAAAATCCATAGAATGTATAATACGAAGCATGAACCCTAATGTAAATGATGTGCTTTAGTTAATAATGTATCAATATTGGCTCATCAATGATAAAAATGTAGCACACTAATCCAAGATGTTAATAACTAGGTGATCTGGGGAGTGGAAGGGGCTGTGACCAGATATATGGGAACTCGGTACTTTCTCCTCAATTTTCCTATTAATCCAAAACTAAAATAGTCTACTATATTTTTAAAATCACCCTATAAAATAGTCTACTATATTTTTAAAATCGCCCTATAAAAATATTTAATTTACTAAAATGAAAATTTCAAGAAACCAAAATAAATATCATGATCATAAACCTGTTTTTGGAGGGGAAATTACAGGGGTAAATTACAGGGGTAATTACAGTGGCCTGTAGCGTTCTTACTGTCTTATTCATGACAGATGGTATGAATTTTGAGAAGCGGAAAGGCAAGTGTTAAAAACTTGCAAAAAGATAAAACAAAGGAAAATCCTCACAAGCAGCACTGGCTCATTACATGGCAACTGGAGAGGTGAGATGGAGAAGCAATTTGAGCAGAGAAATAACACAAAGAACATGATAAAAGGTCACGATAACTACAGTAGAATTACGGGTGCAAGAAAGATATGCATTAAAAGGGAGAAAATGTAAAGAATTCAGAGAAATGTTTTGAACAACTGTATTTTCTTTATAGTTTCAAACACAGGGCCACTGCAGCTGTATAGCACTGTGCAGTCAAAGGGCATTATTTGAAGTTTTCATAATCTTTCAAGAGTGTAAGGAAGGGGACTATAGCAGGCTGTAATTTGGCAACTTTTCGAAACTTTCTAGTGCTCTCTCATCCCTGGTGATTTTCTCTCACCCACTCTCAATTTTGCCTTCGATTAAGAAAATTTTTTCACATTCAAATGGTTTCCAGACACACTCTTCTTTTGATCAGATGATAAGGGCAATGAGATGAACTAAAACAATTCTGACGTGGCTCCTCATCCAACTTTACTTCCACCCTGTACAAGGAAGCCAGACAAGAGGTGGGGAGAAAATGAGTACCTGAAGTTGGCTCCTCTCCTGCCACCCTCTACGTTAGCTCAGATGCCCACAAATCTTACTGGGGAAAAAATGTGATATAATAAAAATAAATAAATATTTCATCTTTGTCCCAGGCTTCTAGCACAGAGCTCCTAAAACCCATGGAATCTTGAGAGGGTTACAAGTGTCATTTGTATGCTGATGAGAGGATGGGTAGTTGGGGGTTCCCAGATAGCTTCAGAATGGGGGCTAGTCACCAAAAAACCAGGCATAATTAGAGAGTTGGAACTTTCAGCCCCAACACCTGACCTCTGGGAGGGGGAGGGAATTGATGACTGAGTTTAATCACTAATGGCCAATGATTTAATCAATTGTGCCTATGTAATGAGAGCTCCATTAAAAATTCCCAAATAACAGGATTTGGAGAGCTTCAGAGTTAGTGAACACATACATCAAGGTGCTCGGAGGGTGACAAACCCGGACAGGTCATGGAAGCTCCATGTTTCTTCCCCCATACCTTGTCCTGTGTACCTCATTCATTTGGCTGCATCCTTTATAATAAATGGGCCACTGAAGCTGTAGAGTATTTTCCTGAATTCTGTGAGTTTCCTGAATTCTAGCCAATTATCAAATCTGAGAAAGGGATTTATAGGAACCCCCTGAATTTATAGCCAGTTGGTCAGAACTATCAGTGTCAACCTAGTATTTTCAACTGACATCTGAAATGGGGGCAGTCTTGTGGTTCTGAGACCTTACCTTGTGGGATCTGTTGCTTACTCTAGGTAGATAGTGTCAGAATTGATTTAAATTGTAGAACATCCAGCCGATTTTAAAGAATTTATTGCTGGTGTCAGAAACACCACAGAATGACCTGCTGAGACTGAAAAATGATGTCTCAGGGGAAGACTGAAAACAAGTGTCTCAGGGTAAGATAGAGAAAAGTTAAAGTAGGTTGTTGGCAAAAGTTATAGACATCTATATCATATCTTCAAGGATATGACTCGTTGCTTCCTACTCAATGGATGAAGAAAAATCTGGGCACCCAAGGTGAAGAAGGAATGAAGTTAAGTGAGGAAAACTGAGAAAAACTTCTACAATACCCTGCATCAGTTTGGGTAACTTAAACTCTTCTTGGTAGAGAACTAAACACAAATACACAAAAAGCGTCTGCTAGAGAGATTGATGCCTACTATATTTACTGTTCCTGAGGAAGAATGAGTTTCTATTGGAAATTTATGAACACTCAGCGGTCTTCTCCAAACTGGGGTTGCCACTTACTACAAGGGTCATGTCATTGATTTAGTAGATCACAGCATGTCATTCATTTGATTTCAGGACTGTTTAATTTAGGATTTGTCCATAAGTTCATTTAAAATATTACTAAAATAAATGATATTAACTTTTTTGTTTTACCATATATAATATGAATATTATTTCACAAAATTATATATCATAGTGGAACAAAATTTGAAAAACAGTGCTCTGAATGGAATGTGAGCTAAGTGTGCTTGTTGTCTGCCATGGGTATTAATGAGTAGGGAAAGACAATTTGCTTTTTTAGTTCTTAACTCTCTAAACCAAGATGAGCCACATCCAGGCCTGCGAGACTATTTGTGGGGTATTGTCTAGAGATGCTGGACTTTGAGTCGGATGTTTACCAGACACCGCTCTGCAACCCCCATCCTCCTCAGATGCTAAAGTTAGGGCCACGTGGCTAGTTTGACCAATGGTGTCTTCTCTATCCCTTTCTACCCCTGCTGTCGAGACCTTGCAGGTTATATAATCCTGATGGCATAGCTAAAGGAGCCACAAACTATAGATGACCTTATGTAAACAAGAGATAAGGCCTCTTTATGGGATTTGTCTGTTATAGCAGGTAAAGTTAATTGCCCTGACTATATAATCGATTTATTTATGATAAAAGTATTTTAATCAGTGTTAATACAGAATACAATCTGATCACTGAGAAGCTAACATCAGGGCCTGATGCAGTGAGGTCAGCACAAGGATTGATTATGGGATTCAGCATGAGGCTTGGAGCATCAGGTAAGAGATCTGGCTCATCCTCTAACCATTGGGCATGTTTGGGCAAGTCACTTGGTCATACTGAGCTTCTGCAAATCACTTGTAAAAGAAAAGAGTAGAACTACATTTTCCAAGCCTTTCCAGTCATAAATATGAGCATCTGTGGTTCTCCTCCATCTACGTGTAAGCTCATGCATCTTTCCCCATTTAAATTCCAAGCAAATGTGTTGGGTCTGAAGTCTGGGAGTTTACATTGGAGGATGGCTCACAGAAGCTTCAGAAGGAATGATTCCTCGCCATCTTGAAAAGTGGTTTTCAACTGCAGTGTGGTCACAATGTGGTGGATCCCAGCCAGTTGAGAAGTATGCCTCAAGTCACTGGTTACTAATAATAGAGTACAGAATATCCTGATTTAAAATATAAGAGACACCTAATAAGTGTCCTTAAGTGGGTCAGAAAAAGGAGAAGTTTCAGTAGCTTGAGGATACATCTTTGGCTTGGCCTCTCTGCACAGCGCTATGCACAGTCCTGTTCTGATGTGTCATTCATTACCAGTTGTGGCAACTGTGAACTTTGATTACAGTGTTCCACTTGCCAGCATTTTTTCCTCTTTCACCATATATGAGGTACTTTCATTCACACTATGTCTCACAGGGATTTTTTTTTTTTTTTCGGTAATTGTTACTAGATATATAGAACTTTACTGCTCTTAATAGCTGTCCTTCATAATTCTAGTGGTGTTCCAAGAGCTAGGAAGGGACCTTGACTCTACTGAAGAACACAGATGGCTCATCAGCTGGCTCCTTCTGAGTGTGCAGTAGGCCCCTTTGTTGCTATTAGCATGTTGACTACAACTGTAGTTACCTGGTGACAGGCTGAAATTACACAGACAGTGGTTTACTTTCATACCCCCTGCCCAGTAATCAATTTCCTAGTGTGAGCCACTCTTCCAGGGAGTATGTAATTTTGATACTATTTAATTCCAATCCTCTCTTGTTTGACAAAGTGATTTCTCATGCTTCTTAGATGGTGCCATGCACCCCTCAATTGGGTTTCTTCTTCCTGCTGTTATAGTTTGTTCCTGCTTGAAATATTTAGAGAAACAGTTCCCCAAAAGCAGTTAATTTAATTGAGATTGCACACGTGTATGCATACACACTCAGTTTTTTTCTTTCGCTAACGCACAAAGAATTGTTTCAATATTTTTATTTCCCTGTTTGTTAAATATTTAAATTGCATTCTCAAAAAGCAAATATCACCATAAGTAGATATGAAACTTAAATGTCTAGATTTTTTTGGAGAGAAATCTAAACAAAATTGACCAACAGACTATTTCTGAATCGAAATAGTCTACTAAAAAACAAAAAGGTGACATAATTTCTAATTTACCATCAAGTTCGTTTATAAATAATTCTTAAAGGTCCATAAAATCCAACTTAGTTATTCAGCAAAGCTCTCAGTCCTCAGGTCTATGACCAGGTATTAGCCCTGTTACTGGAGAGCAATCAGTGTCATCCTAGGAGGCAGAAAACCAGAAGCAGCAGGGTGTTGAATAAACGATGCACACACATACGTATACGGACATGTGCCACACACATTCTTCTTTTTATGACGTCTATTCAAATCCGAGACAAAACCAGAGGACAAGCCAAGAAGAATCTTTCCTGATCTAGAAGTCCTATTCTCACTAGCAACATATATGCTTAGTCCCACAGCACATTTCTATTTTGCTCCTTCATTTGAAAAGGGGATACTAGTGGAAAGAAAATATTCTCAGGAATCTCCATAAGGAGGAGGCTGATTGGACAAGTTGCTTCATTTTCCTTTCTTTCTTTCTAAAAGTATCATTTCATTGTATCTTTGGGGATGCAAATAAAGGAATATGTCCTGGAAAATCAACTTCAACTCATTTTGGTTCTAAAAAAAGAATTTTTCCTTTTCTCTGATGCCTTACCTACCAATCATGCTGACCAATGAAGTAAAATGTATACAGTATGCCTGAGAAGGGGATGTGTGTTTGGGGGGCATGGCAGGGATAGTAATCTATGTTTATGTAAGTCAAATACAATGTGTGGCCCCATGTGATTCAGCCCCAGTACTGTGTCACATTAAAGAGACATAAGTCCATCAGCCAAAGCACCTGAAAGAACAAAGCTCTCAAAAAACATTAATGGAGCCCTCATATATGACCCAGATGACACTTAAAATCTTCTTTCCTTGTATCTTCAGTTCATAAACTTAACAACTACTCCAGAATCTCTCCAAATCTCTTTCAAGTTTTTACCAGAAATTCTCTTTAATCCCTTGGTCATATGATCCTGAAAAAGAGAGACAGACATAGCTCTACACAGAAACACAAATATGGGGGGTATGCATAGATATATATGCATAGACATACCATTCATATGCTGATTAGGCATGTTTACATAGAAATGTATATCTCTATACTTATATACATGTATGCATGCGTTTGTGTTACACACACACAGCTCCCAAGTTCCAAGTTCTGTATCACAAAAGCTTATAAATTGGATCAATAAAGAAGAAACTCTCCTTAATGACTGAGGAGAAGGGAAAGTGAGCAAGCTTAGAAAAAAGTTTTTTTAAGAGCTTGGGAATGGTAAAACAAAACAAACTCCTTTGTTGATATATTTTTGTCCCCATAATAGCCATTCACCCATTCATATTTTTTCCGTAGGTTTTCAAGCTCCTATTTCTACATCATGCCTATATTGCTCCTTTCATGCCAATATAGTTCATGCTGACTTTCTACTCTAACTCCCCTTCCAAAGGCGAATCATTTATGAGAATATCAAAATAATTATATAATTCCATGAGAAGTGCTCCTCTGCAGGAGAAAAGTATAGCTAAGACAGTTAATCTTCCATGCAATAAGGAGATATCTCAGAGATATCCCCCTGTCACTATTTTAATTTTATGTGAGTGTTGTTATTTTATAAATTGACCTCTAGATCTTCATAGTTATCTCCATAGTTGGATTTGTCTTATTTGCAGGTCCCTCACTGCTCATCAGGAAACCTCCATAAGCACACTGAGACCCATTTACCCATTAGTCAACATGATTTGCCAGTAGGTCAGATAAGATGATTACTAGCTGCATCAGATTGATGTCTAGTTAGGGTTTCTTGTAGGTCTCTTGTAATACGAGTAATCTCAAAAGCAATAACAATTTATCCATATATTAAGCCAGCCACTACTGGGAAGAGCATCTGAACCCTCAAGGGCTACCCTTCATCTTGGGGCAGGGGAATCTCTGACTCTTGAATTCATAATTTTAATATGTCAGAGTCTACACAGGACAACTACTTAGAACAGCATCGGCTCACAGTGTTGGTGACTAAGCTAAACATAGCAGTGCCACTCTACCGAGCTCAGGGAGGCAGTTTACCTTCTCAAATGCAAAGTTTGTCAAGCTCACTCATGCAAAAATCAGCGGAGGGTAGAGACTTTGGAGGTAAGTACAAGTCTGGCAGAGACCATGTAGAAATGAGAGCAGATGGAAGAGAATTCAAGTCAGCTACTTGTGAAGCTAGAACTTCACCATGAGACCAAACCACAATTTGCAGATTTGGGTACAAAATTATCTGCAACGATGGTGCCCCTTAGGTTAGCTCAGTTAATTCAGCAGGGATTTGAGGTCCTGGCATGAATGTTTATCTGACAAGCAATCTGAGGGAGTAGCAGTGTTTGGAGTCAAATAGGCTTTATGTAGCAGCTCTGGCTATCACTAGTTGTTTAACAGTAGGTAAGGGCCTTGCCTCTTCTGAACCTTGGTTTGCTCATTTCTAACATGCTTAAAACAGATTGCTTAATGAGCCTGTAAGGATCTTATGTGTTAATATAGGGAAGCATCTACCTCAAAATAGGGACTTAGCAGTGATGGCTGCCATTATACTGAAGGGCCAGGCACTCTGACCCGGAGCAAGTGGCTGGTTCTATCCCAACGGGCAGTGTCATCCACAAGGCATAGCACTGTTTCTCCTCTGGGTAAGGAGTTAACTGCAGGTTTACAAAGGATTCAAACCCTGATGTTTGAATTCTTAGCAAGCTCAACCAGTGCCTTTTGCATCTAAAGGATGAGAACCACTGGTTTAAGATATGGACCATCTTTGGTGCTGAAATTATGTTAAGCTATACTTTCTTCGTAGAGAGTATAAGTGACACACACATACAAAATTTAGGGATTTAGCAAGTTCTTTTGTCTTTTGGGAGTTTTTCATTTAAAATACCCTAAGTTTTAAAAGTCCATAATTTAGAACTCAGAAACACATTCCTATAGAAATCCTTTTTTTTTTTAAAGGGTGGTTAGATATCTAGGAACATTTCCAAAGTCCTTGAGGTAGCCAAAATACAGTACTTTAATTTGCATTGTTATGTGCTAAAAGGACATTTCTTTTTTGATATGATATTAATCAAAACTAAACATAGCACTTAAAGCAAAACAATACTAAAGGAAATATCAGTGTATCCAGATTAAGTACTGAAGACTTCCTGAAGTCTCTAGTTAATTACTCAGGTCATATGTTTGGCATTTTAATTATAACTGTGAAGGCACAGCTCATGGGCATGGGGTCAAAAAATGGTAGGTGGTTTCATGGGCACCTGCCCACGCAGCTTCTGGAAACTACTTACCACTGCAAACAGAGTTTAGTTGAGTTGGCAAATTTAAAGATCTCTTTAAAAGGAAAAACTTTCTCATAGAAAGGCAATGCCAGCCAATGTCAACTTACTCATTTTGCAGATACTTAGATATGTAAAGGTATAATGATGAGCACGGCTCTGATATAATGATAAAACATACACTAAAAATGAACAAAACTGAAAAACCAACATAATTAACATTAAATTAATGAAATAGGATGTTTTGGTAAATGGAATCGCTGCTTGCAAAGTGATTATAAAGTGCTCCCTGTGTGTTCTTGTGAATTTGGTGGCTTTAAACCAACTTTTTGTTCACAAAATTACATGGAATTACTTGCCTTCACTCAACCCAAACTTTATGTAAAGTCCATTGTCATTCCTTTTTCTATTGGTACTTGTTGCCCATTACAGCCTCTGTAGCAGGAGGAAACTATGGAGAGGCGTAGGCAAGAGAGACCCCCAAATCCTAACCTTCTGAATGCCCTTCTACCTTCTACGTGAGGGAACCCAGGCTCTGTTAGGGTGGGATCCTGGTTATTGTTTCTCGGACTAAATAAATATCCATGAAGCTTTTTATGTAGATGTCAACAGAGAAGATACAGGAGTTTTACAATTCAGCCTTCCTGACTATTAGGAAGAACAAAACTGCTACCTGAGAGAGGGGAAGGCCTGGTCAGGGCACCACACCAGGGTCCAGTATGATCAGATATGAGGCCAACCGGGCCTGCACTGTCTAATTCGCTGGCTACTGAGCACTTGTAAATGAAACTAGTATGAATTGCTAAGGGCTACAGATGCAAAACATACATTGGATTTCAAAGGCTTAGTATAAAAAGAGGAAATTTTCAGTAATAATTTTTATATTCATTACATATTAAAATTTAGTTTACTTAAGCCAACATGTTTCAAATGTCATCAAAATTTTACCTGTTTCTTTTTTTAATGTGGCTACTAGAAAACGAATTTATAAATTTGGTGTGCATTCTATTTCTACTGGGCAGCGCTGCTCTAAGCCCTACTTGATTACTCTCATTCCAATTCATCAGTGAGTCTGATTGGCTCCACTTCCATATGCTTATACCAGACACTTCTCTTCCTCCTCAGTGACACCTTAGTCCAAGCTACTATTGCTCACCTTGGACAATTGCAAGAGACTTCTAACTGGTTCTGAAAGTCAGTTTCATACCATGTCTCCTTCATGCTCAAAGGCCCTTACTGGCTCCTGATTGCTGTCAGAATAAAAGCTAAACATGCTGCCATGGCAACAAGGTTCCATGCGATCTGCCCCTGCCCACCTCTCCCACTTTGTGTTGTGATAGAATCTTCTTATCAAGAATCCAACCATATTGGCCTTCTCTGGACTCCTCAAAAGAACCCGAGCTGGCGCCACTTCACAGATGGCATTACACTGTTTCCCCTTCCCTGAAAATCTTTTCTCCCCAGTCACGTGAATGGCTTCTTATCATTAAGATCATGGTTTAAATAACGCCTCCTCAGAGAGGCTGTCCATGACCTCCTAAACAAAAGCAGGCCAACTGACTTATCCCCTTGGGATTTTTCCTTGTTGCACATAAGTTTTTGAAATTATTGTATTCATGTGTTTACTTGTTTACCATTTTCCCCCTCCACTAGAATGTGAGCTGCATTACACCACCAGGCCTCATTAAATATTTTATTGATATTTTACTAGTTTACTGGTATTCCTAGTATGTAATATGTAGCATGTGTGTGTGTGTGTGTGTGTGTGTGTGTATATATATATATATATATATATATATATATGTGTGTGTGTATATATATATATATATGTATATATAATGAATAAAGTTATCTTGGGCAGAATTCTGTTTCATTCTGTACATTGGAGGAGGGTTGGAAAAGTACTTTGAACACACAATGAAGATTCCCTGCTTATCTAGTCCAAGGGAAGTTGTCTCATAAAGATCATTCAAAATTTTGCTGTCTGAAGCAGCTAACATTTGTCACAGTCAAAACCTAAATGAGAGTATGGGGCAGGGGCTGTCTTTAAATAAGTGAATTATAACTAAGGCTGGATTGTTTTGTTTTAACCTAACATAAGGCTCTCTCCCAGGATGTTATAGCATGTAAGGGACATGATATGCCTTATTAATACCTTAGGGGCATTCTCTTGAATTTTTCTAAAAACCATACCTAAATTCCTCCCCATCTATTCTTAGACCCAATTTAGTTTGAACATAGAATGAAAGGGTGATTAAGAACTTAAGATTTGCTGTTTCAAATCTCTTGTATCTTATAACCACGAAGTCAGTAATATTATCTGCTGGGAGTCAATGAAACTGTAGATCTTCTTACACCCTTAATTTTACTTAAAAACTGTGTGGTAGGGGGTGATCATTTAAACAATTTTAATATCAATGCTTGAAGAAAAATGGATACAGAATGAATAAAATTTTCCATGAATTTTCTAGCTAAACATTGACCCTTCCAAACAATTTTGCACTTGGCAGGCTGCTCTGGCTACTCTCCCAGATCCACACCCTCAGCAGTAATTTTATCCTTTCCAGCATTAGAGGACCAGAGGGGAAGATTTTAGAATCATTAAGGCAGTGATTTTGCCCAAAGCATGGCTGCTGGTCTCTCACCAGTGAGCCATACAGTCTTCCAATATGGGGATGTGCTTGAGAAGTCTGACAAATTTAGAAAGCAGTGTGGTTCATTACTAAGAAGGCAAATTAATTCCATTTGCAGGGCAGTAGCAAGAAATAAGTATTTTTATTTGCTACTCTAAAATTATTTCAGATTTCAGTCACTGAAAAACAAAGGTTCTATATCTACCTCTACCCAAATCTAGATATATATATATATACACACACACACACACACACACACAACATTTAAACAAAATAGTAAGATTATTGAACAGCAAATTGAGGCATCAAAATGCAAGTACTGTAGTTTTAGTCTCTGAAGAAGCCACATGGAATATTTTGGGCCCCAGGGAAATGCATTACATGAGATTATGTGCCAGGATATGTTAGATAAGAACTATCAAAGAAGGGGCACTTTGGCTTGGAACCCCAGCACCTACTGCCTACCTAAAAATGGTCTAGACATGACCAGATGCCGTCTCCTAACACCTGTCTCCACCTTGTGGAATCGAAGGCCTACGCCCCTGACATGCACACGAGCACACATTGCACTGCCTCCCTAATAGCCTTGTGCAGTGGTGGCTACACGTTGGGAGCTCATTACCCACCAGGGGCTGAGCTAAGAGCTCTGCGTGCATCTTCTCACGAGTCCCTCACCAACTCAAGAAATAGGTGTTGTACTTCCTCCCACTCTATGATTAAAAACACTGAGCCTCCGTAATGCTCTTTGTAGTTGTACATGCCTGTGTTTTCTCTTTCCAGAGAGAGCCATACTTAAAGGAAGAGAAGGCAGTGACCTCTCTTCTTTCTGCCTCTGAATCCACAAACTTCTGTGTTTGTGTATTATGTCCAGAAAGCCCAGTAATTTTATCCATTTCAATATTAGGAACATTTTCCTGTGTGAAATGCACTTTTTCTGGACTCAAACACAGAGGTTTATAAGAGCAGCCCTTTTTGTCCTCACACAAAGGAGAGAAGCTGAGAGTCATTGCTGTGGTGAGATTTTGGTGCTCAGCAGAAGGAGTTATCAAGTGTAGCTGGTTACAAATAACATCATTTAAGCCAGGATGTGGCTTGGTGATACAGCTAATTCCAACTGCAATCACTTTGCCAGAACAGCTTTCAATACTGTTTCGCGTGATTTCACAAACCCTTGAACTGCACAGGGTTTTTTCATACCCGCAAAGGTAATGAGTGACTTTTGAGAACACTTGCAAAGTCAGTTGGCAAAAGTCAAAGAAACTGGTGGACTGTAAGCTCTTCAGAGGCCCTTTTCCTGTTCCGCATTTGCTGTGCCTTTATGTGTGGAAGGAAGCCGTCAAGTAGGGCAGCTGCAAGCTCACAAATAAACCAACTTCTCAGTTGGTGTGTGGGTATGCCTCAATTTTTTCAGGAGATAAAAGCAAAAACGAAAGTGCCTCAGGTTTCATGGTGGTAGGAAGACACAGGGCTGAATTTCCTGCCTACAATAGATATGCAGCCCCTGTTCATATATATCATATCATCTAGACACACAGCAAACAATGTGCAAATGAGTCATGTATATGTTTGTTTAAAATTCATGCCAGGAATTTACCTCCTGGGTATGTAGTGTCTGTGCTTCAGGGAGTAAAAATTTCTGATACCTCTCCTTCTGCTACCTCTCACCCATTTTTTAACTCAGAATCACTAAGTGTCCTAATACAAAAAGATGCCAATATCCCGCATTGTATATTCTGAGACAAAGAGAAGCCCAGACATAACTATTCAGAAATTCATAATCAGCATAGCCCCAAACAAGATTTTTTAAAGCCGTTTCTTCTGAATACTTTATGGTGGTGTATTCCACAGCATGTAAAGGGACTATGTCCCATTGGAATTTATTAGTAATCTAAAAACTCTCTGAATAAATGATACAAACTGTGAGACAATGTGTCAAAGAGGACAAAACTATTTGCTGAAAAGTTCTGGTAAATAGACTCAAATCATATATGTTACCTGTGGATTACCAGTTCAGATAGAATTCATTTATTCAACAGATCTCTATTGCTAGACACCAGGAACAGAGATGTAAATACCATAGCTAATGGCTCTCACCTCGTGAGATTTATAGTCTAGAGGGAGAGGGCTTGACAGACAGGGAGACAGACACAGACGGAGCTGGGATACAAAAGCGTGTGGGGAAATGCGGAGCCCCATCTTATACTCTAATGTGCAAACTTTGCTCAATGATCATGCCTCTCTGATGTTTCAGACTGCTCTTCAGGACATAGAAGTGGGCTTGAGCTATTTTAAGAATGTCAATCGTTGTACTGAGCAAGCAGTGAATAGAGACTTCCAGGTAATAAGCTATGAGATAATTACAGTGTCAGATTAACCTAACCAGACACCTTGAACACATATCCTGAGAGGCAGTGTGAAACAAAAGAAAGAGCAAGCTTGGGTGTCGGGGAGACCAGGATGCTCTACTTCTCACCATCTGGGTGTCCTCTGGACAAGGCACTTGATTTCAGTGGGCCTCAGATTCCTCATATAGTGAGAAAGCTGTATCTACTTCAGAGGGCTCTTGTCAGAATGAACTAATAAAAGTGTCTATCTATTGCTGGTCACACAAAGCAGATATTCAAAGAGTCAGCTGTGATCCTTATTGAGGAAATTCAGTCTCTTACAGAGGGACAGTATAAAAGGTACCCACACGCTTCCATGGAGGCAGATTCTCTGGAAGCAAGGATAGAGATTCTCATGGTTCTCCTCCTCCTCCCCTAGAAAGGGAGGCATACCTATTCACCCAAGATGAAAGACCCAAGGCAATCCCATAAACAAACATTTTTCTGTTCTCTAATACCTTTAACACAGTAGCAAAGGTAGAGTTACTTCTGTAACCTTCCCTAAGTTACATTCCTTTGATCAAGAGAAAAAGATGAGACCTTATGCTGATATGTTGGTTGTAAAATTTCTTAGGGTGGGAATAATAGCCTATTTTTAAAATATAAATTGTGTCCATCATCATCCGCAAATTGGGCTTTGTGGTGATTTGTACCCAAAATGGACTCAATATAGTAAATATTTGCTGACAGCCTACATAATTCTGTGTTCCTAGCTCAGCTCTAAAATGAGTTAATGGAATTTCATGTGGAAAATCTTAGTGAAATATGTGTACGAATCTTCCAAATTGACTTGTCCACTGCCTGTGGCAGTTCCTTTCTGCTCTTAACACCTCCAGCTCCTTCCACAGCTCTCGCTCTACTGTGTTTACAGTTTCCAAGCTTATTGTAATCACAGCCCTGTCACTTGGAAGACTTTCCACTAGAAGTCTGTATCTTGATGGTCTCAACCAAATATGAATTTTGCCTTTTCCTAGAAAGCCAACATCCAGACTTTCACTAGCTAATGACCATACCCCTTCAACCACCACTCCTGATGTGTATTGAGCCCATATTGGTGCCAGGTACTACTATGAGCCTTTGTGTAAAGTATCTTGACCCCTTGCAATAACCCTGTGAGGAGGGTATACAATGGAAGTCATTTCCCAGGAAAGGGTGACCTCAAAACACAGGGCAGTGTTGTCCCAAATGGTAAACCAGTGACTACTACACATTGTGTGTATCTGTGTGTGAATAAATTATTGATGGGAACTCTAAAGTTCATGGCTTCCCTAAAAGAGATCAGTCTCAAAGGATTTCTGCAGACCTTACACTCCCTGGGAACAGGGAGCATGTTGTTTTACATATCACTACATGTCCAGTACCAAACATTTACCTGGAAGTTTGTAGGTTTTAATCACTAATTTGTTAAATTAATGAATGAGTGGAGGCTTCTGCATAGTACAGAAGAAGTATGATCATAAAATAAGCTAGAACATGATCGATTCCGAGGAGGAAGGTCCAACTGGTGACAAATGTAGGTCCACACAAATGACAGGCCTGCTTATGAGTCTCAGCTAGGTCAGAAGCCAAGGGAAGGTCAGCTTTCCATGTCCAACAGGAGACATGAAGTGAACGACCCACAGGGTTTCAGAGAAGTCAAGACAATGTTAAGAGACCACCTAACATTCAGAGGACAGGTGAGTATATCAGTGAGGACTTGCTGGAGAAGCAGCATTGGAACCGGGACCAAAGTTAATGCGAAGACAGAGGAGGTATTTTTTTCTAAGCAAAAGAAATAGCCTAGACAGAGACTGAAGGTGGAGAATCATGGGGCAAGAGCAGAAACAGGAGCGAGCTTGTTGGTCTATAACAAAGGGTTTGTGGAAGGAAACAGAATGCGGAGGGTGAGTGAGACTCCAGTTCAGTTGGAATCCTACAGAAGGAATGTGGGGGTTTATTCCATAGAAAGGCATTCCCCAGAGTGGGGAACACATGACACTAGTGCCAACACACATTATTGGGTGGGACAGAGACGGTATATCGATCATTCTCCCTTCGATCTTTGATGAAGCCAAGAAAAAGTCTCAGTTGATGCAGATCAATCTAGAACATGCAATCATGACAACTGTCTTACTCAGGGTCTCCCAGGGATGAGTGTAGGGAACCACAAAGGTGAACACTGTAACCCAGTGCTAGTAAAGGCCTAGCTGTCACCATCTCTAAGCCTGAAGAGACAAAAGAAAAGAGTTTACCGTAACATAAAAGGGAAGACCCGTGTAGAACAAGTCACCTTAAAACAAGCAGTAGGCTTTGGTCAGGGTACAGCACCAGACTATGGTGACCCTCAAGTGGGGAGGCAAGGAACACAGCCCTGGATCCACAGCTTCCTTCCCTCCAGTACCCTGCTGGGCTCCAACAGGCTGGGCCCCCACTGGAAACCAGAAGGAAAGGGGAGCACATGAATTAGCCCAGAGGGCTCAGTCTTCCGGTGCAGAGAGCAAAGGAGAGGGAGGAAAATGGATCTGGAGGGACAAACGGAAGATGACTGAATAAATCACACGCCTTTGTAAACACAGAGCAGGACTCAGGCTTACAGCCTCAGGCAGTACTATCTAGCTAGAAGATGCAACTTTTGTTTTGCTTTCATTGTGTTTATTGTGAGCTTCTATTTATGATAGATAATACTGGTTTTCCATTTACTTATAAAGTTTCCTTTTAGAACACATTTAAGTAAAAAAGTGAGTCCATTTAAAGATAAACAATAGCACAAATGGAAGGGGAAAATAGCAAAGATAATGGAGGTAGTACTGGAATGACTGATGTTTGGGAAACGTCTCATAGAAAACAGGGAGCTACTGATAGTTTCTGAGCAGGAGAGTGATAGGATCAAGACTACTTTGGGAAGTTTAACGTGGCTGCAGCTATAAAACAGACAGCGGGGGAGATGGGAGGCCTTTGGGCTGTGACAAAGATGCTGTAGAGATTGGAATGAAGGGGAAGAGTTGGAGAAGGGTAGAATCAACAATGCTTTATAATTCATTATATGGAGAGCAAGCAAGATATGAAGCAAGAGATAACAGTCGCTACCAGAATTGCCTTTAAAAAACACCTATTACCAGTAATATTAGAATTGATGTAGGAAAATACCATGACAGCAATCAAGGCCTGCTTAACAGGTAGAGACTTTATGTAATTCATCTCCTGTGAGGCCATCTGCAATGAAAGGAGAACATGAATGTTCATCTAACATGTGCCTACACCCCCCACCATGTTTCTCCAGAACAGCTGGGTTTGTTTTTCAGATTTGTAACAGAAAAATGGGGAAGGTCAACCAGGCTTGGCATCTGGCACCAGGAAGGCAATTTTCCTGTCTTGGATCAGCATCACAGAGGAGGCAATTTTAGAACTCGTAGCTACCTTGGGTGTTTATTTAGAGCTTTGAAGTAAGCCAGGAGATCTATTTCCTGAAAAGACTATTTAGTTAGGAAAATGAAGTCAAATAGACATAATCATCCAAGTGTCACATAAAAGTAATTTGAAACTAGAAGTTACGAATAGTAACAGCTCATCGGGTTTGAAACAAAGCTTCAGCGTAGTGAGGATTTTGAGACTAAATTGCTCACCTTATCCTGGATTAAAAAAAAAAATTATACACACACACACACAATGAATTTCTAGATCATGCTTCACTTGTATGAAAATTACTTTCAATTAAATTCTCAATTTTTGGTTCCCTGAGTTTTAACCATCATGTTTTCAAATGAGGCAGTGATTCACAGGCATTGAGAGAAAGAACAGACCCATCGGATTATCAAGTCCATCCCAAAAGATATCCAGGAGTGTTTCCTGCAGTTTATTTTCCATTGCTTTGTTCAGTTCTGGCTTTAAATGACTTCAGCAATGGGACTCTTCATCAGTCTAAGAGGCCCGCGGGAGCCCTTTCTCAGTCTGAGAGTCCTCATTTTAAAAAGAATATTGTAATATTAAGTCTTGTTATACAACTTGCCTCTCCCAGTGGAACTCCACTTCTCTGCCATTCTGCCCTTCAGCCCCTCTAGATGCGAAGAAGTGGCAATCTTTCCTCATTCGTTACTCTTTCCTTCCCCTTCATCATTTCTTCTTTTTTATCTAAAGATTTCTATGCTGTTATCTGCTTCTCTGGTCCCTATCACCATAGTAACTGAAGGTTTTGACCAGGCTGTCATTTGGACAAAGGCCCTCAAAGGCTGGTTGCTTACCCTTGTGACCTTCAACTCCAGTCCAGTATGATACTTTCCAGAATCATGAACATTTCAGACCTGAGTTAACTCCCTGGGTGACCAAATACTGGCCTTGTGACCAGGGCCTGCCACAGAACTGCACATTACCAAAGGTTCGTAGTCGATGTGGTAGATGTCCCTGCCTCTCCAGGATAATGAAAAGTTGGCTGTGTATATTTATTTGCACATTTAGAAGCACTGGAAAGAACACAGAATCAGGACTCATCTGGTGTCTGCAGTTAACCACCTCTGAGCCTCTGTATCTTAACTCGCACATTTGCTAGAAGAAGGGGTTACAATCTGTGCCCTCAAAGGACAATTAGAACACAATTCCAATTTGAAAAAGTGACAGAAACATAGCCCACCTAGGATGGACAGATATGGCAAATAAAAAATAAGATGCCCAGTCAAAATTTATTTGCTCTCTGAAATTCAAATTTAATATAAGTATGTCTCATGAAATATTTGGAACATAATTATGCTAAAAATTATTGTTTGAGATTCAAACCTAACTGGATGCTCTATTTTTTTTCTCTGGCAATCCTCCCCTCACCTCCACATGTTATCATCTTGGTTAATGGTCGGTGTGTAGGTGGGCTGAGCAGAAGATTCTGGTCCTCATTACCTCTCCCCATAATGCTCTCACCCTGATAGAGCTCCCAAGACACAGCTGAAGCTCCAGTCTCAGATATTTGCAAATACATGTGTGTTTACTTCTCAAAATTCCAGAACAATCCAAATATGACCAAATGAGTAAAAAAAAAAAAAAAAAAAAAAAAAAACCCCTGTAAGTATAAAGTACCGTACATGTGCATTATTAACATTAAGCATGAAAGCCCACATCAAAATGTGAAGACAAAGGCGGTAGTAAGTCTGCAGCTCCTCTACTACAGTCCTGCACACAAAAAAGTCAGCCTTCTTCTCAGGGTTCCAGCACTTTCCATAGTGAGTGGCCACATCTCAGCTCTAACAATAATAAAACTACTCATCTACTTATAAAAATTTTTCATGTGCCGGGCGCTGTGCTAGGGACTTTACATTCATTTAATCTTCAAAACAATCCTGTAAAAATGAAACTATGCTACTTCAATTTTACAGATGAAAAGACAGGCCAGAGAGGCTGTGACTCATCTGAATCCCCACAGCTCAGCCTTGAGAATGAAAGGGCCACCAGAAGATTTTCACGGATCATGACAAACTGATTTTAAATTTTATATCTGGGAGCCAAGCTCCAAAATACCAAGAAACTCCTGAGAAAGAAGCAAGCCAAGAGTATTGGCCCATCAGGTAATAAGACTTATTTTACAGCTATTGTAATTAAGATCGTTTAGTATTTGAAAAGAGGTAGACAAATCAACAAATGGAAGAGAAGAGAGCCTCAAAACATGCCCATGTCAGTAATGCAAAGCTGACTAATGCCCTGACAGGAACCAGACCAGGCTGACAGGCATAGCAGTGGGACAAAAGGGGCTTATCAAAAAAGAGAGAGACAGTTGGTGTGGAAAAGTGAAGTTGAATCTCTACCTCAAAAATTGAGTTCATATGCATTAAGATCTTAAATGTGAAGAATAAAACTTTAAAACGGCTCTACAAAAATTAAAGGATGATATTTTTATCGCCTCGGCAGAAAGGATTTCTTAAACAAAATGCAGAAAAGCATTAAAAAATGATTGATCAAATGTGACCATGTTAAAGTGAAGAACTTCTCTTCGTAAAAAGAAACCATTAAAAGACTGAAAACAGATACAGGTTGAAGAAAATGCGATGACGAGGGACCAGCTTCTAGACACACACTGCTATACACAGTAGCCAGGAGAAACGTGTGGCTATTGAGCAGCTGAAAATGTGGCTCACACGAATTGAGATTTGCCAGATGTATAGAATATACAGCAATTTCGAAGACTTTCAAAGATTTAAATAATTTTAAATTTTAATTTATTTTAAAATTAGTTTTTAATTAAGTATAATTGGTATACAGTTGTATATTTTTATATTGATAATATTTTAGATATATTTGAATAAATATCATCTTAAATGAAATAATTGTTAAAACCAATTTTAACATTTTTTAATCTTTTAACGTGGCTACTAGACAATGTTAAATTACATACATGGCTTGCATTATATTTCTATTGGGCAGCAGTGATCTAGAATACATGAAGAACTGCTATGAGTTAATAGCAACAAACAAAACTAAATAGAAAAAAGTCACAAAGAGTTTTTTCCACAGAACAAAGAGCCTACATGAGAAGATTTTCAACCTTATGAAGAATCCAAACTATCTACAAACTAAAATTGCAATGAAATATTTTTATACTATCAGATTAGCAAAACCTAAGAACTCTAACATCATCTAATGTCAGCAAGGTTATGAAGCAATGAGAACTCTGATTCACTGCTCCTGGGAGGAAAAATTCATACAATCAATCACCTTAGAAAACAATTTGGTATTATTTAGCAAAACAGAAGATGCACACCTGTGAAGTGGCAAACTCACTCCTAGGCATCCACCTGAAAGAACTCTTGCATGTGTGTGACATGAGACATTCACAGCAATGTTTATAGCAGCCTCATTTGATACCAAAAACTGAAAATGGCCCGTTTCCACCAACTCTAGAGTGGTTAAATCAGTTGTGGTTTATTTATATGATGAAAAGTTATACAGAATGTTGTAAAAGAATGAACATTAGCTACCTATAGCTAAATAATTTTAGAGATATGTAGAGATAGTATCTCTTAAAAATAATCACAAAAAATTCAGGGAGAGCCCTGAGGGGGAGTGGGAGAGGAGGGAGAGATGGAGGGGGAGCGTGTGGTGGGGGGGCAGAGAGAGGAGGGGGCAAGAGGGAGGGGGCGAGGGGGAGAGGATTTTAATGTACATCATTTCACAATTTAAAGTTTTTTTTAAAGGATAAAAGCATTACTCTGTGTGTACGTGCGATATTACGTTTAGACAAAAATACTGCCTTATCTTTGCTTTTTAATCATGACATACCTCAAGTGGGACAATGTTCTGCTGGTCTTTGCTCTGCAACTTGGCTATGTATATCCTCATATCCTGTCCTACAGAATCTCCAGATTACATACGATGTACATAACATCCTTGGAAAAACAGTAAAGGATTGCTGTTCTTGTGTATTGATTCACCTCAGTTTCTCTGTGAGTAGCACAGACCGGAAGGAAGCAGGGCCTACGCTCCATGTCACTGAGCTTAGAACCCAGGGGGAGCATGCGGCATCGAGGAGCCCAGCTCCTCTAACTCTCCGAAGCTCTTCTTACCCTCAGTCCTTTCCTTCTTTGATTTCCCTATTTGAGTCATCAAAGTTAATGCAAGATAACTGGAGATGCTCTTGAGAACTTGGGGCCTCTTGTCAATATTCTTAGAATTAGAGATATATAAGAAAAAAAGGAGCAGACTTAAACTGAGATATGTTTTGAGCGGCCAGGTTTCACAGATAGTTCTGCAGCTCTCAACTCACACCAAGGTGAAGGTATAGAACAAATTTAGTCAACCTGAAAATTGGACCTCCGTTCTGGTCCTAAACACAATTATAATGATTTTTTTAATAGTCAAACCGCCCTAGCAGATATTTTCCTTCAAACTGAATTCTCAGTGGAAATGTACAGGATATCAGGTATAGCTCATCTCCTTACATTAGAACAAAAATAAACTCATTTTAGGGGTGTATGTTTTTTAAATTCTGGCACCTGTAGCAAACCTAAGCCATCCTCACCTTGAAACATCGTTTCCTCCACCTGAGGGCAACTGTGGCCTTCCCCGAGCTAAAGTACAATACCCTTGGCAGAAAGAGTTTGTGGCGTCCACTAACCTCATTGATTCCAGACAGCCTTCTCTGTGGTTTCCAGGACCCTGATCTTCTGTCTCCTCTAGGTGAGCCCCAACTCCAGGACAGGAGGAATCAATACGCAAACCGTTATTCTCTTGGAGGAGTGGAACAATTACTAAAATCTATTTGCTAGTAAATGTGCCTTGTCTTGTAAATCATTGGGTCGTTAACCTTAACAATGGCAGTGTGCCGTCTCTATCTAATTCAATTAAAGTAGAGAGGAAGGTAATACTTAAGAATACATTTCGGGTAGAGGAATATGCTATTATAGTATTAGAGGCTCATAAATTAAACAATGCATTTATTTCCCTTCTTGGAAAAAGAACGCTGAACGATAAACACAGGGTAAGGAAAAAAACCAAAAAACAAAAAACAAAGGCAATGATTCTAAGAATAGCTGAAGAGGATTAGGAAGAATCCAAAGGCACAAAGCAAGTCACCTACAACCACCACTCCCTCTGGCGTTGCTGCAGAATTTCTGGACTAGGTGAAGGATGGAGTGGATGGTGCACTCAGGGACTTTTCAGATACAGACGCCTGAATTGTACCAAAAGGTAAACATTTTACTACCTGTTCCTAGTCTGGCATGACTGTAGCTGAAAAATGTGATGCCAATAACAAGTAGAATACTGAGTCCTGATACTGATTCTCCATTGTGTGAGAGAGAGAGCCTTCTCTTTCATAAACATTTTGAGCGTAAATCAAGGAAAACTGACATCACAGCACTCTGTCTTCTTGTTTCCAAGGTTGGGTAGGAATTAAACAGGAAAATATTAAAACAGGGAACATGTCTCAAGATTTATGGTATCTGTCACAAGATAATATAGGTGTGTATATTCACATTCTTTACAAGGGGCTCAAAATGCAGATTCTCTGCCATCTGTCCTCCAACCTGACAACTTTCTAGCTACAACCAACATAGTTTAATTCATAAGATACAGTTTAATTCTTACGATATATTCGTTTTCTATTGCTGCTCATTCGGGTTATTGGCAGAATTCAATTCCTTATAGTGTGAGGACCGACCGTGGCCCACTTTCCTCCCTGGCTGGCAGCTGAGGGCTGTTCCCAGCTTCTACAGGCCATCTGCATTAGCTTATGCCCCCTTCCTACTTCTTAAAGCCAGCGTCGCTTCTCTTTCATGCTTCAAATCTCTCCAGGCTCTCCTTACTTGGTGGCATCTCTCTAAAGTTAGCCTGGAAAAGTTTTCTGCTTTTAAGAGTTTATTCAATTAGATTGAGTCCAGACAGATAATCCAGTGTAATCTCACAATCTCAAGGTCTATAACCTTAACCACATCTACAAAATCTCTTTTGCCATGTAAGTTAGCATATTTCTAAATTCCAGGGATTAGAACATGGACATTGGGACCCTACTACATAAGTGCAGTAGTCATACTAGATGGGTCAATGCTAAGAATGAGAAAAGATAAAACCTGACCATGTCCTCCTTTTCCTTTCCCATCTCCTTCCCGACACTTCCCTTCTCTACTTTGAAAGCAAAGTTTGCCTACTCACCACATTCCCATTCTGAAGAGGATGGCCTGGTCACGGGGCTCTTCCTCACTCCGGCTAGGAGGACCGGTATGCATCTACTGGCTTTCTCTGGGTGAAAAGTTCTTTCCAGCATTTACCCCGTGGTTTTGAAACATTAGCTTATAAAACAATCACCTGGAGGCACACGTTCCCATTTGGAATCTGGTTCTGATGTGTTGGTCCTGGAAACTGAGTTCACCTGGGGTTCGATGAACTGGGAGCTGGGTGGTTTGGGACGCTATGCTGGCCGACCTGCACTCGGTGGGCTGGGAGCAATTGAAGTACAAATGGCTCCAGAGAGACTCCAACCCTGGAGGTGCCCCTCTATCTAGAGGCCTTCCAGACCCCCAACTAGTCCTTCTGTGGCCTCAAGAGACTCCTTTCTTCACAGTAGCCACACTGTTATTTCTAGCTCCACCAAGCTCCCCTGAGCAGAGCCTTAAGGCAGAACATGCACTCAAGATAATTTGATGTTACATAGTTCCCAAAAAAGTGGTGTGACTTGGGCAATTTCCTAGTTTAGGCCCCACTTTCCTCATCTATCAGGTAGGGGTAATAATAGTAATTACCCCAGAAAGCAGTTACAAAGATTTTGGGAAATGCTGTCTGCAAAGCACAGAGCACAGTGCTTTGGATAAAGGTGAGCTGTTTTGTCATCACCAATATCGTTATTACCCAGTGTTGCTCCCGAACTGCTCTGGGTCCTGGGCAAGTAGCTTGTACCCTCCAACACTGATGCACCCTTCCTAGTAAAGAAAAGAAGGCCTTTACTCATTTCAGGTGTAAAATGGGAACTTCACCAAGGTATTTATTTGTCCTAGCGGTTTGCTTTATTGTCAAAACCTGAGGAAACACAGCAGGAGAGATTATAGAATTAGGGGAAATTACATATGAACTATGTTTATGGTATTCGTTTTTTTCAGACCAAAGGTCAGCAAATGTTTTCTGTGAAGGGCCAGATAGTATTTTTGGCTTTGTAGAACATACAGTCTTTGTTTGAGACTAACGTCTGGAAGGTTTAGCTTTAGTTCTAGTAATAAATTCTCTGTTCTGCCCCTTAGTTCATAGTCTTTTACCAGATATTTGTGAATTTACTGTACTTAAAAGCATATTTCAATAAATGTTTATATCCATGGACGTGCCCGGAAATTTTTCATTGAAATTCAAGTTAATGTCTGGGACATTCTGAAGCCCACAAAAGAAGTTAGTAGTAAAGGACTGGGTATTTTGTTAAATAATGATTTTCCCTGGAAGATTTTGAAATCTATAGAGCTGTGTGATTTTAGACAAGTTACTTACCTTCTTTGCCCCTCAGTTATCCCCTCGTTAAATTCGAGGTTGGTGAGGATTAAAAGAAGTGAAATAATATAAAGCATTTAGCCCAGTCCCTGGTGCATTGAAAATATTCAGAATCATCATCATCATCCTTGCCTGTCATCATTAGAAACTCTCCTATCAAGAGCAATTTTACTTATAATAAATAAGTCAACGTCTATAGAGAAAATCCTGTCTGAGGAAACTGCTTAAGTTTACTTTGAAAGAGAGAAGACTAGGGGTTGGGGGTTTCCCAAAAAATAGTCTTAAGGTGAAAATTGATTCAGCAAACCCCTTTCATGGCTTACAAATTGGAGGCCAATGAGTACACCAGTTAGGTTAGGCTTAAGTAACATAGTATTTATTTATTTATATATTTGAATGTACTTGAGCCACAACATTTCAGTAACCACAGCTCACTACTGTCTTAATAGAAAGTAGTTATACACTGTTATCATTCTGTCCCTGAAGGCATTTGAGTATCTGACCCTGGTCTAAACTTGAGATGCTGGGTTTTACTATTACAGCTTTGGCTTATGTCATGATCTCATTGCCATCAATAAATCTAGAGGAAGAATCCTTATCTTTTCAAAAACATATGGCCAGTTCCCAGAACTAATGTCATCCAAGGCTGCCAACAAATGATGTAATGAGACAGGTTAACTGCAAAATAAGATGTTTCCTTCCTTCCTTGCTTGTAGCTGGCAGACCTCACATATTAAAGCTGTTTGAGACTGTTTCACTCACACACACACACACACACACACACACACACACACACAGAGGAATTTGTTCCTTTAGAAGTATGTATTCACTTTGAGAATTACTGCTAACATTCATTATTGAGGACCTAGGGGTCTTTGAGGACATACAAGAGAGTATCAGAGAACACACTTTTCATTGTGGGGGTAACTTGACTTTGGTAATGGTTCACGTGGGGCATGTGGTTTTCTCTTCCATAATCAAGGTCAGACAAAGAGGCAAATGGCAGAGGTCAAGCTGGCTGGATCCTAGATAGATGCCTCCACTATGTGATCTTCTGTCCATTATTCTCCAAACTGCATTACGGTTGAGCAAATGGTGCAGCCACTCTGAGCCCAAGATCACAGCAAGAGGAGGCCCCAGCTGATACTTGTTTAGGATCCTCTTAAGCCAGACTTGGCCCTGGGCCTTCAGCTTGCGAGTCCTTGACAAGCCCTGATATCCTAGGGTTACAGAGCAGGCAGTTGATGTATTTACTCCATACAAACAGCAGTGAAGAGAATAGTAACATCTGTAATAACATTCTTAATATGAGCAAGGAGTAATAAGTGCTATTTTTAGACTAGAAGTGAGATCATATAACTTTCCTGCTCTAAAACCTCCAATGTTTACCAGTTTGCCTGAAGTAAAACCAAACTCTCTGTGAAGCCTGAGAGACCCTGCAGAATCTGGCTGGCCCTTCCCTGCCCACCTCTCCAATCTCATCCTTTTTTTTTTTTTCCTTATAACAGCCTCATTGAGATATCATTCATATTCCATCCCATTCTTCCATTTAAAATACACAGCTCAATGTTCACAAAGTTATGCAACTATCATCACAATTAATTTTAGAACACGTCCATCATGCTAAAAGTAACCCTGTACCTGTCCAGTCACTCCTCATTTCTCCCAGCCTCACAAACCAAGAGCCACTTGATTTTCATTCTGTTTTACAGATTTGTCTATTATGGATATTTTATATAAATTAACAATATGGTCTTATGTGACTGTTTGCTTTCATTTAATTTAATGTTTTCAGGTTCATCAATGTTGTAGTATGTATCCATACTTCATTCCTTTTTATGGCTGAATAATATTCCATCATAGAGATATACCACTTTTTGTTATCCATTCATCCATGGTCGATGACATTTGGGTTGTTTCTACTTCTTGGTATTATAAATCATGCTGCTGTAAGCATTTGTGAATAAGTTTTTGTGTGGACATTCTCTTGGCTATATACCTAGGAATGACATTGCTGGGTAATACGTTTATGTTCATTGTTTAACCTTTTCATCAATTTGGGGAATTTTTCAGTTGTTATTTCTTTATATATTTTTCCTGCCCCTTTTTCTCTCTCTTCATCTCTGGGACCTTCAATATGCATATGTATAAATAACTTGGATTTCATAAAAATTAAAAGTTTTCGCCCTCAAAGGATACCATCAAGAAAGTGATAAGAACTTTCCCAAGGTGGCTGCACCATTTTACATTCTCACCAGCAGTATCTGAGGGTTCCAATTTCTCCATATCCTCATCTACATTAGTTACTCTCTGTCTCTTTGGCCAAAGCCATCCCAGAGCTTTTTTCTTAGGGCTGCCTTCCTGCTGGACAGCATCTCTGAGTCATTTCCCCAGGTCTGTTGTCAGGGTCGGTGGTGCACTTCTCTCAGAGTGAGGTCCCTGCTTTGGGAGCAGAGTGCTGGACTGGGGTGGCATCCTCTGATCTTCCCAGCCTGCCTCCCTAGTGTAGAAGCTCCGCCCTATGAGCAAGCTGGGTATAGGTAATCGAGCCCCAATATTCTCAGCCTGCCATCCCTGGGGCAGTGCCTCCACCCTATGAGTTGGGGCTAGGTGAGAAAGGGAGCCCCAGAATCTTAGCAACACTTATCTGAAATTTAGCCTCTGCAGCACAGACCTGTGGGAGAGGGGAAGAAGTGACAGAGTCCTGACTCAAGTGACATAAATTCTCACTGCTCTTACCAAGATTTATTAGATATTATTGAATAAGTATTTCTTTATGTGTTGTATGTCGTTGGGACATTTTTCAGAAAGTTTAAATGGTTCAGTTTTGTTTTTAAAGCAATTTTCACCAGTTTGGGTTGTTTTGCTGGGGAGAGGGTCTATGGGGCTCCTCACACCACCGTTTTAGAAGTCCTCTCCCCTCCCCACCCTCATCTTGGGCCTCTCCCCTCCTCCTCCTGTCTGCTCCTGACTGAGGAACATGTATGCCAGGTTTATCGCTGCCGCAGGATCTTTGCACTTACTGTTCCCTCAGCCTGGAAAGTTCTCCCTTGAAGTAGACACTGTTGGATTCGCTACCCAAGTGTCGTTTCCACCTTGATCCCTGCAGCAGAGTCCCTTCCCTGCATGACTCAGGGGAAATCCCCCGTAATCTAGAGCAAGAGTCAGAAAACTCCAGCCTGTGGGCCAATTTTGGCATACCGCCTGTTTCATACAGCCCACAGGCTAAGAATGGTTTTTACATTTTTAAATACCTGAAAAGAGAGAAAAAAAAGAAGAATCTTTTCTTACACATGAAAATTATGTGTACTGAAGATTTTAGTGACCATAAATAAAGTTTTATTGGAACATAGTTATGCCCATTCATTTACGTTTTGTCTATGGCTAGTTTTATACTGTAACAGCAAACTGAGTGGTGGCATACTATAAATCAGAGTGACAGAGTTATAACTTCAAAGCATTCAAAGCCACATGTATCACTTCTTTGTCTGAAGACATTTTCAATGATGAAATATGTAAACTCTCAATACAGATCAGCATTAACAGTTGAGTATTTTGCAATGTTTTGATGATAAAGAACACCATTGTTGGCCCTCGATTAAGCAAAATGTTATCCCCCAAAAGTTCATTCTTCTCATTAGTTGGTCTGTATTTTAAACATTATTGTTATTATTCTATTTTGAATTTTATCCATCCATAAAAATTTTATGGAAATTTTTTTCTCTCTTTACATAAGTACCTACATAATATTCTTAGTTTTGCCTCTTGAAACTTAAAATATTTCCTGTTTAACTCAAGTATCCTGAGATCAAGGGCATTGTGTTATCCGCTCCTGTTGCCCCAGGACTTAGAACAGAGTCTGCCACCAGGTAGGTGTCAATAAATGTTTATGGAATGAATTTAAAAAATACTAATAATATTTTAACAGCATTATTTATGTTACTAATATTTATAAAAATTGTTAAGAAATATTAATATTTACTACTAATATATTTTACAAAGTTTATTATTCAAGCTAATATTTTTATGTGTTTAGTGTGTGCCATACTCCATGCCTGAGTTTATCATAAATCCATCAATTAATTCCTGTTACAATGTTTTGAGGTAGATATTATTGTTCCCACATTATAGAAGATTGCCAATGTTAATTTTCTTCATTACAATCTATACTATTAATACAAACTAGGACAATAAAATAATAGCAATAATAACTATTTTTGAAAACAAACGAACTTAAATTGAACTCATTGTTCTGCCCCCAGGACCCGTCTAGTGGGAAGTTGCACTGAACCACGGTCCTCATCCTCACCTCCCCGCAGAAGGAAATTCCAGCAGAGGAGGGAAGCTTCCTAGCCAGGGGTCTTTTCAGACCCAATTTACCAGGGCAAATAATGATGGTTATTGTGTCCGACTAGGGGCTTGCCCTTTCTTCCTCAAGAGAAAGCCTGTGGTGACACACATTACTTGCCCAGTTCCTCTGGGGTCCTAGAGTTATGCAGACAGGCCGCAGCAAATCTCTTGTTATCTTTAGATAACATCTCTACAAGTGGACCAATTACCATCTCCCTGTCTCGGCTTCTGGGGTGCTGGTCAACTCGACCTTTTTCCTCCCCAAAACGTTACATCATGGTTTCTAGGTAATTTCTGCTTTAAATCTAATAATTTTCTATGACGACCTCCTCATGCCAAATTCCTGAGGGATTTCTCAGAAAGGGCATGTATGTAAGAATTGTGCATCCCACTAGGTCAATAGTCCCTATAATTCTAATAACTATTTTCATAGCAAAGTATATATTTCTCTCTCTCTATTTATGGTAAATCCAAAGGGTATGTTTGGGATGATCTAACTTAAAACATATGCTCTGTGGGCTCTGCGGCATCCCACAAATTCACTTTAGGGGTTCCTGGAACACTTCAAAGAGATGGGAAGGAGACTCACATTTTAGTCCAGTGCTGTCCGAAAGAACTTTCTGCAAGACAGAAACGTTCTGTATTTGCGCTGGACGATGCAGTAGCCACCAAACACATATAGCTATGAGCCATTGAAAAGTAACTAGGATGACCGAAGAAGTAAAATTTAAATTTAAATTTAATTTTAGACTGGTGGTTACCATAGTGGACAGCTCCGGCCTAGAGCACCTGAGGATGCTGATTTACCACAGGTTGTTTCTCATTCATAGCTGCCTCCCAGGTTGTGAACGGCGGTGACATACTATTTCCTCAGCAACATCCGGAAACCAGCCAGTAGTTATTAATGATAACAAAAATAACAACGAATGTACTTGGATCTTGCATACAACCACATCTTAATCTTCACAAAAATCCTGCGAGTCTGGTCCTATCCCCATTTAAAGAAGAGGAGACTGAGCAGTGTGAGTGCTTGACCAAAGGCACAGAGATGTTTTGGCTTGAAGTCCTATGTCTGTCCTGCTATGTTCACTGCTTGGTGGTTTTCCAATTTTAAAAATACTCTATAAGCAAGATTGTCTCCGGTAAAGATCAGACAGCTGCAGCCTAATCAGAAAGCAAGAAAAGTGAGACCCAGATCTGCTGAGAGGGCTCTCTGCTAGTGAGGAAGAGGGGAAGGGGGAGAAGGCAGGGCAGATGCCATGTACCTGGCACTCACACATTCTGCAGCCCACAACTCTACCACCATTGGCTGGGTCCATCAGGGCTTAGAATCCATTCCCCTTTGATCCTCATGATAACCCCGAGAGCAATACTATCACCCCCATTTTTTGGATGACATGAGGGCAGCTCTGAGGGTTGACATAACTCGCTAAGCTTTATTCAACCTATGCAAGCAGCAGGAATAAGATTCCAGCTCATCTGCTTCCAGCACTCCAGACAGCCCCTACAAAGGTAAATGAACAAAGCCAGATAAAATCTGGGGCAGCGACATAAAAGCAGCAGAATCGTGGCCTTCATTAGAGACAGCCTAGTGCTGTCTGTGACTCCCCTTGCATTCTCTCACGTGCTCTCCACTTATAAGCTGAAGCCCTTGTTTCCAGGACTCACGGAAGTTAATTCTTATTAATGTTCTGGGACAAGTGGGTCCAGGACTGTGGTAAGCATGGAAGATAGACCCGCCCAGCCTCAATGTGACTGAGGGTTCACATCCATACTGCTGGAAACAACATGGCAAAGGGAGATGAGTCTGGTGCTTTCCTCGTTAAAGACCTGGTCTCACAGAGTCCCTAGACCAGGAGGGTGACACACCTGGCCCATGCCCCCCACCCCCACCCCATGGCACTGTATCTAAACCAGAGAACATCAACTTGTCTGGCCTGAGGGTACTGTTGGGGGCAAGGTTTTAGAACAGGAAAGGGAGAGAACAAAGGGGGAAAGATGAGGAGTCAGATAAGAAAGGAAGAATCAGAAGTGGCAGCTGCCACTACAGGAGCTCTCACAGCATCCTTACACCTGCAAGAGGGAGGCAGGGGAGTTAGCCAGAGGATGGTATCATCTGAGAATGAAAGTACAGAGAGATACAACCTTGCTGACTTTGAAGATGGAAGAAGGAGCCACATGCCAAGGAATGCAGGTGGCCTCTAGAAGCTGGAAAGGATGAGACAGATTCTCCCTATAGCTTCCAGAAAGGAATGTAGCCCTGCCAGCATCTGAATTTCAGCCCAGTCCAGTGAGACCCGTGTTGTACTTCAAGACTGTAAGAAAATATATTTATGTTCTTTCAAACCACTAAGTTTGTGCTAATTGGAAACTAACATGGTATGAAGTGAGGCAAGGATCTAAGAATGTCCTGCCTGATGACATTTATAATCTGCAGAGATTGCTCTTTCCTGGCTGAGTATGACCAGAGAGATGGAGGTGTATGCTGATCTCAAGCATCCTTCTTGTCACTTGAGGACTTCTCTCACAGCTTAAGTGCAAAATACAAAGGTGAAAAATACATTTCCTGAAACAGGTTGAGCCCTCTGAATTGTATAGACCATTTAACACAAAACAAAACAACAAAGCCCCTGCTTCTGATTCAAGTAGCTGGAGTTCTTGAGACCTAAATTGCCCAGAAAAATAGTTTCTCTTCCTCTTTCACTTTGCCTAATAGACAGCTTTTGGAAAACCCTACAGGTTATAGCTAATGGCAGAATCTCTTTTCTCTCATGTGTCCTCACTCTGGAGCCAGTGAGATTGGGTGTGGGGAAGCAAAGACTTATACGCAAGGGAGAATAAAGCTCACAGATGGCACTTGCCTGGCTGACTGCTCAAAGAAGAAACTGTTCAGATGATTTTTTTGATCAGGTGCTGTTTACAGATGAAGATAGACTTAATGGAGGAGAGAGTTTGCTGCTCTCTGACCTTGGCTGTGTGTTTTTCTCTATCTCCTGTCAAATTTAGCACTAAAAACAAACAATTGCCAATGAGCTGGAACATGAGAACGCAAAGGGCAGACAGCAATGAGTGAACTCGGAGGTGAGGCTGAATCAGATCCTAGGAAATGTGCATGTGCATATCTCTTCTAACTGGCCAGGGGGAGAGGGGCTGTATCCAGAGAGCTTTAAAGGCACATGCAAGGACTGAAGTATGGGGCTAGGCATGTCTGCATGTGAGTTGCATGACCCTGTGCAGGTTATTCAATCTCCGGGAGCCTATCTTGTCACGTCAAAGGGTGTGGCTATACCTAGCCAACAGAGTGGTGATGAGTGCTTTGAGAAAGCTTATTTGTGGTAAAGAACAGAGGCTCAGTCCATCTGGCTCAGGTCAAGAGAGGATGGTGAGATTGATGTGAAGATACACACAGAGCTTCACAATACCCAGAAGCACAAGCTCTGATGGGTTCTGAATTCCAGATTCTGGTTTATTCTAGAACCCACCCACCTGGAATCCATGGAACTTTTATTT
>NW_011888822.1:212230-252398 GCF_000151845.1 Pteropus vampyrus | reverse complement strand
TTTTCTTTTTAACTGAGATATAATTGACATATAATAAAGTACCTAAATCATAAGTATACATTTCAGTCAATTTTTATACATACCCATGTAACAACCACCTGCATCACGACACAGTTCAAGGGTCAGCAAGCTCAGGCCTGTGGACCGAATCCCCTCTGTTATCACTTAGCTTGCACCAAAAGGGTAGGTGCAGGACATGTAACCTTGTGGTGGGGACAAAGGGGGTGGAACAGGATGATTTGTATTCTGAGTACCTGATCTGGGGTTATGTGTCCCCTGAAATACATGAGGACAGGGCACTTACCAAGCCCTCGAGTGGCCTCAGAGCCCTGAGGGTGTTAGCCTGGCTTTAAGACACCACTTAGGTCCCCCGCTCCAGGAACTACACAGGTGTGATTACAGCAGGACAATGATGGCATCTGATGCTGATGGTAAGGACCAGGCTTCAACCAAAACTGCATGGCAGCGGGGAGGACCAGTAGCAGTGGACTGATCAGTTTCTAGGATATTCCTAGCTTGGGTGTGGAATTGAACAGAACCCTTTAGGACTATGGAACCTCAGCATTCTTGGAAGACTCAAGGGTGAGGAAACCTTAAGTGGGTGGTAGTGAAACTTCAGTTAAAGTGGTAAGTAACAGAGCGATTAATCAGAAAATAAGAAATGAGCTTTTACTTATGCCTCATATTATAGTTAATCAGTTCATACCATGTATATTCTTATACCCCAAATTTTACACATAATCTAAATGCACTCATGAACCCCAGGCTGAGCCTCAGCTTCATATTTTATCCTTTCTGCTTTGGTTCCCACTGAAAACAGGAAGAGCCTTTCTGTGCTTAGATTATATTCCCAAGAGAATGTTATTGGCCAAGTTAATATTTTTAATTAGGGCATGCAAATCTCAGTCTCTGGCCATTCCATGGATTACTTGTCCTTCAGTCAGGCTCTCAGTCCTGGTTTAATCAACCATGGCAAGTAGGGGGAAAGGGCGAAGGAGGGCCCTGTGACCTAAAGCATGGCCTTCTGAGAAGCTAGGCTGAAAGTGGGCAGTTCCCTGTAGAAGGAGGTGTGAGCAGGTCAGAGTCTATGACTTTCACATCCAGTCCAGGAAGCTTGGAGATGACTTATGGAAACTGCTTAGTAAATGCAACACTGGAACCAAGTAGATAGTCAGTAGAACATAGCTACGATGATGATGGTGAAGAATTATCATTACTCAGGATGTGAGTTGACGCCTAGAGAATCACTTGCTCTGGAGGACTTTTTCTGCTCTTTCTTTCAGTGATGCTGATGGCATTGGCAAGTGTTGACAGCAGATTAAATGTACACAGGCTGAGAGGCTTGTGGAACATAGCATTTAATGAGGACACTCATTTAAAGAAATTAGAGAAGAGAAATTAAGCATCCCTCAAGTCATTAAAATACAGGTAGGTCTGAGGGTTTTAAAGAATGAATGCTTTCATAAATACTTAAAGACTAAATAGATTGCACAGCAATCTAAATAGGAATGCTATCTGAATGATTATAAAAGTCGTTCCTTTCATCTCATAAATTTATGTAATTAAACTAATGTTCCAGTTTGCTCTTACATGGTGGCAACATGATGGAAGTGCAGAATTTTTACTCCACTGCTGGCTAATTTAGGATGACGTGTGATTCTATTTTTTATTTTCAACGTTCTTTTGAATTTTGTTCTCAAAACTTTCCCCCCTTCCTCTTTCAAAACCTGATGTTTAAGTAGTTATAAATAGACTTCCGAAGTGAGAAGTTGAATGTAATTTGGCTCTATTCTCTTTTCATCCCAAATTAGTTTAGGCATCAGTAACAATTTAAAGAGAAGTCACAAAAGAAGAAACAACCTAGATTCTGGTGTAGGAGACAAGGAGGTCTGCTTCATTCAGAACTCAGTAAGAGGGGTATATACCAGTCCCATCTAGGGATTTTATTTTTATTCTCTCGTTTTGGGGAGTTTCTTTTAGAGAAATATAATTTTCTTCCAAAGGTGGCAAGATGTTATCAAAATCCAATTACCATCTGTCCTTTAGCCCATTACACACGTTGTTTGCACTGTCTCAGTTCTGATTTCCTCATCCGTGACATGAAGGGTTAAATAGATCCATCCATCTATCTACCAGTTCACTTATCCTGCTAGGGTTTCCTGGGTGCCTAGAACATTTAGGTACTCATAAATAAAAGATAGCGTTTGGCTTCAAAGAACTCATTAGCATGAAAGTTAAGAGCCCAGATTCTGGAATTAGAGGACCTAAGCCCCAGCTCCCTTTTCTTATGATCTGTGGACACCTAGATAAGTTCCTTTATCTCTCTAAACTCTTTCTTTATATTTAAAAGAAGAATATTAATATAATATCATAAGAAAGCCTTAAATGTTAAATAAGATAATAACCTACAAAACACATTGCCAAGCAGAACAATCCATATTAGCTGCTAAGTTATGATTGATAAACGTGTTTAAATTGCTCTAATATAGCTATGTAAGTAATGCTTGAGGAACTCTAAGAAATGAGCCATTAATTCTTTCTGGGATGGACAAAAGAAGGCAGGCAGAATTTCAGAGGAGGTGATACTAAGTTGGGTTTTGTAGGAATAGTAGGAGTTTACAACACAGAGGAGATAGAATAGTGAAGGAAATGGGGACCAAATGTGAAAATTCACAGAGAATAAACAGTAATATTTTAAGGTTAAACTATTGGTACATGCAAGAAATGGCAGAAATAAATCTAGAAAAGAATTCTGAGACTACTTTATAAGCAGCATATCAGTCAGAAGTCTTTTAATTGCTAATAACTGAAAACCCAATTTCAACTGGACCAAATAATTAAAATGGTTTTATTGTTTTTTCGCATAGGTAAGTCTATGGCTTTTAAAAATATAAATACCTGGATGGTCAGGTTTCATATTGGTTTGAATCCATGACTCAATCATATCCCCAAGGAGCTGGTTTCTTTATATTTCTACTCTTTCTTGTGTGGTATCTTCATTCTAATGCTGGCTGCCCCTCATAGTTGCGGAGTGGTTGCCAACTACCAAGGTTACATGCTTTCTAAGCAACATCCAGGGAAGAAAGAAAGACTGTTCCTGAAACCACTCAACAAAAGTCCTGCACTTTATGCTGACAAACTCACCCCTGAATCAATCTCTGTAGGTAGAGAAAGACATGAGCCAGTTGGATTAGGTCTGGGACATGCCAACCAATCACTGTGACAACAGGAATGGGGCTTAAACCAATCATAGTAGCTACCTTTGAAACTTCACCACCAGTCTTTGTAAACCATGTGGCTGCTATACAAAGAAAGAGGAATGAGATGAATGTAGAAAGACTGACTACGTGGTTCATCCCAGAACACTTTGTAGACCATGCTTTAGAGTTTGGAGTTTACACTGTGTACAACAGGAAGTCACTTACAGGCAAAGAGCTACATTTAGAAATAACTCTGGAGGCAGCTTGGGGACAAATTGGGGCAAGGAGGCCAATTCACCCCTAGTTCATCTCTTGTATTCCCTGTAGAGGAAACAACCTAACTCTCCCCAGCAAACAAGTATTCTAGGCATTCTGTCTCTCAGAAACCTCACTTCTCAGGTTCAATTTCAACTCAGAGTGTTGAACTGCTCACAACTCCCAAGCTGCTGACAGTAATGGGGCAATAGCTGTTTTAAAATTTTCTGTGTTCTAAATCACCTCAAAATCTCTGTATTCTGTTTCATCCTGAAAACCACTTTTAGAACATGTACGAGCCAGATGAGAGAATCTGTTAAAGGCAGCATGGGGGAGAAGCATGAGAGTCAGAGCTCTAGAACCAAACAGGCTCCCTAGATATAACATAACCTGTGAGCCTATCCGCCCCTCTGTAAAGCAAAAAAGGAAGAGTGCTAACTTCATAGGTTGTTCATTCACCCATTTAGCAAATATTTATGAACACCAACTATGTGCCAATCCCTGTACTAAAGCCCAGCAGAGAAGCAACTGAATAAATGTGTATTGTATGCTGAACAGAGTTTTTCTAAATCTGGGAAGAGAAAAAAAGAGGACAGACCTCTAGGAAACTGGGTGAATGAGAACCTCTGGTGACCAGAAAGACATACTTTGAACACCTCTCACACTAACACCAATGAAGATTTGAGTTTTATCCAAATCCTCTGAGGTCATGGCCAGAAGGCACAGTGGTCACAGATAGAGCTTGCTGGCATTTATTCACTCTCTTGTTAAAAAGAAAAGGAAATATGGTTCCTCACTGCTTTCCTCATCCTGGAGTGACCACGGAAGTCTTCTGTTTGATACCCATCATCATGTTATTTAAATAGTGCTTCAGCAATACCCAAAGAATGAGCTTTCTCATTTAAGAAAAAACAACTTTTATGACTTGGATATTTTTTATCTTTTCAACTCAGGGCTGAAATGGTGTATTTAGGGTAACATATTTCCAGGGAACTCAGACAAACTGCCATTTTAAAACTAGACTAATTTCCTACCGTGCTGTGATCACAGCAGTGCTTCCTTGGTTGTGTTTCAAATGATGACCTCGCCACACCTTCCGCTCCCAGAGACCTTATGAGAAGGCCTTGAAAACTAGCTCCATGCACCATGGCATGCTGAGAAGCTCCTTCCAGAGAAGAATGTACCTCTGTCCGAGGGGAAGTGGCTCACACATATATATTTTTTTCCTCCAGATACTAGAGCTAGGAAGAAGATGGCTTATATTGCTATGATTTGTGATCAGGAAATGAATATGTATTTTCATTACCATACTCATTATACAGAGTACAATAAGTTTTGCTTAAAGTAATCTCTGTATCACTTGATATGAATGTTATATTGTATTTTGCAATGCACAATTTCTTGAAGAAATATTTTACAAAGAGATTAATAATGGGAAATTTTAACGTATGCTTCTAGTGCTCATTGATGGAACCAATCTATTTCCATTTTTCTCCCTGGAGCCAGTTTGACACTGGGCTGACATGCTGATGACAATGTTTCACAAAAGAAGAGATATATACTCCAATTGAAGTATGGAGTCTAAAATTGAATGAGAGAACTCATGGAAAGTAGCAATAAATTAAAGGCAACACTTTTGTACCAGGGTAATGGAAGGAAAATATGTATACCAAATGGCATTATTTTTAGAACTAGGTGCAAATTAGAAAACACAGGAAATAAAGTTTTCCCATCAAAAGTGTGTGAGACAATATCTTGAACTTTCCAATCACAGTGTTTGTCCTGCTTCAACTTCCTTCTCCTGCTGAAACTACCGTTCATAGCCCCAGCTCACATTAGCAGCACCAAGCCTTGAGCCCTTGAGAAGAGGTGGCCACTCACCTGAGGCTGGCCCATTGTCAGGCTGGTTGGAGACCATCAGGATATGCCCATTAGCCAAGAGATTGTCTCTCTCCTCAGTAGAAACTGAAAATTTCCTAGAAGTGTGAAGAGTGGAGGGGAACAGCTGTCCTCTCAGCAGCAGAATACCAGACTGATTGATATATGAAAGAAAAGTAACAAGGAGTGCCAGAAAAAAGAGTAAATGATGCCATCTAGAGTAGGATAGAGGATCAGAATGGCCATCTGGGACAGGCGTTTGAGCTAGGGCTTAGAGATGATTGGAATTGACCAGGCTGACGAAGGAGCAGGGATGGGACCTCTGGGAACAGCATTCGAAGAAGCATGTTAGACATGAGCAAAGTCATGGAAATGTCACGGGGTTTGTATCAAGATAACAGGCCTGGACGAGCTCCAGAGAAACGTAAAAGGAGTAACAGAGGGCCTGGGGTGACAAAGGTGAGCCACTAGGGAGTGCATAGCAGAGAAGTAACATATTCTGATCTAGACTTCAGAAGATCATTTTGGCAGACGAAGGGAGGGACAGAGAATGGAGGAAACTGAACTGGGACAGTGGTGCTGTGGGCTGGGAGCAGCCCCCTGGGTGTGGGAGAGTGGAGCAGATAGGGCTGAGAGTCCGGGACAAATCTTCAGGTTCCTAAACAGTGAAGTGCTGGAGCTGGCGCATATAGGAGCAGCTCTTGAGAGCTGATAGTGCGTCTCTCCCCTAGCTTCGTGTTCTGTGATTTTATGCTGGAAGCTTGAATTAGACCATGGTGGGAGTATTTACAAAACGGGAACTGGCCAGTACTTGGGGCCATTTTTTGTTTCATTCTTTCTTGTTTTTTTTTTTTTTGTTTTTTTGTTTTTTTGTTTTTTTGTTTTTTTGTTTTCCTGGAGAGCTGGCATACCACTGCCAGAAAATTGGTCATCAATTCTGGAGAAAACCAAAAATAATATACTTGTGCTTTGCTCTCTTCCTACTGCTTTTGGGTCATGTTCCTAAGTGGGTCTGTATGGTGGGGAATTCTGAGTAAATGGGCTTTACAAGAGATTCTTGTGCCTCATTAACATGAAGAGAAGAAAAATAAGGTCTGTCTTCTTAGGAAAGAGGACACAGTGTAGATTTAATTCACTGAGCCTGTCTGCTCAAAATACTTTACATCCAAATATAACATAACTAATAGTTCATCTTATTCTCATAGAGACAGGGGAGAAAGAGAGAGATCATGGGAGAGAGACAGGCATAGAGAAGCACAGAGAGAAAAAAAGAATAAAATGAAAGAAAGGGGGATGAAAAAAGAACAGAAGAAGAAGAAAGAAAGGAGGAAAGAAAGGAGGCAGGCAAGCAGCTGTCCCTCTGTCACTCTGAATTATACATTGCATCCTCGATTCTCTCTAATCATTAAAACAGCACAGCAGCCATGTACACTGAGACCATTCTATATGCCAAGTGCAATATATTGCTTAAAATCAAAATAACAGATGCTATTATTACCTATCCTCCATTTTATAGATGAGAAAACTCAGGCCCATAGAAATTGAATAGCTTGCCCCAGTCACCCTCTTAATAAGTCACAGAGCCAGGTTTGGAGGAGGGATTTGAAGCTAATGTGTATAACCTCATGACCTACTCTCTTAGCTACTACATAATAAGGCTTTTACTCCAAACAAAGCAAAGTGGGTTTCTCAATGAATACGTTTGAATACCCATTCTGGACACACAGGTATGTGAAGAATACAAAAAAGTCCCCGCCCTTAGGTACTGGCCTACAGCGCATCCACAGGCAAAATGAATGACAAGGAGGGAAATTGGGGACAACACCCAAGGCCCAGCTGATGGGAGCTCCTCGAGACTGGGGATTGTATCTTTTCATCTTTGCATTGCTGGTACTTAGCATAGAGCCTGGATCAATAAGTGTCTACTCAGTGAACGGCATGAACTTATATTGAAAGGATGGATTAGATCCTTCTTGCTAGAGAATAGTCTAGAAGGTCTCGCAAAAGGGAAGAACAGCTGAGCTGAGGTTTTTTGTGTGAAAGGAACAGAAAAATATCAGATATGTCCATCTAGAACAGACCATCACTTTCTGTATCTATCAGGACACATGTCCAAGCCCTACCTGAACTGTTTGTCACCAGACGCCCTTTCTTTCAGCTCTAAAGTCCAGATTACAGTAATGAGTCCATTACCAATGAGTTATAAATCTTCTGTTGGCTAACAAACCCCTGATAAATTTTTAGATGGTTATGGATGAAGCTTGTTCACAGGGGAATAACAAAGAAGAGAGGATGAAGGGATATTTTTAAACCTTGATTCTTTGGTCAAATGGAGAAAAAAACAGGATGACAAAGTGGCTTTGGGGTGATTTTAAAACAAACAGTTCTTATTTCAGGTCTTAAAGCTCAGAGCCATTTTTAACTCACTCTGTCTTTGCCTTCTCTATCCAATCAGTCACCAAGTCTTACGTGTTTGTAAAATATTTCTTGCAGCCTCCCTTTCCTTCTGTTTCCACCACCCTGCACTGAAATAAAGCCATGGCCCAAAGTCAAGGGTGTGGTCGAATATTCACTCAAAAGTTTCTTTATGAATCACTAGTGTGGGTCTCTTGTTTGAGAGACAAAAAGGTGAGGCCCAGAGGGTGGAGGACTTCCCTAAGATGACAGGTTAGGGCAGAGTTGGGGCCACTACCAAGCATTTACATTCCCAGGTTTATTATTTTCAAATGGATCGGCCAGGATTCTTGGCTGCAAGCAACAGAAACTGACTCTGATGATCTTCGGTGAAAAGATATTTAGGGAAAGTCTATCAGAATTGCAGGAGGCTGGAGAGTCGGACTCTGAGAACTGACAAGAGTCAAGGGTAACTTGGCAGGCAGGGCCACAGTCACACTGCCACAGTCTGGTCAGGACATGCTGCCTCTGCGTGGCTGCTCTCGCCACACTGCAACAGTGATGCTTTAACTTCCAACTGTCTCCTCCCTGCCACCAAACCCTAGAGTCCAGGTTCAGTGCCTGATTCTCCCTGTGGTGGGAAGTAGACACTGAAGAAACCACAAGACCAGATATCCAACAGAGAGGTGACCATCCCCCCTTTTTAGGGATCTAAGGAAGAAGAGGGAGGCTATGGGAAGGAAATGGATGCATGGATATTGGCAGCCACAATACCAGGAAATGTTTTAAACATTGAACATTGCTTGCCTGGGAGGATCTTCCCAAATAAACCTTCTGCCTCTGTTTTTCAAATGTACTTTGAGCCTATGTTATACAGCTTACATGTGGCTCCAAAATCTCTAGTGGTATAAAAGTAAAACTCCACTAACCACCATTCAAAGCTTGCTTCATTCCTTCCCCCACTTTAACCTCATCCCAATCAGGACCTCACCGCAGCTGTCCTCACATCATATTCTCTACTCCAATCAGTCTGGTCTAAGGCCTGGCTACTCTTTTCCCCTTCACCTCTTTACTTATGCTGTTCTCCTTACCTAGAGTTCCCTCCCTTAACTCTCAGCATCATCCGAATCCTATCTGTAACCCAAAGAATAGTTCAAATTCTACTTTTTATAACAAGATCTTCCCAAACAGTCTAACCGATGTCTCCTCCGAACTCTTACCTTCACCTCCAATCCGAAAACATGTACTCTTTCAAACTTGGTGCCTGGTCCAGAGAAGACACTTAACACATGTCTATTGAATGAATGAATTATATCTCTACTCAGTCTTCAAAGCCTAGCTCAGCTGTCATTTCCTCTAAAAAATTCTCTCTGAGTCCCAGGCACAATTAGTCCCTTGCTCTTTAAATTCCCATAGCATTTTGTCTATAGCTGCACTATAATACTTATCACCACACCTACTAATCATTTGCTTGTTGGCCTGTTCCTCCATTAAACCATAAGCTTCCCATGAATAGGAATCACATCTCATTCTTTTTTGTACATACTGTATCTGAACATACAAACCTGTGCTGTCTAATATGGTAGCCTCTAGGTACATATGGCTATTTAAATTTAAATTGCAGTTAATTAAAATTAAATGAAATAAAAGATTCAGTTCCTCAGTCGCAGTAGTCATACTTTATGTTTTTAATAGTCGCATGAGGCTAGGGGCTATAGCATTAGACAATGCAGATAGAAAATACTTCCATCATCACAAAACATTCTAATGGACGGCATTGTACTAGGAATGCACTACATAATAAAGCCATCTTTTGAAAAGTTTATTATACATCATGCATTGTGCTAAGTGTTTTATATACATTATCTCATTTAATTCTGAGAGCTACACTCAGAGGTCACTAATAGAATTATTCCCATTCTACAAATGAGAAAACTGGGGCACAGAAAGATTAAGCAATTTGGGCAAATTCATCCAACTAGTAGACGGCAGGGCCAGATTTTACTATTCTCATAAGCAAGTGTACACCCATAACCACTGTGCTATATCTCTTTTGTATACTGTAGAGTAAATAAAATGGACTTACAAGTTCAAATTCAAATCCTAATTGCCCTACATACTAACTGTGAGACCTTAAAAAACTGAACCATTTTCTCCCTGAAATGGAGATAATGATTATTTCTCAGGGTCATTGTAAAGATTAGATGAATGATGTATATGGTGGGCTCCACATAGTGCCTAGCACATAGTGGGTATCCAACGAGTATTAGCCATGTTCTTACTCAATGTTTTAACCTCTAGGGTTTCAAGAACTTCAAAGCTGAATTACAAGTACACTGTAAGCTTTTACAAATACTATTTTAAATGACTGATTCTTATTCTGAGATATACTCTTTGTTCCTTCACAGTATTTTTTTTAATGTGACTTTTACAAATCCTTTGACTCGCTGCCCACTCAATTTGTGCCTTGTTATTAATGTAACATGATGGGGGTGGAAAGTGGAAATAAATGTTGCCTGCTACAGCTAGGAAACAAGAGCTCTACAGAAAGGAAGAAACCAACTCAATCAACATGAACAGAGGAGAGTGGTAGAGTTTTAATGGGAGGATTTCAAGCATCAACCCCAGTAAGGGTACAGGGCCACCTTTCCCCCTTAATAACTCAGTCCTCTGGACTATTTGAAAGAAGGCAAACCTGATTCTTACTGACTTGATGAGAGCTTGCAGTGAATAATAAATGCCACAGTTTAGTCAGGCTGTTACCATACCAACTAGAAGGTCAAATGAACAAATATCTGAGAATGAATCGAATTATACAGAATCGAGAAGGAATAGATCTGCTACAAGGTGACAGATGATAAGAGGAAGGTATGGCTCGGTTTCCAAGGACAAAACATTTGGAAAAAAAATTATTTATCTAGGCTCTTTGCATTGCTTTTTCCCAATGTGATATGTTTATTCACATCTCTGGGTCCTTGTTCTTAAAGGTCTCAAGGGAAGTTCTGAATTGGGAGAGTTTTATTTGCAAATAACAGAAAATCTACCTCAACTTGCCTGAATAATGTCCAATTTGGCCAGCGTTACTTGAAGTCCGGATATTGGCTAGAACTTTGGATTGACTTGATCTTGTGGCACCAGCTTTCCTAGGACTCTATTGGATCTGCTGTTCTGTGTTTGTGTATGTGTGTTGGCTTTATTTGCAGGCTGAAAGGGAAGTAGACTGTCATTCTTCTGGGTCTCACATCCATGCATGTCCCTGTGGTAGATTAGATTATTGCTCAGAAATATTCACCACCCTTCACATCACTCTCAGGAAAGAGCAGACTTCCCGATCCATTGATGTTGGTTTTGGCCATCTGATCTACTATGGTGACTTAGGGGGTAGTCTTGATACTAAACTTAGCCATGTGACTTTCTTTGATCAGTGAAATGTTGGCACATGTAATGAAGGCTAGGCTTGAGATATGCTTGTGTGTTTCCATTGGTGCTCTTACACCTTTGCAATTGTATTGAGAAGAACATGCATAAGCTGGATCACTGGTTCTGGGAAGGAAGAAAAGACTTTGGTGTAGAACAAAGTCTAGCTCAGCTGATCCTCAGATTTATTAGTGAGCCCAGCCAAGATCAAGAGAACTGAATTGTGGTCTGGTCAAGATGGAGAATAGGTAAATGCTGTGCATGCCTCCTTTCATGACCACATCAAAATTACAACTACAGAACAACTATCATTGAGAACTGCTTGAATTTTAGCTAAACAGAAGTCCCCTAACTAGGGATATACAGAAAAAGCCATGATGAGACTTGTAGAAAGGACAGAGACACCAAATGGGCTGGTTCCACACCCACATGTGGCAGTTAAAAATCAGAGGGCTATTTCGGCTGCAGAGATCTCACACTAGGATCCCCAGCCTAGGGTTCTAGTGCCTGAAAGGGAAGTCCCCACAACTTCTGGTTGTGAAAACCAGCAGATATTGTGGCTGAATGAGACAGAGGGCAGCTGATTCCCAGGCATCCTCTTAAAGGGCCCATGCACAGACTTACTCATTGATAGACTTCCTTTCTCTGAGTTCTAGTGCTGTGACAGTAGCTCAGAAGGCACCAGGGACATACAAGGAGGAACTGAATTGTCTGGATTTGGAGTGAGGGTTGGAGGAGCAGCTTACTCCCAGATAGAAGTGCTGGCAGGTGCCATTGTTCCCTTGTTGAGCCCTCCCAACTCCCAGCCTGCATTTGAAGGTGGGTGCCATATCTGAGTCTCCATCAACCTGGCTAACATCATTTACTCCACCCTGAGACCCTACCCCATCCAATTTGCAGGCCCACCCGAGCTACTTCCAGTCACTTTTCCATTCAAATGGGCTGTCTTGGCTCATACTGTGGACTTTCCTAAAATTTCTCAAAGATTCACAAACCCCAAACAAACAGCATCTGGCCTCCATGTGCCCTATACCCTTTGATAAGCAGTCGCAAACCCGGCATTAGTGGCGGCTGGCCTCAGATTGCAGCTTAGCCCCTCCCAAACACTTCCAAGACAAACGCTGTATGATTTCACTTATATGTAGAATATAAAAAATAAAATACACAAACAAAAGAGAAACGAGCTCATAGATACCGAAAATATTTTGATGGTTGCCAGATGGGCAGAGGGTTGGGGGATGGGTGAAAAAGGGAAAGAGATTAAGAAGAACAAACTTGTAGTTACAAAATAATCATGGGGATGTAAAGTAAAACAGAAGGAATATAGTTCATAATAATGTAATAACTATGTATAGTTTCAGATGGGTATTAGATTTATTGGGGTGATCCCTTGGTAAGTTATATAAATGACTAATAACTATGTTGTACACCTGAAACTAACATAATACTATACGTCAATCGTAATTGAAAAATAAAAAATTATTTAAAAAAAAAGAGAACTGACCGGTAGTCTTGCCAATTAGCGAGGCCTAGATCAACTAAATAAATGCTTATTTGTCCATTGTGCTGAGATTTTTGTGGGATTTTGCTATGCAGCATTTTTGTGTCAATAGGTAACTGATACAATATCATCCACATCAGAAAAGAGAAACTCTCCTTTAATTTTTCGCATAGGATCAAGGTAAAATGGTCTCATAAACTCCCCAGAAAACTTGTCTTTGCATCTCATTGGCCTAAATGGAGTCACATGCCCAATTACTGGCAAGGGGGATAGGTTTACCCTTAGATAAAAAAGGTCCTTTCTTAAAAATCATCCTCAGCTAGCATATAGACCACTTTTGAAAGGGATGGATTTGGAATAAAATCGGTATTCTGTTTAAAGGAGGAAATGGATACTAAGATGGCAATGTCTTCCATCCCTACATCTCTCTGGACTCAATTTATCCTCATTTATGAAAACTGCCAGAGCCCTCTAACCTACCTTATTTGCTTCTTCCTATAGAAACATAACTGAACTGCTCTCTCGGTGCAGAAATGATATTTGCACATTGCTTCTCTGGTAGTATCCAGAGTTTTGCTTTCAATCATTGAGTTTTGGGTTCAATCCAAGTATAGAAAAAAGGTTGAAATCTTGGACTGTGTACTCACATTTGGGTTCAAGTCTTGGGTTCACCATTTACTAGCTCTGTGACCCAAGAAAAATCATTTACCCTCTCTGCCTCAGTTTCCTCATATGTAAAATGGGCCAATAATAGTATTGACTTTGCAGGTTGTTGGGTGAATGTATCAGTTGGTAAATATTGGTGAGGTTTTTTTCTTTCTTTCTTTTAGAATAATCGGGAAAATTTCTCTCTGGGAAACCATTCAGCACTCATTCAGAGTTTATTGCTAATGAAATATTCTTTAGAAGTCAAGGAGGCAGGTGTCCTTTCAGAAAAGCAAAATGGAATTCCATAGTGAGTCTACAGGGAAAGAACATGTGAGCTGTGAGCTTATCAACTCTCCTTCAGCCATTAGTTCTGTATTCAATTAGGGCCTTTTTGGTGGCTGGTAATGAAAATCTGCTTTAGCTAAGTTAGACAAAAAGAGAACTTCTGCCACATAGGACATAGACCGTCTCATGAAACTCCAGGGCACAAATGCAGAGACTGGAATCAGAGCATAGAGAGTAATTGGAATGCTTGCATTTTTTTTTTCTTGAATCTCTCAGAGAACATCTGTTTCATTCTACTTCCTTTCTGAAGTTCATTTTTCTCTACTCTCTATCTTCATGTCATAATTTGGTGTCACTCTTTTATTATATCATACTTCTGGTTACCTTCAGAGATTAACTTCCCGTCTTTAAGTTCCTTTTCCAAATTCTGGGAAAAATACTCTATTTAGCCTTGTTTGAACCAGATGTCTGTCCATCCATGATGCTAGTGCCGACCCAGATACCAGGGACCCACCTCTGAAGAATGGGCGTCATTCCCTGAGAAAAGAAGAACTGTAAGCTGGGTATGTACTTCATACAGATCCCAATAATTTATTTGCCCTGTTTAAGAATGGCTGTTCCTGCCCAAGCTACGCACTACTTCTGCCCCTATAATTCTTATGCAGGAAGTCTGAAGAGAGATGTGCAATTACATATGTTTAGAAAGGTCTCCAGATGATTCTAACGATTCACGTAATTAAAAAAAGAAACTTTTTTTGGAACACTCACAATATGGTTTTGAAAAAAAAAGGAAAATGAGAGATTCAGACTAAATTTTTAAGTCCAGATAAAGACCAAGAATCTTTAAGCATACAGAGGACTCACCCACAGATAGCACCCAGCTGCTTTCTGTCTTCACAAAGAGCAGTACAAAAGCATATAGTTACACATAAGGTAATATTTCTTAATCAGAAAAGAATTTTTTTTAAAGAATTGAAGAGTTCTGTATCTCTGGGGCAGTCTCAATGTACCTGAGGGTGTATAAGTAGTCTAGCTGACCTTTTAGAATGCTATTCAGTAGAGTCTGTGATCTCAGGGCCAGGATCAGAATCAAACCAGGTTCAGAAATGAAAAACCAGCTCTTTCAGATGAGGCTTTACATACCCAAAGAAAGAAAGAAGTGAGAGAAATAGCTCATTCTACAGGGGTCAATCAAATTGCACACTCAACTCTTTTAAAGGATGGAAGGCATATCTATGTGGGTTCACTCAGTAGGCAAAGAAAGTGGCAGTGGCCAATCTTGTCTGCTCTTCTCTCCTAGTCTTAGCCCAGGGCAGGATGCTTTTATGGTCCAGGGGCCCTTCTTCCAGGCAGATGGGACCTAGTAACTGGTGTAATGTTAGTAGTTACTGTAGAAACATGGTTTGGCCTTTACTAGGGCTTCAGGTGCTTGCATGAAAAAAGGAAGCAAGGGGTGGAGGCAGGTCTTCATACCTCATTCAATCCAGCAGGCTATGACCAGGATCAAATCTGCTGACTCTTATGTCTCTCCTTCCTCATCATCGGAAGTCCATCCATGCTATGGTCTGAATGTTTGTGTTCCCTCCAAGTCATATGTTAACATCTGAATGTCCAATGTGATGATATTTGGAGACAGGGCCTTTGGAAGCTTTGGAGGTGATTAGGTCCTGAGGGCAGAGCCCTCAGAAATAAGATTAATGCTTTTATAAAAGAAGTCGAAGAGAGTTCCCTTGTTCTTCTACCATGTGAGGAAACCAGCAGGAAGTCAGTAGTCTGCAACCCAGAATAGGGTTCTCACCATTACCTGCCATGCTGGGACCCTGATGGCATACTTGCAGCACCCAGAACTGTGAGATATGTTTGTTGTTTAAAGCTATCCAGCGTATGGTATTTTATTATACAGCCAAAATGAACTAAGACGATCAGCCTCTTAGTTATCACATCAGATGGGATAGGGCTTATTGCTAGGGCTTGATGCTCACCTGCGAACCTTCCCTCTTGCTTTTTCAGCTTCTCCAGGCTGACAGCTGGTGAGTGAGTACATGAGCCAAGCTTATTCTCCAGCCATCTTGCTGCCCTTCCTTTATCAACTTTTTCTTCTGGTGGCTGAACAGTGATAGAGATACTAGGATTTAAATTTGTGAAAGAAAAGGGAACCAGAAGTCTTAGATCTCAAGTCTTTACCAGAGCTCAACAGTCAAGTAGCTGAAAATACGGAGAAGCTTCAAACATGTTCTCGTTCCTTAGGTATATGACAGTCTCCAGAACCTTGTGGGGGATGGCAGTGGGAAGGTGATTGGCAAGGCAGGATTCCAGCATTCCTGGATCCCAGGGGACTATCATCCCATTAAAACCACAGCAGAGTCAAAGTTTGTGAACACTAGACTTCTGGCACTCTGGCTGAGGCATTTGGGGACAAATACATGGTTCTTAATTGTACTTTCTTTTCACAATGTAGATAGACATTTGGCATTTGTTTTCTGATCTTCACCTTCCAAGGGAAAACAGAACTTTAAAGATCTCAAACTTTAAAGAACTTGATCAACTTAACCTGATATTTTGGAGCTGTAGCCTATGCTTCCTCATGTCAAATCATTGCAAATTGTTTTTCTGAGCCCCATGAGGAAAGAGAAAAGTAATGGTTTACTCAAGAGCCAGCCCAGGGGGAAACCATTATTTCCCCAATAGCCAAAGGGCCCTAGGCCACTGAGCGCATCAGCAGGAACTATAGCACCACACATTGTCTCACTCACTCTACTTCCCCTCCATAGATGCCCCCAGGACCAAATCAGGAGGTTCCTCAAGGGGGTCGCAGAACTCTAGTTCCTCAGCAACACTTTCTAAGTTCCATCAGGTTTGGGAAGTGTTCTGTCCCATGTTGTTTTCTACCCTTGGACATTCACAAAGCAGTTTAGCAAATTTAAAGCACTGAGAATTCTTACAATAAGATAACCCTCTACCTTTGTTTAGCTCAAAGAATCTTAAGTTTATTTTACCTCAGCGCTCTTATTTATATTTAACATAATTCCTATTAAGATTCTGTGAAGCAAGTATTCTACCAAACACAGCTTAGAAACATTGGCTCACATCAATGTCTTCAGTTCAAATGAGAAGCACCCGCGTTGTATGGATTTTCTGCACCCTTCTCCTACTTTAATCTGACATCCGTTGGTCTCACTATTATATCTGGAATATACATTTTTTACTGTTTTATAAACTGCTCTTTACTACTAGTTTTTCATGCAAAATTGACATCATTATTAGGGGTTTGATGGTATTTCAGTCAATCCAGCTGGCATAGCTCTAGACTTGGGGCACTTAAACCAGGCCTCAAGAAAGTTTTTATAAAGACATAACAGATGTGGAAAGTTATGGTAACATACTCTGAAGTCCATTTAGAACTACTTGTTCCCTTATTCCATTACTTGGTTTAAATACCATGTCTGAAAAAATATATATATAATTTTCATTGTCAGTATCAAAAAATATGACAGAAATAATAATTTTCACAAGTGAATAACCAGTTAAAGAAGAAATGTTACACTCTTAAAAGTCTAAATACTTTACAAGGTGCGGCATATTTTATCATTTGTCTCTTGGGTTTGAACGGTTTCCTTTAGATTCCACCATATTTATTATTTTAATCATAGCTTCGGACACTCATTTTGAATGTCTCCTAGAATTGAAATTTGGTTCCATTTATTGACAAGGCAGAGAAGGGTGAGAGGTAGTCATTTCTGCTTAATAGGGTAATCCTCCAACCTATCACAGCCACCCTAAAAATAGAGGATGGCAAGGGTAATTTTTCTCAGCTTCAGCTCAATACAGCTATTACAGATATGGAGGCACTAAATTAGAGCCGAATGCTTGTTTTAAGGTATACACCATGTTTGGTTCTTCATAGTATAGGCAGTATGGAGCAGATAGAGAAGCAACTGCAAATCATACACTGACATATTGTTGGCAAGATAAGTTGATAACGGGGAGGTGCTCAGAGATGGGGGGCAATCATATCTGAAATGGTGGGTTGGTAAATGGAGAGGGGGACTAGAAATTGGTATTTACAACAGAGTTTGCCCCCAAAGTATAACTCTGACAAAGAGTTCCAAAATTGTCCATTTATTGTTTCTGTTAGCCTTTTTAGATGTGCTGAAAGGAAGCCTGCTGATCTTGACAAGATCAAAATGACCCTTGAAACCACTTGATAATGGGCTGAACTCACAGTATTTTGTCCTCTCGACACGGCGCCTTTCTGTCGGAATGTAAGTGGCCTGAAAAGAAAGTGGCTCTGCACAAAATACACCCAGAAGTGGAAGTGTGCATCTTCCCAAGTCTGAATTTCTTTATGGAATTCTTCATGTCCTACACAACATTGTAAGGAACACGGCTTCCTTCATCTAGCCCACGCCTCCAACCCTGTCCCTAAGAAGCACTTTAATCCTCTTCTCAGCTTGGAACATTTTGCCAGAATAATAAAAGAGATGGTAGAGTGCTATATTTGGTTTCCTTAGAGATGGATGGAGTAACCACACATTAGAAGTTCCCTACAGACTTCTCATCAATCTTGCAAATGAATTGGGCTGGGCGAGGTGCAGGAGTCCCACAGACAGAATGGAGGAAAAAGCTGCTCTTCCACTATGGGATCTGGGTAAAGCTGAACCACCTTGAGGCCCAGTCCGGTATGGAGTTTTAGTCAAAGGACCCACAACTGAATGGCACCTCTCCCCCATAATTGAAAGCTATTTAAATCTCAAGAAAACACTAAAAAGAGATTATATTAATGTTATACAGCAAAACCTTCACAAATCTTAGGCAGGACCAGCTACATAATTTGCAGAGCCTAGTACAAAATGAAATTGTGGGGTCCCTCATTAAGAATTTCCAGAGGACAACAACAGAGCTTTAAACTAAGTGTGGGCCCATCTAAGCCTGGGGCCCCATGTGACTGCACAGGTTGCAGGCCCTGGATGCTAGTGCTGCTCTAAGGGCTCACGCTTGCTCTCTCTCTCTCTCTCTCTCTCTCTCTCTCTCTCTCTCTCTCTCTCTCACACACACACACACACACACACACACACACACGCTATCCCCAAGTCTTTGTCTTTTCCCTCTCCAAGGTTTCCTCTACGTTCTTTCCAATTCTAAGTCTGCAGAATTCTCTCTGGTCTCTCTCCTTGCCAACTCTGTCTCGGTTCCTCATGATGTAGCTCCACTCTTTCTCCTGCTTCCTTCACTCTCCCCTTTCCCAGGCCCAGATTCAGTGCTGCAAAGATGCTATTATTGAAGACAACCAGGTATAGTCTTCCTTACCAGCAGAAGCATGGGGGAGAATTTGAAACACTGAACTTTTAGTATTTTTATAAGTATTGTATGTATTAGTATTCATTAATTATCGACATATATCACTTGTTAACAGGTGATGGAGGTTGTTTGTCATCCATAAAAAGCAACTGTCTCTGGCTTCTAAGAATTTCTATTCTAAAATAGGCGATGATAATGATGATGATGATGATATAAAGCAACTCTTGTGCCAGGAAATATGCTGAATCTTTTAGCCACATTAGCTCCTTTAGTCTGCACAGCCTTGTGAAGTACATATTATCGTTATTATTTCCATGTGAAGGTGAGGAACTGGAGCTTAGACAGGTAGTCAACTTGTCTTGTTCACAACTCCCCCATCTGGCTCTCTCACTTGGTTTCTTGATACTATCAAGCTAACCACACACACGAATGAAAACAATTAGCTTTCCTCTCCATATTGCCTCTCTGCTTGGCATGCAATTAAGTCTTTAATTAATATATGCTTAATACCTGTGTTGGTTATTAGGTAAAGGAAGAAGATGAAGATGAAAAAAAATGGAAATTGGAAAAGAATTAACTAAGTCTGGTCAGGGAGAGCCTGCGTAATTTCTAATACTGCCTTAATACTATGGTTTACGGAGCTGTAAGTAGCGATTGCTGAGTATCCACTTAGCATTGAGGGGCAGAGGCCTGGTCCAGTTCGTTTTTATGCTCCCCACAGGCTTAGCATGACACCAAGTAGTTGCTCAACAAATGTTGCTTTAATTGAATTAATTTGAATGGAATGGAATTAAATCAGAACATTTTTGTAAGAACCTGGCTTTAAGATGAGAGAGTTTTAAATGGAAATTAAACAGGCACAATTGTTCTTCAAAGACACACAAAATAACTGTGGACAAAGCCCAAACAACCACAGATACCCGAGCCTCAGTCTAAAGGAACTCGAGGAGTTTTCAAGCCTCCAGATATCCAGGCTTCAGCATGCTCATTTTCCAGCTGTGATGAAGGAATTAAATTAAGTCTTTAAATGCTTCCATGAATGGGTATTAAATAATGTTCCTTTAAGCTACTGGAACTGCTGCATGGGGATTCTGCCTCATCTTTATGGATGCCTTGCCATAATTTCTAGAATTATAGAAGTTATCCCATGACTCCAAAGATCGCAAGGAAACAATATATAGAGATTTTTTTCTCTCTCAGCTTGGAGTACATAAAATGATCTGTTCTGAATCAGAACAGATGAATTTAAATACATTTGCTGGCATACAGTTATGAATTGGACTTAGGAGAGAAACTCACCATTCTGGCAGGTCTCAACTCCTGAGGAAAAACATGGAGGCTGGGATATCTCCACATATGGAGACCAAGATGTCCCTCACAGTACATGCTGCCTTACCTTTTGTCCTGAACAGCATAAAGAGAGGAGGAGAAAATGTTACTCCCAACACTTGGTAGTTGAAGCCATCCTATTCTCCTCCCCACATCTTTACCCCCTCCACACCCTGTCCTCTGATTCCCTGCCCCTCCCCACTTTACCCAGCAAGAACTTACAAAGTAAGGTTCTAACACAATCCTGTGAGATGGGAGCATCACTTGTTTTGATCACCTCTACCCTCCACATACAAACAAACTGTCCAGATACAGAAAGCAAAGTACAGTGAAGTGGCTCCTGTGGTCTCATACCAAGGCAGTAGCAAAACTGAGGCTCTAATCCCAAACATTTGTCTCTGTTTTAGAAAGGTTTTTTTTTTTTTTCAATCTGACCCTCAGATTCAAGTCCCAAAGTCCCACAGAAGCAACCTTAGTAAAGGTAATAAAAATCTATATTATCATTGTCTCTCCCAATTATTAAGAGATAACTGTGTGTGAGGAGAAATAATATGCTCAAGGTCACTCAGGCAGGACGAGGTCACATGGGTAGCATGTGGTGGAAAAGAGACTCAAGTCCAGGTCTGTCTGACCCCACGGTTATGAATGTAACCACTTAGATACATCGTCCTCTATAGAGACACTAACCTTTCCCAAGATAGCTACTGAGTGGCAGTATATGAACCTCTGATCTTGGTGGATAGAGAGTAGGACAATTCTTTACAAAGAAAAAAGAAAATGATCAGATAGTTGGTCCATCCTGTGAGTTCCACTTACCTCCCAACTTCCATGATGGGGAGATCCAGGTACCTACTGGCTTCCCTCCTTCCTCCTGCCAGACCAACACACATACATACATATATACACACTTAAATACACACACACACACACACACACACACCGGAATTCCAAAGAGTGTTTTGTAACTTCTTTACTTCAACCTCTACTGAGTCCAAAGGATGAAAAGGCTTTGGGAATAGTGCCCAGCCTCCGTAATTGTCTCCTTGCATTTTGTAGATAGCTCTTAGCCTCACTAGAGATTTTTAGAGCATCCCTATAGGACCAACACTTTAGCTACAGACCTTCTCCTGCAAACTTTATTCCATCTAATAACTTCCCTCTTTCCTTTCGACTCTTTCTTTTACTCCACCCTGATACCAGCTTCTCTTTGTGAGATGGCAGCCATTCTTTTTTCTACCAGTTCTGCTCCTAAGAAGAGGGAAGCTTTAAATCATGAAGATGAAAGTAGGGATAGGGGGTGGAGAAGACACTATTATAATGGCTGGACTCTAGGTGAATTGTTTTAAAGGAACAATTTGACATCTTGACCTATAAAGGTTAACTTCCTGGTAGGCAACCTCATACCGCATTATCTCTATCTTTTCTTGGAGTTACATTACAAACATCCCCTTCTATTGCTTTATCCATGAGAAGTGCCAGGCACCAGAAAAAAAGAGAAGAAAAAAGAAAAAAGAATCTCATCCAGATACACTATGTGTGTTAAACTAACTGAAATAGACATTTATTATTTCGCGGCAACCCAACACTATTTTTCTTATTTTGGTAACAGTACGCCAATTTTCTTTCATAGTTTAGGAAAGACATCAAGGGCTCCTAACATCACTTGAATCATGTTATGCCTGAAGTCATATCTATACAGGGAATATTCAGTTTTAAGAGCAATAAAATCCTTTGGCCTGAGCTGCTTTGAGTTTGGAAAAAGAGTCACCAATGAAATGATTCTTCCTTGAATTTGTAATACTGGCCAGCTCTTTCTGGTCCAGACTATGGAGTCTTCAACTGTGATATAATAGCCTTGGGCAGCAAACCAAGATTGGCTTTTCTGGGTGTTGCTAATGTTGGATCAACAGTGCTTGATCAGGAGAGAAGGGTCCTTGAGCCAGTAGGAGGGCTCTGTTCTTCATAGGGCTCTTCCCTCCAGTAAACAATGAGCATCCACAGAATGGCTGCTTGCCACTTAGGCTAAGAGTACATTCTTACCGGGCCCAAGATGGGCTCGCCTGCCCCTGCATGCAGCTGCAAAAAGATGAGCTTGGGAAAGAAGGAATGAAATGAAAAAAATTGCAGTGCAGGCTTCACAGCGCTCTAGGAATACACCCCATTGTTGCGAGTAACAGAGGGGTACCTGGAGCACTTGTCAAGACCAAACCCAGTAATTTAAAATGAAAGGTCATTGTGCTCATCCATTCTCTTTCTCTTTCTCCCACCCTGTTTTTACTCTGTTAGGCATCTCCACTCTCTGAAAAGGCCAGGTCTACCTCTAAGGGAATGATTTCCAGAATAAACAGCCAGGTATCTGGCTGGGAATTTTTTGTTTTTGCTTTTGTTTTATCTTATTTGTTTCTAATTTAGACATCAAGCAAGCTCTTTCTTCCTTTACCTCAAGGCCTGGTTACCAGGAGTTACCAATGCAAATGCAAACAACTGAAGCAAGCCCCATGGGGCCTATTGCTTATGAGCTCAGCTTAAATCTAACTGAGCTTGAAGACATGATTCAACTTGTTTGGCAGATAATTAAGTGCTCCTGAAGTCTTCTGGAAGGAAATCCAACAGCATCCCAAAGAAAAATCAGGGAATGGATAAGGAATTTTTATAAGACCCTCTGAATGGATTTTTCTTTTATAAGCGGAGAATAGAAAATCTGTATTTGTTTATTTGTTTGAACAGCTTATTTTGTACACTTAATCTAGTGACCAGAAGAGGTTAGTGTCATTAGTTGTGGAAGAGAAATGGAAGTAGGGGGAAATCATCTTTTAAATAGGAGTAAGAGCATTCAAAATATAATTTTTTTTCAATATAGGCTTAGAAGGATTACAGCTGGCATGGGACCAGATTATAATAAACAAACAGGAGCAACAGCGGGAGATTATAATATATAAATTAGCAAGATTACATTTACCATCATCCCACCCCTTTGCTTGGTCAGCCTCTTCCCTTCCTTCAGTTGTCAGATAAATTATCTACACTAAGAGAAACCTTCCCTGGCCTTTCAGATCACTTTCATACCCCATCCTCAAAGTTATCTTTTTTAGTTTGTGTCACATTACATTTTACATGTAATTTTCTGTAATTTGACTAATGTCTCTATTTTTCTCTATTTCTATTTGCTATTGAGATCCCTGTGCCTGCCTAATGGAATGGCTGACACAATAGATATTCAACAAATGTTTGTTGGTTCAGTGAGTGAATGAATAATTAAAAATAAATGTATAGATTACATTGCACTTCATTCCTGAGCACCTGCTGTCCAGTAATGGTAATATGCCCTCAAGGAAAAGATCAGTCAACTGGAAGACTTACTCATATATTGTCACCTGTTGTCACTGTGATCTGGGCAAGTCATGGTTTATTCTAGGTAGTCATATGATAATAAAAAGTTCTGTACTCAATTTGAGCATCAGTAAGGTTAACAACAACTGCAGATCCATGAACTGCAATGAAGCTAAACAGATCAAATATATTTAAATCAATGAGAAAATAATAATTGTTTTATTAGCTTTATTAAGGAATAATTGTTTTATTAAGGAAAACTCTAATAGGATACTGGTGAACTAATTAATTATTTTGAAAACTGGCCAATAAAGGGAAAGATTCAAATGTTTATCTTACTTTTCATATATGATCTGTACCACTGACTAACCACAGATGAGAGGAAGTTTTATTTCATAAAACTATTCCAGAAAATACATATTATAAAATAACATCTAAATATCACCATTTTGAAATTATTAATTGGTTGGTCATGGCAGACTTTTTTTCTAAAAAAGCCATAACAATATTTTGGTCCCAGAGCTATGACATTAGGGGAGTCCATTTTCACTCTTCCACAAATTGGAGGAATTTTTGGCTGCCTCAGGAAATGAAAATGAGTTTATCATTTTCTTCCCAATATTCCCTGCCCAAACTCAAGAAAGGCTGAAATTTACAAATGGGTACAGGGCACAGAGAGAGTTCCAGTAGAAGCTCTCTAGTTTTAACATGAGGAGTGGGAAAATCAGAAAGACTTTCTAATTAGAATAAACCTACAAACATTCTTCATAGGATTTAAACAAGACTCTGAGTTTCATAACATTATATTCAAAATGTCCAGGATACAATACAAAATTACTCAGCCTATGAAGAACCGGAAAAATCTCAATAGAACAGAGAGTACCAAAATAGACCAACACATCACTTCTCAGACTTTTGGATAAGATCAAATGCAAAAATAGACCAACACAAGTATGGCTAATTGATTTTTGACAAAGATGCACAAGCAATTCAATGGAGAAAGGGTAGTTTTTTCAACAAATGGTGTTGGAACAATTGGATATCCATATGATAGATATAGATAGAGATGGGGGGGAGAGAGAGAAAGATGATAGATAGATAGATAGATAGATAGATAGATAGATAGATAGATAGATAGATAGATGGACAATTTCTAATCTAAACCTCACACATTATGCAAAACTTAACTATAATGAAACATAGATCTAAATGTAAAGCATAAAACTTTTAAAAGAAAGCATAGGAGAAAACACACAACCTGGATTTAGACAAAGAATTCTTAGATATGACAATAAAAGAACAATATAAAAAACTCATAAAACTCAACAGTAAAAAAACAACTCATTTAAGAATAAACAAAAGACTTGAACAGATACTTTATCAAAAAGGATATATAGGAGATAAATATATAAAAAAATGTTCAATATCATTAGCCATTAGGGAAATATAAATTAAAACTATAATGAGATAACACTATATAGTTAACAGAGTGATTAAAGTAAAAACTCTAATCATTCCAAATGTTGGTAATCATGTGAAGGAACCGGAACCCTCATACATTGCTGGTGGGAATGTAAAATGGTACAATCATTCTAGAAAATAGTTTGAAGTTTTTTATATAATTATACATTCAATTGTCATGTGACCCACTAATCCTACTCCTATATATTCACTATAGAGAAATAAAACTTTATGTTTACTTGACCACTTGTATGCAAATGTGTACGGTAGCTTTATTCATAATTGGTAAAAGCTAAAAACGACTCAAATGTTCTTTAGCAGGTAAATATATAAATAAACTGTGGTATACCCATACAATGGAATACTACTTAGCAACAAAAAGAAATGAACTGTTGATACTCACAGCACCTTGGATTAATCTCAAAAGCATTGTGCTGAATGAAAGAACTTAGTCTCAAGAGATTACATATATATAAATCCATTTAGGTAGCATTCTCAAAAAGACAAAGCTACAGTGATAGAAAAAAGATCAGAAGTTGAAATGACTTAAGAATGGGAAGAGATATGACTATGAAGGAATAGCAAGAGGGAGATTTTAGAGGGTGATGAAATAGTTTGGTATTTCAATTGTGGTAGTGGTTACAAGAATCTATATATATATGTTATAATTCATAGATCTGTTTACCAAAAATGGAAGTTTAATATAAAAGTTTTTTTAGAAAAGAAAAAAAGAACCTCCAGACCACTACTTTTCTCACTAACATGTCTCTAAGTTAATACCTTAGAAATACTTAGAGTTTCTCAAAGGTAAATATAAACAAACAGCCTTATTACTATCCTACCTTCTACTTCAGTATATGCTAATGCTCTTTTTTAAACTTAATTTATGAACATGTGATCTGTTTAAATTTGTCTTACCAAGGAGAACCACAAAGTTAGAGAAACGTGTGTCTCTCTCTCCTCAATGCTCACAAAATAAATGTCAGTCCACTTATACTTGCTCTTCTGTGATACCGTCCTCATGACAATGAAAATATGATGATGGGAAGTCTTAAAATCACAGGGAAGTGCTCTGTTTGAGTACAGCAGACTGTCTCAGCACATTATCATTTCTCCACGGGCAAGAACAAATTCTACCCAGAATATAATAGGATAGCAGTTGGAAGCAGAGATTTATGCAAATGACTGATAATTTACTATGGTTCTTCTAGAGCAAGAGACCCTGCACTTTAATGGTAGGGGAGAAAGACACCACTATCACTGAGAACTCTTGAAGAAAGAGTGTTTGGAAACTCTTTGGAAACTCTAAATGATAAGGACAACTATGGTAGTTTTAACGTGTGTTCCCAAATTCTTTGATACTCCTCCCTTCAAGATGTGAAGTCTAATTCTCTTCCTTTGAATGTGAGCTGGGCTTAGTGACTCACTTCTAACAAACAGAGCAAAGAGGAAGAGACAGTTGTATGATTTTGGAAACTAATTTATAAAAGCCACTGTGGTTCCTGTTCTCTCTTTCTCCTCCCTCTTGCTCTTACTGTCCCTTGAATCACTCCCTCTGGAGAAAGCCAGCTTCCATGTCCTAAGGACATTGTGGAAAGGCTCACATAGAAAGGAAGTGAGGCCTCCTGCTAAGAGTCAAGCGAGTGAGCCATCTTGAAAGTTGACCTTCCAGTCCTGGTCAAGACTTCAGACAATGTAGCCCTACTGGCCTTCTAACCACAACCTCATGAGAGACTCTGAGCCAGACTACTTAGCTTAAAATTGAGAGATAATAAATGTTGGTTGTTTTAATCAACTGCATTTGGGGGTAATTGTTATGCAGTAATAGGAAACTAATACAACACCCTTGCTAATGTTAAACTGCTCTTTAATTTAGAAAGAAGAGAAAAGGAAGGAGAAGCAGGAATTGAGATCAGAATTCGGTTGTACATTTTTACCAGGCCAAATAACACTCAAGTTATCTGGACTTCTTTCCCTGGAGACCAAGGAATTGTACAAAGATACAGGGTATTTCTTAGAAATTATTTTTTAAATTAATCATCTTTCCGCATAGACATTTTCAGGTCGACGGCTTACTTGGCAGTTAAGGAAGCTACAATGAATATCACACCTACCTCCTATCAGGAATTTCCAAACTGCTAGTTTATTAAAATGTCTCTTAAATAGGATATGTTGCTTAAGTTGTCTCAGAATAGAGTATAGCAAAAGGATAGGCAAAAGGTAGGCACTCAATAAATGTGTTTTGGTGTTAGCAATGGGCTGCTCTGTTTATTCTTTTAATTAGCAGACATTGAGCTCATACCCAAGTCAAAAAGACCAAAACAAAACAAAACCTAGAAAAAGGTTAAAATCATACCCTTATTTCCCTGTATTCACATATGGGGAGTTTCTTCTCAGACACAAACCAGAATTTAGCATATGCCATGAGACAATTGCATGAGAAGCTACTGTAAGAGAAAAGTAAGTGTTTGATGTTTGTGTCTTCTAATACTGAAGACGGAAAAATTTGCCCAGCAACTCGCAAATCCATGAACACTCGACAGAAAATATGCTTTGGCAGCATTGTTTGTTGCATTCTTTAAAAGGAAAATTGAAAACCTAGGATCACAAGGGTCAGATGGTTATTATTGGAAGCTGGCTCTTCGAAAACGTAATACGTACCATTTCCCCTATCTAAATTGCATTGCTTTGTCCAAGTCACCCGATGGGGCCCAGGATAAGGTGTTTTTCTGATGTAGATAATCACCTAGGTTTCCAAAGTGCATCCACTTAAAAATGGGTACCTGAAAAACACTAACAGTAACAGAAAAATGATATTTTTTTGTAACCTCGGCATCACAGAATATAGTTCCACAAGAAATAGTTTATAAAAAAAGAAAACTTTATTATTAAACACATATAATGCTATTCAGCAAAATCTGCTGCTGATGGCAACTTCCAAAACTAGGCCTTTTAGACAGTCTCAATACATATTAGGATTTTAAGAAACTCTGAACATATTATTGATCAAGGTATCTTTATGACATTTTTTTTGATGGATCTATATGTCAATAAGAAGAAAAATTTTAAAGTACCAAATAAATAGCAACTATCAAGAAGGTAGAAAGAGGAGAGAAGGTGCAACAAAGAACAATCAAATTGAGCCACAATTTCACATGAACCTGCACATGTGGTTTAACAAGATTTCTAAGGTCAGCTGATTATAAAACTCTGTAGGTCTAATAATTGGCCCATATAAGCTTTTAACAAAGTGTCGCTTGGTTGTCTCAACTCTAAAAACCTCTAATGCCATCTTGGTGTGAGTAGCCAGCTTCTAGCTTTAAAACAGAATCTGAGTCTTGACTCTAGAATGTGGTGTTATTATTTGAAAACCTGGAAGGAGGGAAATTATCAATGTCTACTGATTGACTCAATACAATATTCCTCATACAAGTTTGTAGAAAATCAAGAAAGAGCATCTTCCACAAGGATGAGGTGCAGGGTTCTCCCCTGAGAGTGAAGCCAGCTCTTGGTGTTGTTTTGCTGCAAATACCATTTTCCATTGATGAGCTTTCTTCTCTTCCTTTGTGAGAGGTTTTTGAAAAAAAAGCAGGAGGGGAACATCTTATATACATTAAGATGTCCACAAATTTAAGGAGAGCAGTAATCATGCATGTGGAGCCAAAAAAAGCAAGTGTTTAGCAATCCATTTTCTAAGAGACAATTGGAATTTCACAGCTCTTAAGAGAGAGAGAAAAGTTGATACCCATTTGGAAGAAAATGAAAGTTTCAGCAAATTAACCTATTAAATGCTAGTACAAAAGAACCTTTTCTTCTCAAAGCAAAACTAGTCTACTTATTACCTCTTTCCCCCAGTGGATAACCCCTTCCTCACTTCTCAGTGCCAAATAATGCCTATTACCTTCTCCCATATTGAAACTGAGAACCAGCTTCTCCATTCCTGACAACAGCACCTGCTAAGATTATACCTTTGCCTGGATCCGTGCAGTACTTTTGTACTTCATTTTTAGAGAATCAAGTACCAAGAGCATGGTTAATAAATAATTGTAAGAGTGAATGCACTAGACCAATAGGCAAACAATTATAATAAAAGTAATTACGTGCCATAGGGAATAAGAATTTGAGCTGATTTCTTCTATGTAAAATTTCCAGAAGCCACTCAGAATTCTTCCTAGGCTATAGGACTCACTACCCCTGGAGGCAATATATTTCACTCTTAGATAGCTTTAATTCTTAGAAAATACTTAAACTAAGCTGAAATTTTAAGTTATAGTAAGTTGAAATTTTCTTCCCTGGAATTTCTTCCTATCAGGTTTCGTTTGGACTCCTGGGGCACCAGAACAAATCACATTTTACCTATATCATTTATCTGGCACTTGGAAGGCTGCTGTCTTGTTCTCCATGAGTGGACCTTTCCCAGATGACAATCTCAGATCCCTAGCTGTTCTTCTGTTGACATTTCTGTCAATATTTCTTGAAGTGTGGTCCAAAAACATTATCATCATCTAAGGAACACATTAATCATGCAACTTTCAGGGGCCCCTCATTCAAACCAACTGAATCAGATTTTATGAGAGAAGGCCCTCGAATCTGCCCATATTTAGCAAGTGCCCAGATGATTCTTAAGCATATCACAGAATTTTACTAGACTCATCACTCACCTCTGGATGGGCCCCTTGAAACAATCACTCAGGACATTTTTGAATAGTCCAGGTGTGGTCTAGGTATTGTCTTATGAACATTCTGTAGACAGTTCAAATGACTGTATGAAAGAAACACAACTAAACTTTATAAAGGTCTGTACAGTTAGAGCTGTAATTAACTCAGATGACATTCACCCAGTGGACTAGGTAGCATGATGGCAGGATGCTTCGGTGTCTACTACGTGTCATGAGCTGAGCTAGATAACTTTATGAGTGTTGCCTACTTGCTCTTTATGACCTACAAGATCCCTGTTATGCTCATATTACATAGATGCCAAGACTGAAGCTCTGAGAGGATGAGTACTTTATTTGTTCGATATCAAAGAGCTGGGAAGTCAGAACTCAGATTCTCCTGACTCCAACGTCTAAACTTTGTCCTCCAGTGACCCTCCATTTCCCACCTAAAAAAGTACCAAAAGAAACATTTATGATTTGTGCAATATTATTGTTGATATGATCCCTTAAAGACCCCTGCTAAATGTTTGAGTGGAGGATATTAAGGAAGACTGTTATTTTGTTTCTGGCTCATTCACCAGATTCCTAAGTAATATATTTAAGATGCAACTAACACCTCTACAGTGTGATTGGCAATTACTTGTCATTCCCTAGTTCAGGACTCTTAGCTCATCCAGGTGAATGGGCTCTGATAAAGTGACATTTAAAATGGAGCTTGAGGACTTCAATGTGAGCTCCTAAAACATGACCCGTAATGATGCACAGAACTGGAAATTTTCCCCTCTAACACCAATCTGTCTACAATGTTATTTTTAATCCCTTTACATGGCAACAGGAAAGAAACACCTCATGAAAGTAACTTTAAGTAGCAGCAGGTAAAAGATAAAACTTCTGTGTTAAGGGAGAGCGTACCAGCCGTAGAAACAAGACTTTTTAAAATTGGTTCATCTCCTGATACCCAAGGCCCATATTTTGAGCAAGAAGGGAAGGCACCACCTATGCAAGCTATTCCATCCAATCTCTCACCCCACGATAGAAAACTCCAAACAAGCAAAGACACCCACACAAAGAGCTCATATCTTTATTTAGAAACCTCCATTCCACTGTTAGGAGAAATTTCCTAATCAAGACAGCCAGTGGCTCAGTAGAGATGAAGCTGTCAAATGAAAAGAAAAATCATACAATTGAGATAGACCTGGGTCTCAGTTACTCGGACTCTCATTCCTGTCATAGGCATTAGGGGTTCTCACCCCAGTATACCTACCTCATCAAATCTACAGAGCAGAGCAATCTCAGCTCAACCCAGGGCCCGTGAATGCTACATAAAGGTGAAGGGGGACTCAGGAACTTACCAGCATTTTCTGATGATATTAATGATGTGAACCTTGTTTCTATCCAAAATTTCTTTTCCTGTTCTCTTGGGAATAGCAAGGTTAGAAGAATAATGCCGGGAGCTGTGACCACTACAAAGAAAGCAGAAAACAAATAATACCTAGTGCTCCATTTATTTGAAGTAACAGCCATGTTACGTTATAGTAAATGGACTTTGCTACTCTCCATTCTGGCAGGGCCAAATTGGAACTAAGAAGGAGCTGCAATGAAAAATATGTGCAGCTATTTCTGGAGACAAAAACAGGCCAACAGCAGCAGAGGCTATGTTAAGACAAATGGTTCACTCTGGAATGGCGTACCATAATGTCACTACAATTAGATGGATTAGAGGTTACAGTTCGCCATAGATAGCCATAGGATCTCCACTGATAATCACACATTTTGTTCTACCGACAGATAACAGCAGCCCACAAATGAGATGAGCTTCCTCTGTGTACACACGTTACATGAAATCAATACTTAATTACAGCAGGACCTGTGTGTATTATTGTTGGTCGGTTCTGGTGAGGAGGCAGGCACAAAACTGCTCTCCTAGACAGAGTTAAGTTGAAAGAGTCGGGGCATGATGGCAAGATAGTACCCGTCCTACTGACCATGTCTGAGGTCTAGGTTCAAATGAATCACTATTTGGACACTAGGCTTGGCTTGGACAACAGAAGTGAGACACAAAAAAATTATGCCATTATGGGAAGAGCAGGTGCTGCCAGCGATGGCAGTTGATAGAATGCTACTATATAGATCACATTCCTTTGTGGACATGCAAGGCCTGTATAATAGTCCCAGGCAGAAGTGGACAACATCTGAGGAGTGTCCCTAGGGAGAAGCTTTGTGGCCAAAGGGATAGAACAGAGAATCGAGAATCAAGTGACCTGAGATGGAGCCTAGCTCTCTTGTCCCTAGCAAGCTGCAAAATACCTTGCAGTTCGAGCTACTTATCCATAAAAAGGGAATGAATGATCTTCATTCTGTCTAAGCCAGGGGGCTACTGTGAGGATTGAGTGGAATCAGATTGGCAAAAAGTACTTTGTAGGCTCTGGACCTCCAGACCATTGTAAGAGATTATTTTTATTTTAGGAAGTGATAAGACCTAGGTATGGAATGTTATGAATAATCAAGAAGTAATAGCTTTATTTATTGAGTTTCCAGCACAATGTTAGGTGAAGTCATACTGAAACCTACATACACAACAAAAGAATAGAGATGCATGAACTTGGAGGAGACATTTCAACTAGAACCAAAGATATAGGTAGGGGAATCTAGAAAATTATTCCATAACTTGTCTATGCCATGCTCCATTCTAGAGAGTATTCTCCTTGAAAGCTGTGTGTTCATCTAAGAATTCTCCTATTGTCCTTCCTCTTTTAATTTTAGTTTATTTTATACAGTCACCTCTTTTTGTAATGTATTACCTTTCTATACCTTATTCAAAGGTATAGAAGTTTATTTGTTTATTTATTTGAAAAAGTACCTATCATTCCTTGAAAAAAAATTTGTGGGTGTAGCACTGGAAATTGTTTTTAGAAAGTGATATTCAAAGATATAGTAGGGAAAGGGAATCAGATAAAACAAAAGGAGTGGTTTCAGGGGCTCATTTACAAAATAGCTTAAAAGTCTTGCCTTCAAAGGAGGAAGTGGGTTGTTTGTGGATGAGAACTCGGCTCTACACCTGTACAACTTTGGGATGGTGAGTGGACTTCTTGGGAGTTGCCTAATTTAACAGTTGCCTCATCTGTTAAATTACAAGTATGAGCATGAAGAATTCAAACGTTTGTTGTAGGTGACCCAAATTTTTACACGTGGTTCCAGTGCTTTTCCTGTCAGTCCTTTGGCGATGCACACCTTACTACAAGGTCTTCTTCCTTGAAACCAAACAAGCAAGCATATCTCTCAACCAGTCGAGGTCTACTTGCTTGTCTGTATCACTCAAACCTCACAAAAGCAGAGAAACTCATTTAACAGCTAAGAAATTGGCCTGGCAATAAAAGAAAAAAAAAAAACTCTTTATTTAATTCACAAAAGTTGGCTCATGTGAAAAGCAAGACACAGTCATCAGACACAAGTGTCCAGTTTACTAAAACCAGAATTTCCAGAGGTGGGTCAATGTAGAGAAATGTACACTAAAATGTTCTAGCTTTGATTTAAACCCAATGCTGCACTGAGGCATCCAAGAAGGTATAGGCATTGAAGAATTGTACTAAATTATAGAGCCACCCATTGTATTTAGATTTGAATTACCTGAATTTAATTTAAGGTGACATAAAATACGTTGAGCCTCCCTTTATGTGCAAAATTTGAAATACTGTAACTCCAGTCCTCCAAATTAAGTTCGTCGACAGTCACATAATTTAATCTCAAAGCTGAAGGAGGCAAGTGAACTCTAAACTGAGTTTATTCTAGGGCTGCATGGGGATACTCGTTTTAGTAAACAAATCTTCTTATCTATTGTTGGAATTAGTCTCAAAAGTTGAATTATGCAAGGACTCCAGGAACTTGTTGTTCAAATAAAGTATGACCTCTCTGTGTATGTTTTTCATTTATCATTTAAGAACCCCAAATCCAGACAGACACCTGAAGCCTAAGGACTTCTGGGAACCAACAACATGGAACAGATTGTTCTAGAAAGAAGAAAATGAAGACTGCTTTATAAGATATGACCTAAGTACAGTGGATACAAGACTTCTTCTAAAATTAAATTTCATGACAGTCACTCACCTGTGTAATCTGACATGCATGAAGTGACACTGATCTTAGTACAGTAGCCACCCTTATCTGCAGGGGTTACGTTCCAAGGCCCTAGTAGGTGCCTGAAACTGAAGAGTGTACCAAACTCTATATAAGCTATGTTTTTTCCTATACATACTTATGATCAAGTTTAATTTATAAATTAGGAACAGTAAGAGATTAACAACATAACTAATAATAAAAAATTATAACAATATACTGCAAGAAAAGTTATGTGAATTTGTTCCCTCTCTCAATATCTTATTGTACTGTAGTAACTTTTTTACTTAAAAGAAGCAATTTGCAGCTTCTCTTGGCATATCTGAATTGCCAGCATCACTGCTCTTGTACTTTGAGGCCATTATTAAGTAAAATAAGTACTTGCTTGAACACAAGTACTGCGATACTGTGACAGTTGATCTGATAACTACTAAATGACTAACACTGTGGATACAACTAGACAAAGGAATAATTTATGTCCTGGGCAGGATGGAAAAGGAAGGTGCAAGATTTCATCACACTACTCAGAGTAGTGCACAATTTAAAACTTATGAATTACTTATTTCTGGAATTTTCCAATTAACATTTTTGGACCATGATTGACCTTGAGTAACTACAATCACCAAAGTGAAACCTATATAAGGGGGAACTACTGTATCTAGGGCATGTGCAGGATCGAAAACATGCGACCAGACCATTGTGCCTCCTTTTGGGCTCTACAGTCACTAACAGAGGATTCTCACACTCACAGGAACATTCAGAAACCACTTTCCAGTTTTAGAAACTGCTTTCGCATACACTAATGTACATTGCTCTGGTGTCCATAATAATTTTGTGAGATAGGCAAGATGAAATTTGGTCACAAAGAGGGTAAGAGAGCTGCAAAACTCACAGAACTAAGCGGTATGAAACTCAGGTTTTCAGATACCACACCAGGAGCTCATTCCATCACACCAAAATGTGCTCTTCTTTGGAAAAAAGTCTAAGAAGGGAAAGCCACTCAAGGTTAGAAACATCTCTCTAAGGAGTAACACTTTTTCACCCTCTCACTCTGGGTTATTTGCTTGCTGTGTTTGGCTGCCCAGCATTCATCCTTTAAGAGACGCATCTCTCCCAACTGGATACGGTCTAGTGGGACAGCTGGTAGAAGTGCCCCACTCTCTCCTTTCAAGGGTAAGCATGTGAGCACATAGGCCAATTGGATGCTTGCTCTCTTCTAAGAATCTCTATTTCAACCAAATAAAAGAGCAGAATGAAAATAGTTGGGGTCATTCACTTGACGCTACAAAAGAATTCCTGCTAACCACAGCTATCTTGGTTCATGTCCATCTCCAAGCTGATTTCTTCAGTCTCTCACTGATTCTATAAACTGTTCCTTCCCTTCCAACAAATTTCTGCTTGGTTAAGTTAGCCAAAGTCCATTTGTTATCTAGAAAATCCAAGAAACCTGGCTCGAAACCCAGCTAAGTCTTCATGTTTGCATGTACATTGGTAGCCAAAGAATGAGAGATGAGAGTTCCAGTGTGTAGGTGTGTGTGCACACATGAACATGCTCTTACTCTCAAAAGTTTAGACTACATATTTGAAAGAAAATGCTCTGCAATTTTTATTTCTAGTAGATAATATGTTATACAATTATTAAAAACAATATGCTAACTTTTACATGAGCTAAATAGGGATTTAAAATTGCACTTGTGAAATGAACAAGAAATTTGGCTTAATCTGATGTCCATTTACTATTTGATACATTATTTTATTGTCAAGCTTCTTCTCTTATAGTTTTTTTCCCCACACTCACAATTAAAGTAATTATGTTTGTGTGATAATTGGATTATTTAATTTTGTTGAGATGGCATGTTATTCCAAAATATCATCAGACTTCTGGTAACATGCTAGGTCTGCCTTTTTGTGTGTGTGCTGAGCAACAGCAACAACAACAACAATAAAAACGGATAAAAATATTTCCTCTGGCTTTGCAAACTTTGAAGCAGTTACCAAGAAGTTGTAAATAAAAACAAACAAACAAACAAACGCCACAAGATTTCTGTCAAACTTAAATTGACTTCATCATATTTCCCCACTCTATAGCTTACTCCCTTGATGGCATGATTTCCCCCCATGATCCCAGTAATTCCAAAGCAATTACATTTCCAAGAAAAGAAATGTAATAAGCAAAGTAAATTCATAAAGCAGGGCTCTGGATGCATTTCTGCCATCTCTGGTTTAATGTCTGATCCTAGAAGGTATACTGTCAGTAACAGGGAGATCATTTGTAATCTTTATTATGATGACAGCTACAAATGCTGCAAAATGCACTGCCACAACTAAAGTGCTTGCTGAATTCTTTGAAATTTTCCAAAACATATTGTATCAGGTATCAACATATGCACAGGAGGATATTAGCATATGTACAACATGTGAACGGCATATCTTCCTCAAATTTATAACCATGTGCCTAGAGGTCTTCAGGCTTGAAATAGTCTAAAGTATTTAGTTCCCATGGAGGCGATCATATTGATAAGCTACTTTATCAATTTTATTGTTAAAGTTTTACCTGAACTTGAATGAGTTTTTGTTGACACTAAACATTTCTGAAAATATAATAAATAAATTTAGATTAAAGAAGGAAGGAAAGAAAGAAGGAAGGAAGGAAGGAAAGACAAAGAAGGAAGGAAGGAAGGAAGGAAAGAGAAAGAAGGAAGGAAGGAAAGAAGGGAGGGAGGGAGGGCGGGAAGGAATGAGAGAAGAAAGGAAATTTCTTCTCTTTCAATTTATTACATATGAGCTTGTCAGTTACCCACATACCTATTGTTACTGGGAAAATGCCAGTCCTAAACAGACTTCCTCATCCCTCAGCCCCTGCCATATTCTCTTCCCTGATTTACAACAGCCATTTTTTTTTTTTCTTTTCAGGAAATGCAACCTCATATTAAAATTATCCCACAAAGAGCATCATTAGGGAAGCAAATATCGGGCATTACACAGGGTAGACTTTATCACACATCCAAGTGAAGATGGGTTTTAAGCTTTGGTTTGGAGAATTATCTATGCTGCTTTTCCTCTCATAACACAAACATTAAAAAATTAACTATATCTACAAAATTCACTTTTGTAAAAGGCATGCAGACTTAAGAATTTAACTGCAAATGTTACTATATAAGAATTACAATTGTATCTAATGTGAAAGGTTTGAATTTCTCTCCTATCTAGTTTATTCATTATTTACGTAAAAATTATGATAATCAGGTATTATATGCCAGATTACACAAAGGAATGATATAAATGTAAATTTTTTTTTAAAATTATCATATACTTCAATTTTAATTCTATCAAATTTAGGAAAAGAGTAAGTCATAAATATTAATGAGGCTTTATCATCATTTAAATTTGCCAACTGACTATGGACTATTTTTTTTTTTTTTGCTAGTAGTGAAGAATTTGATTGCTGAAACAATATTTCCTTCATCTTATGCCACTGCTTCATTGACTTTTTCTACAAAATCTGTGTTCCAGCTGCATTCCCTCTGGCAAGAGTCAGGCAGTAAAGAGAGGCCATAAATAGCTCTTCGGCTTGCCCTTCCAGTTGTCTCTTCAGCCCTCACCCATGACTGTGGACCCCCAAATTTTCCAGGACCTCTAAGCACTCAAAAGCCTCAGGGTTCCTTCTTAAACATTATTTCAGAGGCGATAGTATATTAAAGGTATTAAGACAGTGCTAGGGGGTTATGTGGAATTTTTTAACATAAGAATATAGTTCTGGTTAAGTTTCTGGGAAAATAAAGATACCACCTGCCCATGTGAAGTATATGAGTTATATAAGACATGAAATCACGTAAACCAGATTACTAATACTGAGGGGAATAAACAAGGAAAGATTAAAGTAGTATTTGACCTAGGGATACAGGGATGCCATAATATTACCTTTTTTTAAAAATTAAGTTTATTGGGGGAACATTGGTTAATACAATTAAGTAATTTTCAGGTGTACATTATCATTTGACATCTGTATATTCTATTGTGTGTTTACCACCCAAAGTCCAGTTTCTTTCAGCTACTATATATTTTGTCCCCTTTACCCATTTCACCCTCCTCCTCCCCGCTATATTTGACTCCCTTTAACCTCCTACCTACCCCTCTTCCCCAATCCCCTATCCTCTGATAACCACTAGTCTATAGTCCATGTCCATGAGTCTCTGTTTGTTTGTCCTGTTCATTTAGACTATCATTTTGAAAATATAATTCAAGCTACCTTGATACTGCCAGCAAGTACACCAACAGAATGTATCTTTACTGTTTACAAATGCCATATGTCCTCCAGTCTAAGCACAAGAAGGATCCCTACGGGCATCGCTGCTTCTGACGAGCCTCCTCACCCTCCCTTGCCCTGGATCTGGGAACCCTCATGTGTGTTCCCATAGTGAGCTGTCCTTCCTCCCCCAAAAAACTCATTATGTGGTAGAGAAAGTCTGTTTCTGATGGAGGACTGTGAATGCAGAATGCAATGACCATGTCACCTCCCTGCTGTATCCTATATAATACATAAAATAGTGCTTAGTATACCAGTGCCCTGAGAATGGAATCTTGTCTAATGTTTGCTCACTCCTTGCCCAGTGAAGTTAGACTTATTCCTCACAGCTCTACTCGTTACCTATAATAACAACCTATCGTTTACCTCTTCCACCTCCAGTTTATTCTCTATACCATAGATAGAATATCCTTTATGAAAGTATGTGTATATCAGAGAACCCCACTCTCTTACTCAAAACCCTATAAAGACTTCCCACCACACTTGGGAAAGTCTTTACCTCACTCTGTGAGTTCTTGCATGAGCGCTCCAGTCTCTCTCTCAGACCTCACTTCCGACCACTCCCCCTGCCCTCCAAACACGGTCTTAACTATTCCCAGAACACATTTAACATGTTGTCACCTCAAGAGTCCCTTTACTTAGAACACTTTTTCTCTAGGTTTTTCAATGCCTGACTTCAGTCTCTTCTCAAATGTCTTTTCTTTAGAAAGGTTTTGCCTTATTATCTCATCAATAACAGTCTCTGCCACACTCTATGTCTGCTGGCTGTATTTTTTTATTAAATCACTTACATTATGTGTTTCTTTGCTTATTGTGTATCTCACCTCTTAGAGTGTAGATTCTACTACTGAAAGAACTTGATCTTGTTCACCTCTCTACCCTAGTGCTTAGAACAGCACCTGATACGTAGCAGATACTAATTTATATACAATGAATTAATGAATAACACACTTCCTAAATGCTAGAATGCCTGACCTCATTACCCTTCAGAATAGCATCTCCTTTGGGGTTTCCCAGAACTGAATTCTCCCACATCAATCCAAGTAAGTTCTGAGATACTCTCCTGATTATCTAAACCTGCGCTATCCCACATGGCAGCCACGAGCCACATGTGGCGAATGAGTACTTGAAATGTGGCCAGATCTAATATAGATATGTTGTATGTGTAAAATACACACCAGATTTTGAAAACTTAGTATGAAGAAAGAATACAAAATATCTTGCTGAGTTTTTTTTATTGATTGAATGTTAAAATGATAATATTTTGGATATATTGGGCTAAATAAAATTAGTTTCACCTGTTTCTTTGTACTTTTTAAGTATGAGTACTAGAAATTTTTAAATGACATATGTGGTTCACATTTGCAACTTATCTTTCTGTTGGAGAGTGCAGCTCCAGACCAAGACTTCTCTAATTAGGGGATGTGGGTTAAAGTATAAAGGGCATAGGCTTTGTGTCTGATAAATAGGTTGGAATTCTGGCTTTCCTAGTACTAGCCACATGACCATGAGCAGGATACTTAAATTCTCTGCAGCTCAGTTGCTCATCTATTCAGTGTGTGTAATGGAGGTTACTTCAAAGGGCAGTTATAAGAAGTAATAATGACTCATGAAAGGGGATTATGTGTCCAAGGTGTTCAGAACACACTGCTTCTTCCTTTTCTCCCATTAACTACAGAGTCCTGTTGTCTGGACATCATACCTTTTTAATCTATTCCCCAAGCTCTACCCTTCCTTGCATCAAACCCTGCCAGACTGTGTTCTGTGTTTTGGCGAAGATGAAGCATTTATGTGATCATTTCACAAACATGTTAAAGTACTTACTCCGTATGAAGAATTTTGCTAGAGGCTAGAAGAAGGGGTAAAAAAAAAAAGTTTTAAAAACAAATCCATGAAAAGTAAAGAAGAAGGACTGCGCAGCATCCTTATTCATGGTGACGTGGCAGAGCGGACCGTGTGTGTGCACATTGCCCCACCCTACTCCAAGCACAGACTAGAAGCTCTTCTGTGGATTCCCTGGCCCTCTCCTTCAGTCACAGCCTGTCAACAGACATGGCCTACTCCTCCTGGGTAGTGGTATAGCTCTCATGGGCTA
>NW_011888822.1:200012-212180 GCF_000151845.1 Pteropus vampyrus | reverse complement strand
ACACACACACACACACACAATATATATACAATCAGAATTAAGAATTCCAGGAAGGGCACTCACAAATCATGCATTAACAGTTGCATGACCTCCCACAAAATGAGTTCCTTTGGCAAACCATAGAGCCTTCTTGAATTTCAGATTCTTTATCTATAAATTGGCACCTATAAACAGGGCAGTGGCCAGGATCGAGTGGCACAATGTATGGGAAGCCCTCAGACACCCAAATGGATCTCATGAATAGTAGACATTTCAGTACTGCTGTTAAGAAGTCAAAGAGGGAACAATGGTACCAAAAAGAAAAAGAGATCTACTATCATTGCTTCTCTCCTCTGACATATTTTGCTTTCCTTCAAATTTCAAGCCATTCACTTTTTGTTAGCTATTCTAAAGCATTTAGGCAGCTGTTCTAAGTACTACCTAGCTGGACATATCTGGGTACAGCAAAGTAACTACCGCTAAAATCCAATTGGAACATCAATATTTTAGTTAAGACTAATGAAGACATTTCTGTGGACAATGGTTCTCTCTTTTTCATGCTATGTGGATTTTCGGCTTTGCAGTTGAAATGTGACTCCCCCACCCTCACCGCCCCTAATAAAATCTACATGTACTTTCCCAGACAAACCCACATGGGCTAGAACTGAATTTCTCAACCATGCCACAAGAGAAAAGGACTGAAGTTAGTCAGAAGGTACCCTCGAACGGTTAATTTAGAATTTTGTTTGTGAAGTAAACGGTCTGAAGTTTTTTAAAATTCCATGGAGATCTCAGACAGGAGTTTCAGCATGGCTGGAATTTTGCTTCATCTTATGAGTAAGCTGAAGCCCAGCTTGTCTCTCAGCTCCTGGTTTTGTGGATTGGCCAGGAATCCATTGAGCTTAAGAGAGATGAGGAAAAAAATTACAGAATGTCTCTGAGATTATGCAGAGGCCCTTCTCAGCATTCAGAAAGGTCAGAAGAATTCCCTCGAGAATCAGATGGTGTCTCCATCCAATTATTCTTTGATTATTTTAAATCACGAATAAATTTTTTATCCATATTGTATAGCAATTTCTTGAAATCTCTCTTCTCTCTGTCCTCTCATAAATTTCTTCCACGTGGTGTAAGTGTCAAAAAAAAAAATCAAGTACTTTGTTTTTTTTCCTAAGTCCATTGTCTAGTTAATTATTGGGTAACAGATTGGCCTGGTAAAGGAAAATTACTAAACGAATATGAAAACAACTATTTTATCCTGAAAAATATACAGGTAACAAATCACAACTATATTGTTTTCCTGTAATGCTAACACAAATGTAACGAATATACACGAGAAACAAATCAATGTTATAATCACTAAAGTAGCCAATCAAATAAATCTTCCAGACCACAAATATCCTATATTCTGATGGTGACACATGCCTGTCAGAAGACTTTAATGCCAATCAAACCTCTCTGTATAGTAGCATGAGGCAGCTTGCCAGCAGGCACAACACCCAACTGGTGAAAATGATCCAAACTTCACATAACTGAGCAAAGCCACTGCCTCCTGAATGTTCTCTCTTTCTAAAGCTTGGCTTCCAAAAAAATTAAAAATAAAAAATAAAGCTTGGCTTCCCCATTCATATTTCATTGGTTTAATGTCCTTAGGTGACTAGTTTTCATTAGCATTCTTGCTATTTCATAAAGCTATTTCTCTTGCTGTTTTATTTTTTTCTCCTATGGCCTTGGTGTGAGGTATAGGGTAGGATATTTTCTGGAACTTCAATCTTTTGATTTAATTTATGTTTCTGAGTGGAAAGGGTCCTTTTCGGCAGAAGGCCCAAAGGACTGTGGTGATTTCCCAGTCCAGATCAGAAAAGACCAGCTAGATTTCATTTAATAAGAACTCAGTACCTACAGGTCCACTCCTTTGGCCACTCAAGGGCATTATAATGGATTTTAAATGTTGGGCCCATTTTTTGTGATCTGACTTTCAGTTAAAGTTTAAGCAGCTGACATTGATTCAATAAAAAACGTTTAATATTTAAGAGTCAACACTTAAGAGTTATTTCTTAGGCCTTAAAGGAGAGAGTGGTATAAATGTGATGAATCAGTGAAATATACTGAATTTCCATATAGCTTCTTCAGCACATGGAATTTAATAACATATCAGTGTTGGAAATCACATTGGAGAGAAAAATGTACTTACTCTACTGTCACTTTTTTTTTTTACTGTCACTTATTAATAATTACACTTGAATAGAGGTACTGTCGTGATGTTTAAAAGAAAAGGTGATCCATTTTTAGGATAATTATTTTTAATAGGTTGAGGAGTAAACACAGGGAAGAAGTAATGCAGATTGAGGACTCTGTTCTGTCATCATAAGCCACTCCTTCTCTAATAGGGTAAAAGAAGCAAATGGACTGAGTATTAAATCAAGTATGTAAAACACAGCAAAGCACTGTGTCTATCTTAACCTGTCTGGCTAGACGTGCTAAGGGAGAGTCAAATGCAGTATTCCCTAATCAGAAGGCACTGATTCCAAGTGGCTTTATGCTAGGTTTGAGATGAGATGCCACAAAAAGAGATGACCATGGAGATGGTAGGACATGGACAATCTGGAAGCTTCTAGACAAAAATGGGAATTAAAATTAGGGTGAAATTAACTGATGAGAAAATATTGGAATGAAACACAGGATATCTTAAAATGTCTATAAAGATTTTTCTTTTCACTCTTGCTTTGATCAATATCTAATTTCTTCAAACCTTCATACAGAATGTACTTGCTTTTACTTACATTTTGACAAATAATTTAGCCAAGAAAATACAAAATTTCTGGTGGCTCAAACACAAGTTCCTGAGGAGAGAGAGTGAGCCAACTTGTCTATCTTCATGACCTATTTACAGCTTTCTCTAAAGGTCGGTGATCAACACTTACTGAGTACCTACACTATGCCAAAAAATTTAAAGACATGATTTTACTTAACTCTCAAAATTATTCTGTGATACAGGCGGTCATCTCCACTTTGCAAGTTAACTGGAACTGAAAGAGCTTGGGTAGTTTGCTCAAGATCATGCAATAGTAAACAGCAGAAATGGGTTTTAAGTCAGGTCCCTCATAACTCCAGACCAGTGTTTTTACTATACCCAACTGCAGACACAAGTCCCTAGAATTCTAAAAAAAATAGGACATGAAAATATGTTCTATGGAGCAGAAGCAAGCATAGTGATTACTGTACTTTTCTAAATTTATTCAGTTTCTGCTAATTTTCTTCTTCTTTTTGTTTTTAACAAAAGAAACAAAAAGAGCTCTACCAAAACCTTTGTTCAAAACCATTTCCTTCCTTTGTTTCTTGCTGATTACTACATTTCAAAAGTGAATCTATACCTTCTTCATAATAGAAACATTTGCAAAACTGACTCTAACATCCAGTGACCATGTAAACACTGCTTAAGGAAGACTCACCCTCTATCTTTCTTTATTTGTCCTTTGAGACTCATTGAATCTAATATGCTGACATTTATCACAGATCAACAGACCTGAAAATTATTATTAACATAAAGATTCCTGAATAGTAGACCACAATGCTACCTGAACATCCACTATTCCAAACTACAAGGCAACAATTTTTAATTTGTCAAGTAAATTCTAGGGTTCCCTCTCTTTGGTATTCATTATATAAATAATCAAACCAACACTGCATTTGTTTTGTACTTTACACTAGACAGAATGTTGTTAAAATGCAATAACATACTATTTAACATTCAAGTGATGTTATAGAAGAATATTTAATAACATCTAAAAATATTTATTTTATATTGATAAAGGAAAAGAAAACAAGTCTCAAAAGGGTTTTGAAGAATATAAATCTCGCTGAAAAAGATCTGGAAGGATACCAACTAAGCTGTTACTGCTGATTGTCTCTGTTCAAGAAGAATTGGGGTTTATTTCTTCTGTATTTTCTTTTATTTTAAAGAATATGTAAGTTTCTCAAAGTAAGAAATAATAAAAATTATTTATGAATTTTAATCATTATCCATAAACTCATATATTACTATATTTCTTATTTTGTCTTCAAAACCAGGAGAAAGATCCTTTTCTTTGGCTGTGAGGTAGGCAAAATGGGTATTAGTAACTCACTGTACATGTGGAGAAATGGAGGTTAAGTAATTTGCTCTCAAGTAGAAGAGGCCAAGTGAAAGTTTGGCCTGGTGACTCCAATCTGTGTTATTTCCATATTTTCTTCCTGTGGTGATGTGATTACAATTTTAGGAGAGTCCATTTTCATTGCAAGTATATGCATTTCATATATTACAATTCTTTACCAATATGAAAACATTAGATGTGATATGCCATAAACCTTATACCTTTCTATTAATTCCAATACAGTGGTAATGGGAGACATCACTAATCAATCACAGCAATCCATCCTACTGGCACAAGACATAACGTTAAAATCCTTCTCGACCTACTTCTCCACACACACCAGAAGGACCATGAGGACATGCATGGCATGAATTTACCATAGACAGTTAGATAGATAGATAAGTAGATAGATAGATAGATAGATAGATAGATAGATAGATAGATAGATAGATAGATAGATAGACAGAAAGACAGACAGACAGACAGACAGACAGGTAAATGATAGATACATAGATTAGGTATAGGTACAGGTATAGGCATAGGTATAGGTATAGATATAGGTACAGGTACAGGTACAGGTACAGGTATAAGTATAGGTATAGGTATAGGTATAAGTATAGAGATATACATATAGATATAGGTATAGATATAACGCATGTATGTACCAGTTCAGCTACTCCCTTCAAATTTACTCATCTAGTTGCCTAATGTGTGTTAGACCCTGTGAGGAAAAGTGATATGTGTGAGCAGAACATAAATCTTATCTTCAAGGGGCCTACATTCTATAGAGAAGAATAAGATTCTAAAAGCCTGTACTGCAGAGGGGAGAATTCTAAGCATCTTACATCAGTGCTCTGCTCAGAGAAAGCCAAAGGAATTTGGAGGACAAGATTGCCTCCAGCTAGAGGATGCATAAATAAAGCATTTGAGCTGCATATCGAGGTAAGGCGTTTGGGATTTATTTCTTGGCCAATGGTGAGTTAATGATGGCTTCAAGAAGGTGGAAACCATGATGAAAGCTGCACAAAGGAACACATCTGGCAGAATCACACAGAGTCACCTGAGCAGAAACAGACCCTGGACTCGAAGAAAATCACAAAAGGAGAACTGCAACTCCCAACCTCATGTTTGAAGATGCTAGTGCCTCTTTTAGACAGCACAGCTGCAGGAGAAATAAATACCTCTGAATAGTGTTACTAGCGGCTTCTCTCTCCTGCATTCAGACTCTGTGTTGACCTGACCTGGAGGGATCTGGCTGCCACTTAAGGGAAGATAAAATATGGCCAGCTCAGTAGTGGAAACCAGGAGCACAAACGCAGCTTGCTTCCTCAGCTGCAGGACAAATACATTAAGAATCCTTGTGCTTCACCTGAGCCGGAGCCCAGTTTATCTTTCAGCTAGCTCAGGGCTTCACTATCCTTATAGAACAGGAAAAGGAGAAGGAGGAAGAGGAGAAAAAGGAGGAGGGAAGTTAGGGCAAGGTGCGAGAGTGTTCCACTCCAGAGAGTTTGGGGACAGACTCCAGAGAACTGGCAACTAGCATTTATTGAACACTTTCTGTAAATTAGCACTTTATCAGTGTGCTCTCATTTGATCCTCAAAATAAAATCGTGGCAAGCATACTATTATACTTACATTACAGATAAAGAAATCCAAACCCCAACTGGCCAGAACCAGATGAGAACTTCCCACTGAGCAGAGATAAGTCACTTGCCCCAAATCCTAAATCCAGGGGCAAGTGGGTGAGCCGGGTCTTATTTCCGGTCTGCCTGACTCTTCAGGCCACATTTTTACACTGCACAATTTGTCTTGTAAACACATTTTTACACTGCACAATTTGTCCTGTAAACACCAAATACTGGGGTCCAGGTTACTATCAGGAATGGAGGCAAGGGCAGTCATCCCTCATTAACTTGTTTGCACTCATTCCCTTAGCTCTCTTCTCTGTATTGATTTGGATTTTTGGTCTTTTTGAACAATGTGTTTATTTCCAAAGAGTTTCCCAGCTCAGCATCAAAATAACTTGTCAAGCTCTGCTCTGGTGTCAGCTGCTTGACACACTGTAGCAGCCCTGCTCTTCCCTGGAAGATCTTTTCAAGCTGCTGATGCTTACCTTCCTCATCTAGCTTTCTGACATGAGCGTGACAGCTATGTGCACTGCTTTATTTCTTTTCTGTGCTTTACTTTCCACTCCAACATACTAAGTTTCATGAATCCATTTCTTGGTGTGTACAGGAAAGCCCTCCAAGGAAGCTCTGGCAGTGCAGGCTTATTGCTGTTATTTATTGCTTGTCTCCTCATTCTGGGTATGGTTAAGGGATATACCACCATTGCTAAAATATTAATGTTGCATCCCAGGACACTGAGGAAAATAAGTCAGGGAACAGGCCAACTGCAAACCCAGAAGCCCATACAACAGGCATCAACCATCCTGTATAGATGGGGATTGTCTTTTTGTTGTCACTGGTTAATTCAATCTTATTCTAGTAGCCTCTAGCCTTTAGTATCAAAGTGTTCCCTATCCAGCAACTTTATATTTTTCTTGAGCTAGGAAGATAATTCCCTGCAAGGTTTGCAATGGGAACATTTTGATGAAAGGCTATCAGGTCAAATAAAAGGGCATTTCATGCTTTACCACAGAACCACAGGATGCCTCGTTAGTGACATGGATTCTCAATTCCATATGCAGTAACAGCCACAGAGACCTAAGTCTTTTTGTTTTCTGCAAAATGGAATAATCTTCATTGATTTCTTTAGTGATTTATTAAAGTAATTTATGCCCATTGTAAAAGTTTCAGAATTATATACATCCTCTCAATTCCATAAAATAACTTAAGTTACCACTGGGATAAATATCCTTAGTAATATGTTGTGAATATAAAGTGTATTTTTTTAACACCAAGTACTATAATATGCTTTCTTATGTTTGACTCTATATCAAGGTTCTATCTCCATGTCAAAACAGCAGTCTTTCAATTAAAGGTAATAAAGACATTTTGATTCTACTTTTCTCCCTCAAAAACCATCAAAAACAACTTTAAAGAATAAAAAATGGAAGAAAAGTACATCTTCATAGTAATAATAGAAGTAAATATACAAAATTCCAAACCATAGGCCATGAACGACGAACCACAAACTGCTATGTGCTTTGAAACCTGGCCCAAAATGTGAAAAGTCACTGAGAGCTTTGTCTAACCTCCAGAGAAATTAAGCAGGATAGAGAATTTTCTCAATATGCTAATGACTTAGGTCCGAAAGGTCAATGTAAGAATTCACTGATGGATAATATGAGATCTAGAAACATGGCGGATCAAAGAAATATGGAGTGTCCCTGACCAGTCCCATTCTTCTCCACAGCATGGGGGCTTAAGCAATTAGAGCCCAAGAAGGTACATGCCATTTTTATTGTTCACAACCCAGGCTTACAAACAAGGTGGTTTGATGACCTGGTATGCCCACTTTGTGCCCACTATCCTAGTATGATTATAAATAGCACCTCCTTTAACCATAGAGTGAATGATACTTTGAACAACAAATTCTATGGTCTCTCTACTTATTGCTGAGAGAGACTGCTGGAGATGATTTGGGGTAAACAGAGAAAAAAACAACATTAGCCACTGGATTACAAACATAGGGTTTTTACCCTGAGCCACTGAAAACAGTGAAACTCAAATGGAGACATCATCACTACGCAGAGAAAACAGTGGCAAAACGAATCAAAGTGGCCGCAAATTACCATCCCCATTCATCGCCACACATTCTTATTTATGAGGAAATAGTTGCTGTTAGTTGAAGAACCAATTTATTCAATTACTTATTTGAATTACTCGATGATTAGTAATAACTGGAAAGGACTGAACGTTGAACAAATGTTTAAATAATTGGCAGGGAAGGCGTAGAGAGGATGAGGAAAATATCATAAGCACAAAATGAACACTAAAAAATATAGAGGCATTGCCCCCTCAAAGAAAATTTCAACAACATGATGCCTATAATAAAAATAACCTAAAAAAGAAAGTTAAGATGTTTCAATTTTCTATTGCTGTATATAACAAAGTACCTCAAAACTTAGTGATTTAAAATTTATTTTCTCACAAATCTGCAATTTTGACAGGGCTTGCGGGGAGAAGGCTGCTCATCTATATCCCACATAACATTAGCAGGAGTGGCTCAATTACTAATGGTGAATCCACTGATAAGACAAATCACTCAGAAGGTTGGCCATTGGGTGCTGAGTAAGCTGGAGCCTCAGCTGAGATTGTTCCCTGGGTCCCTTAGTTCTTATCCACATGGTCTAATTGGCTAGTTTGAGCTTACTCACAGCATGGCAGTCTTAAGGCTGTTGAACTTCTTGTGTGCTAACTTCTAAGAATACACAAGTGGAAGCTGCCCAGAATTGACATAGTATCACTTTCAGCACATTTTACTGGTTAAAGTGGGTGACACAGCCAGTCCTAACTCATGGAGAGGGAACCACACTACGGTGCAAATACTGGAAGGCATGGTTCATTAAGAGAAAGTAAATTAATCACAGTGTATCACAGTGAACCCTCTGACTCCTAGTGATTCATCACATTTCCCTAACCCCCAAATTCATGTCAAACATACCCCCTCATTCCTAAGAATCACCAGAATCTTATTCATTACAGGATCAGATTTAGACTTGAAGTCCAGGATATTGGCATTTAAATCCTGATGTGGATGAGGCTCCTAAAGTCCAGCTCTTGATGTGAAGATGTGTACACTAAAGAGACAGGTTTCTAACTCCTCACACATACGTACAACGTATAATGCGAGACAGGGGCAAAAACACTACAATAGACTAATTCAAAAAGTGGGGGGCGGGGGGGTGCGGGGCAGTGAGAAGCATAGAACAGTCAATGGACCATGGCAATTCCAAAATCCAACTGGACACCTATCTCAAGTTCCATTATCAGGACCCACTTCTGACATACACACACACAAATGATCCATGCCAGGTAGCTTTCTCAGCCTGCTTTCTACTCAAAGTAAGTTAGAAACCTTGAGGCCTCTTTTTATTCTCAACTATTTCTGTTACCTTTTAGTCTAATATAATTTCTATTTCTAATAATTTTGTGGAATTCCTAGCCGTCAAATAGTAATTCACTTGATTAGACAAGAGCAACACCCAAAAACTCTCTCTCTGCTTTAGGACTATGAGTCAGAGTGCTGTAAGACGACTCTTCAGAGTTTTAGAAATCCTATTGTCTAGGTGAGAGGGTCTACAAGTCACATTCTTAAAAATACTGAGTCTTTTTTTTGTTTGTTTCTAGAAGAGAAAGGGTCTGTGAGGAACTACCTTTTGTCTTTCTAATGTATTAAGAGCAGATCTTATAGGTTCCTGACCACAAAGCCACATTTCTCATGCAGTGTTCTGTATTTTATGTTTGTCCTGAGGTCATTTTTTATTTGAGAAAATTGTCCTGGCTAAGAATATTAGAATGAAAAATAGTTTTATTTTTTGACCCAGCAAGTTTCTGGGTTAGAAATACTACTTCTAATTCTATTATAAAATGAAATCGTTTCTTCTTTAGTTCTTCTCTCTCTAACTATACTTTATCATATATAGATAAAAGGATCGATTGGCACTTTTAATATTCTATCTGAAAATACCCTTAGCCAAACACATACATTAATTAAATATATTTTTCTATTTTTCAATTTATTACAAGCAATAGTCTAATCAAGTGTCCTCCTAATGGAAAATGTGGGCCCCCTTTATGATGCTTTCAACAGCAGTTTCCTTTGTTTCTTTGAAGCCTCCACTGACAAGCTTCTATGACCTTCTGGCCTCTGCCCACTGTCAGGTTCCAAGAAGAAGTTTTTCAAAAGAAATTCCAAGAGGACAAGCCTCAATGGGCAAGCATATTTTCTTGAAATAAAAATTTAAACCTATAGCCAAAAGAACATATTGTAACTCAGGAAAAAGTGATACAAAAGAAAATAAAACAGGAGATATCCTAATAAAGCTATCGAGCTTGAAAAATATACAGAAATGATTTTATGGACATACAAGCCAAAAAGTAGTTCATGTACAAAAGAGAAATATTAGACTTGCTTCAGATTTCTCCATCATAAGTTTAGATGATGAAAAGCAATAGAGCAATGCGTAGAAAGTTTATATCCAGCCAAGTTTACTGCAAGTACAAGGCTAAAGACAGAAACTCATAAGCCTTAAGGACTCAGAGAATACTCCTTCATGAGTCTTTATTGGGAGGAAAAAAAGATTGATAATATATCCAGCCAAATAAGTGATAACTTAAAATGAAAAACTCAAAAATAGACGTGATAAAATACCAGTGAGAATTAAGTCCAATTCAACATAAAATTAAGACACACCAACTTCATGAACTGTAGTTATAGAGTAGAAGGCAAACATTATATACTTTAATAATGTATAAATAAAGATATAAAACAATTAGTAGAGGAGCAAGTTGGAGGGAAGTAAAGATATTCTCAATTTCCTCATCTTTCAGACTAGAGATTCTATAAATGCTGTTTGATATATGTAATTAAGAACTAATTACTTCAAACTCTTAAGGTTTTCCATATTTTTAAAACTTAGAATATTACTTAAAAATTGTAACTCTTCTTTCCTGAAGTTACACATCTTTAGTTGAATTTTCATCTGTTAAATTCAACTTTATATACCATGATCAAGTGGGATTTACTCCAGGGATGCAAGGATAGGATAATTAAACATCCACGAATCAGTCAATGTTACACCAACAAAGTGAAGGATAAAAATCATCTCATCTCAGTAGATACAGAAATAGCTCAATAGATACATAACATCCATTTATGATAAAAACTTTTAACAAAGTTGGCATAGACCTCAACATAATGAAGGCCATATAAGACATGACCACTGCTAACATCATACTAAAGAATGATAAGCTGAAATTTTTCCTCTAAGATCAGGAACAAGACAAGAATTCCCACTGTCGCCACTTTTATTCAACGTGGTATTGGAAGTCCTAGTCAGAACAACAAGGTAAGAAAAAGAAATAAAAGACATCTAACCAGGTTTAACTCTCATCCTTGGGACATGGCTTTCCTCTGAGTTCTTAATTCTACCTTTGAGTACTTTGCCTCAGTCCTAGTGGTAGTTGCTAATCCCTGGTATTTGCTATTTCTACATCTTTTAAAGTTCTTTTTTACTCTTTGTAGTAGTTAAACCCCTGTTACCATTTAATAATATTTTATAAAATAAATAAAAACTTCATTTATTAAAATTTCTTTTTTAAATTTTTGGTGTGGTTTCTACTTCCTGACTAGATCCTGACTGATACAGCAAGTTTGCTGAATATAAAACTCAATTATATTTCTAAATACTAGCAATGAACAATTGGAAATTGGAGTTATAAAAACAATAATAAAAATTCTAAATCATGAAGTGCTTAAGGATAAATTTAACAAAATATGTGTAAGACATATAAACTGAAAACTATAAAACATTGCTTAGTAAATTAAAGAAGACTTAATTAAATGGAGATACACCATGTTTACAGATTAGAAACTCAATAGTGTTGAGATAAAAATTCTCTCCCAAATTGAGCTATATATTAACATAATAAAAATTAAAATCTCAGCATTTTTTTTTAGCAATTGGCAATCTGATTCTAAAATGTATGTGAAAATGTAAAATACCTAGGGTAGTCAAGATGATTTTGGAAAAAGGAAGAGGACTAAAACTGTCTGATTCGAGTCATAATAAAGCTTCTTACCAAGAGAAGTTAGTATTGGCATAAAGATAGACATATAAGTATATGAAACAGAATAGAGAATGCAGAAATACATCCACATATATATGGTCAATTTGTTTTCAACAAAAGTGCAGAGGTAATTTAATGATAAAATAATAGATTTCTCAGCAAACAGTGCTGGAACAATTGGATATGAGCATAGGGAAAATAAAACGTTGTCATTAACTCGCACCACATACAAAATTACTCAAACTGAATCATAGACTTAATCGTAAGAAACAAAATGGTAATAATTCCAGGTGAAAATATAGGAGAAACTCTATAAACATGAG
>NW_011888822.1:183946-198947 GCF_000151845.1 Pteropus vampyrus | reverse complement strand
ATCTTCTTCTATATATCCTGCTATTTATATGGATGAATTATGAATTTCTTTAGGGATTATTCCTAGTAATGGAATTCCTGAATCATAGAGAATGTTTATCTTTAACTTTATTACAGAATGCCAAACTGTTTTTTCAATTTACATTACCAATATCTGCGTAAAAGCATTCCAGTTGCTCCACATCCTAGCACTTTATATTATCAGACTCTTTCATTTTAGTCAATCTGATTGGTGTATAGAGGTACCTCACTGCAGTTTAAACTTTCAATTTCCTTGATTGCCAATTAGGTTGAGCACCTTTTAATATGTTTAGTAGCCATGTGGATATTCCCTTTTAGGAAGCCTATTTACCGCACTTATATTTATATTAGGATGCCTAGCTTTTTCTCGTTGGTGATTTCCGAGTGGTAGGAAATTGAGTGATTTGTTTTTTCTTTGCATTTTGCTATTTTCTAAACTGCTTAAGTAATAAAATAAAAATTTTAAAAATTTTAAAATAATAAAAACACACATAAACTTCCTTTAGTGTTGCATAGTATTTCGTTGTATAGATGTGCCTTAAACTATTTAACCACTTTCCTAATGATGAAATAAAGGCTATTTCCAATTCAAAGGTATTATAAACAATAGTGCAACAAATAGTCATGCACGATCACACAGGTGTTAGAAGAGACGGGTGTTGGATGTTGAATGGCGGGAGGGATGACATTGATGAGCACCCAGAAATAATTCTTTTCCTCATTCCCACCAATGAACATGCTTCCCTGAGTGTTAGGCCTATATGTTGGTTCAGGCAGGTGAGGGAACAAGGTAAGAAAGGAACAAGACAAGAGGAAGAAAAGTAGATGAAGGTACTTTTTCAAAAGTTCAGTCTTTTCAAAAGATTGAAGGTAGTCTTGTTTTTGTTTCCAATTTTTTATTATAAAGATTTTCAAACAAATAGAAAAACTGAAAGAAGAATACAAGGAATACATATATAGCAATCGCTATGCTCAACAATTGTTAACTTTTTGCAACATTTGCTTCTTACTTGCTTTCTTATCGGAACCATCTTAAATGAAGCGGCAGTCTGACAATTCACTCTTCAGTGTTTCTGCCTGTGTCTCCTACCAATGAAGACTTTCTCTTGTATATCCTCATACACTATAATACAGCATTATCCCCCATGTAAATTAAACAGTAATTGCCTGGTAATATCTATTACTCAGACTATAGTTTTTGAGCAGAGCAGCGAGCACAACTCTCCATGAATTAGTGGAGATAGGAAGCAGTGGAGCAACCTTAAAAAAGACCCGAATCATTGTTCCCTCACCTCTCCCCACCCCTCACCACAATCTGAGGGCACAAGGTGTCAACAGCTGTGAAGACCCAAGTTTTTGTTTCTATTTTTTAAAGATTTTTTTTTTCTGAGAAGCAAAGAAATATAATTCATTATAGAAAATGCAACAGTGGGGAAAACTATCCACGAGCCCAATCCTTTTTCTTTTTAAGAATTTCAATGAGGCCGATGCAAACAAGTGAATGTTCATGAACAAATGCTGTCCTCGGACTAAATCCTATTCATGTTTGGTTCCTCCCCTTGCCTACTCTGGAAGGTAGACACATTGGGCGTGTTTGGATTCCACCCCAGACTTAGCCACATTTGAGCACCGTAGTTTGTAACTTGGAAATCTGCCTACCTGCAAGAGGAGACTGGGATGAAGGCTCTGTACCCAGGTGCCAAAGCCAGGACTTATTATATACACTTCACAATTCTGCTTACTTAAAATTTTTTTTCCTCCCCCAAATGGAAGTTCCAGCTGAACTGTCTTGATAGATTCTCCCCACTGTAATCAGAGAGCTCTTAGACCTTTCCAGGAATGGGGAAAACAGTTTCCTGGTAGGAAGACAGCAAGACAGCATTAGAGACTGCCGTTAGAGCTTGAAACATAGATAACTTTCAAATAACTCAGTCAGGCAGCTGGCATGTGCCAGGACATGCTCAGCAGATGGTGTCCACAGGCTCAGCATCCGTTTGCTTTCTGGCACTAGGGAGTATTTGGCAGCTAGTGAGACCACAGCCAGAGTTTCAAAGGGTAACTCTACACTTTCCACAAGGAAGAAAAGCACCACTCCTCCTCATCACCTCTCCATCACCGCAAGTCAGGGTTCTCACCCCTCCAACTCCTACCCTTTTCTCTCCCCACTCCGCTCTCTAACTGCCACCTGTTCTTCCCTCATTACCAATTCTAGGAATCTAGTCTTAGACTACAAAGACAGAAGAGAAACCACTTCCTTCAGGTCTAGAGCCCTTCTATTTCCAAGACTGCCTTTAACTTTTTATTTCACGTAAAACACAGAAGGGTAAAAATGCACATCTCTGAAAGACAATCTCTTCCTTGCCCTGGACCCCCAGTGTGGGCTGTGGTTCAATCTTCTACATGTAAGTAGCCCACTGCAGTTTTCATTACTGTAATTGATTTCCAGGATCCTGCTTCACCTTGCACACAACTGTTATCTTCCAGGATTTTGGTTCCAGGCTCAATTGTGATGCCTGCACTTTGGATTTCAGTATGGAGACCTAAATCCTAATAATCACAATCTCAATCACAATGATGAAAGCGGCTCTCGCTAAGTGTGTACGTCTTTAAAGTTCTCAGTGGCACCCTGGTTCTGAAGTCAGACAAATGAGTGCAAATGGGAACAAAGACAGTGCAAAGGGGTTGTTATTTTTAGCTGACAATACAACTTGTTTGTACAAAATCTATATATAATTGTAAATAATTCTGACAAAAATTAATCTGACTTCCCCATCCTCCCTCCACCTTAAATGGGAATAATAGCAGGTACGGGGGAAAAGAAGAGGGAAAACGAAATATGCAATCTTGCTTAAAATAGAATTTAATCTAAAAATTAAACAATCCCTTTAGTGCAGACTCTCTTTGTGAAAATGCTTAGCTCTCAGAGGCTCCTCTCCCCCATCTCTCTCTCTAAGCGTGTATCCAAGTATTTTGGTGAGGTTAGGAGTCTTACATGATATTGGGCAGTTTGGGAAGCTTATGGCTTTGGGTTCTGGTGTCCTCAGGTCTCCAGGTATAAGCTCCCATCTCTTGATTACTGTGGCCTCACTGGCACTCAGCTGGGCTTGGACCAAGCCCACTGCTGCTCCCCGGCTATCTCAGCCTCTCCTCACTCCTGTCGGCTACAGTCTCAAATCTCTGCAATGTCTTTCTGGCACAACCATGTGATGGAAAGCCCCATGTCAGGTACACAGTGGTCCCCAAACTTTTTGGCACCGGGGACCAGTGCTCCTATGAGAATCTAATGCCTGATGATCTGAGGTGGAGCTGAGGTGGTAATGCTAGTGCCGGAGAGTGGCTACAAATACAGATGAAGATTCGCTGGCTTGCTCATCCACCACTCATGTCCTGCTGTATAGCTCGGTTCTTAACGACTGGTACCAGTCTGCAGCCTGGGGGTTGGGGACCCCTGAACAAGATTCACACTCAGAGTCCACACAGCCCAGCTGAGTGGAGCCAGGAAAGCCACAGCCCAGAAGCTCCTCCACCCAACCACCTGTTCAACTTATCCAGGTGAATTCGGGGCAGTCCAGCATGAGTTCCCAATCCTTCAATGGATGGATAAGAACCCCTGTCCTTCAGTTAAACTCTCTCTTACATGATATAACTGCACCCTTTTCTCTCTGAAGCCAAGAGCGGGAAAGCCCAAGTGACATCCTCTCCTCTACTCTTCCTCTCCACTTACTCCTTTCTTGTCCTACCATTTGCCAGGACAGAAAAGGGGTGGGCTGTTGGCCTTTTACTTCCTCTACATTCCGATACCCTAGAGCCAGCCTAGCTGCCTGTGCAGAAGGGATATCTGCTCCACAGCATGTGACAGTACTATAAATGGGATCCTCCATCCTTCTCCCGTCCCCCATTACTCCAAAAAATGCAATAAAAATTTTAAATATTATTTCAAGAAACTCATCCAATTTGCCAGTGTCTTGCTGTCTAATCTGCTTTTGCATCTAGAAACTAAAAATTATCTCCTTTGTCTCTGAATTCCTTCCTTAACAAATCCTAATTTTCCCCATTCCCAGAGGCCACCCCAGGCAGATGCCTAACTAGGCAAAGATCAAATTCTTGGAAAGACCAAAAAAAAAAAAAAACACATTAATAGTTTTGAATATTTAACTTCTTTACACCACACAGTCCTTTCTTTGGATTACACTGAGATTTAAACAAGATACTGCATGTAAATTGCTTAGGAAAATACCTGGCCAATAAGTATGCAATAAAATGTAGGTGTTAATTATTACTTGTCACCTATTGTGTCATCCAGTCCACTGAAATATGTGAGGCAGTTTGAGAAGATGGTACTATCTCCATTTTACAAATTATAATGAGGCTTAAAGGTACTGCTATTTTCTCTAGGTAGTTTTAAGATTAAGGAGAGGGGCCAAATTAGGATTCGGAGTTTGTGATCCCTTCTTCTGTACTCAAAGTTTTGATCTTCCATTTTTAGTCAAGTTTCACCCTTTATACAAAGCCTTCTGAAACTCTTAAACCAAAGGTCAGGAAATTTTTTTCTGTTAAGGACCAGGTAGTACAAAGATCTCCATCACTACTGTTGTAACACAAAAACAGTTACAGATAATACATGAACAAAAAGCTGTGGCTATGTTACAAACTTTATTTACAAAAACAAGCTGTGGGCTATATTTCACCTTTGGACTACAGTCTGCTAACCTCTACTTCATTTCAACGACAAGAGCTTGGCACATAGTGAGAGATCCAAAATGAGTTTAGATAAATAAATGAATAAAACAATGATTTATCCTACTTTGAATTCTTTTATCTCTTAGGGTATCTACTAGCTAATCTACATTGAATTACATGTATCTTTGTATTATTCGATATCATTGCATGTCTTTTTTTCTATGTATGAAATAATATAAAATATGAGTCTTGCAACTTTGTAATCAGATAAGCCTAAAATTGTGATCTAACTTTCCCATTTGAGCAAGTTAACCATGAATTTCTGTTACCACATTTGCAAAATGGGGATAAGAATGCTAACTTGTAGTGTGAGATTCAAAAATTATATAACTACAGTGGCAAATGGATGATTGTCATCGCTGTAAGTGAGCTGCAGACAGGGGCTAGACCATAGTCCCTGTAGCCAGGGACTTTTTTTTTTTCAGTCTCTTATCAAAATTTCTTCGTTGTTAATCTTTTTCATTGCTTTATAAGTGAATGAGAATTGGGAATGGTGGTGATTCTGGTCTGGCATGTGAGGAAAGGAGGCTGCAGACTGGGAGGTGTGTCACATACTGTAGCATAGCTGCTGCTTCCTCTCTCTAGCTGTGTTTAACTTCTGAGGTTTTGCAAAGGGCTGGGGAAAGGTTTCAACCCTTGGCCTAAGTTCAGCTGTTCAATAAGCTATCGATGGTCACATGTTCAAGACCCACTTTTGAGATGCACTCTTGAAGATTTTAACACCTCACTGTCTAAGTTAAACTCTCCAATTGATATACCTAGGGAACCATTATGCCTTTTTCCTGGTGAACTCAAACCTGAAGTGTAGACATGACCAGTCAAAGGAGGAAGAATTCCCTACTTTAGTCAAAAGACTGGAAAATCTGGGCATTCAAAGACATGAAGAAGAGTGCCAGCATTGCCTCTTATTTGCTGCCTGATCTTGGCCAAGAAAGTCTCTGGGCCTTGATATTTCCAAAACTCAGTAATTTATATCCCATCTTCATGATATTTGTCATGTCTATGCAACCCGTACTATTATTTTTTCTCTATTTCAACTAATCGACTAATTTATTTTACTTAGCTTTGTCCTAGACAATAATACCCATCATTTAATAATACTGGTACGCTAATTATACTTGTCCTGTTATACATAATAATAAATAAACACCTATTGAAATATAAATTATAACTACTATATTATAACTTCTTAAAGGTTTGTATAAACTTAGCAATAAAAAAGAATAATTAGAAAATCCCAGAAAAGAAACCATACCACCCACCAGGAAGCCAGTCTTGATAGTCCAGCCCACTGTTTTCTCACTGTGAAGACTGTATGTACTAGATCCCAGATGAGGTCAGCTGCTTTCCTCCAAAGAAGCTGGCTCACTTAGAGGGTGTTGTTTCTGGTACTCTCACCTTAACCTTGAGCTTTTTATTGTGCCTTAAATTGGGCCTTGTTCTTTGGCACTCACACGCACTCTGATAAGTTATCTGGCAAGTCATGGGACTCCAGGCAACTTCAAGGCATTATTAAAGCAATATTTTTTGAGAGTATTACCAAGCCTAATGCTATGTTGAATCTGCAGTTATGGAGTTCATTCTAAAGTACTTGATTGTGCCCAGAAGAGAAATAGTCTTACAAGTAATTTTCTAAAGCATGCTTGAAAAAAAGGTTCAGTAAATACAACAGCCTGGACGGTTATGAGCTATCAAACTAAGCTGAACTGACTTACTGATATAACCTGCAATGAATGTGTTCTATCTATGAGAAGCTCTCTGGAAGGCTACGATTTTATAGATGTCTTATGTTTACCAATATATAGAAAGACTGATGCTGTCTGATATTTGAAGGGAGACTATAAAAACCACATGGCTTTCAGTTTAATTTGTTCCTGATTAACTATTCAGAACCATTAAAATTGCTTAAATTTAATAAGGCTATTTGTTTACATAGTGGTTAGTTATTCTCTTTATTTAAGATATAGCTGATAGAATAGATAAGAGAGAGAAGAGGTGCATTTTGCAGAAATTCCCTCATGTTCTTTTACTAGTTTATGGTCAGATGTCATCCACTATGTAACCTAAAAATCTTGAAATATTCTATACTTCAAAGTCTGTCCCAAACTCCAGAGGTGACTGAGCTGTATCTCTGAGTGTCTTCCTAAGCAGGCCACTTCCCTGCAGCCACAAATGTTACAGAGAAAGCTGACCTTCTTAGTAAAAGATTTTGGGGTCATGTGGCAATTATTTTGCCACTAACTTATCTGAGTTGAGTTCTGCATCATCTATGTCGATTCATAAATCATCAACTGAGTACTAGAAGGTTAAATACAAAAATGTGTTCATGTTATTTCATTTTATCCTCACAATAGTGCTCTGAGGAAGGTCCTGATATTATCTTCCTCTAACAAATGAAGGGACTGAAGTTCAGGGAGGTTGAATAATTTTTCCTGCAGTCACAAGGAAATTTTTTTCTGTTAAGGACCAGGTAGTACAAAGATCTCCATCACTACTGTTGTAACACAAAAACAGTTACAGATAATACATGAACAAAAAGCTGTGGCTATGTTACAAACTTTATTTACAAAAACAAGCTGTGGGCTATATTTCACCTTTGGACTACAGTCTGCTAACCTCTACTTCATTTCAACACCAAGAGCTTGGCACATAGTGAGAGATCCAAAATGAGTTTAGATAAATAAATGAATAAAACAATAATTACATGTATCTTTGTATTATTCGATATCATTGCATGTCTTTTTTTCTATGTATGAAATAATATAAAATATGAGTCTTGCAACTTTGTAATCAGATAAGCCTAAAATTGTGATCTAACTTTCCCATTTGAGCAAGTTAACCATGAATTTCTGTTACCACATTTGCAAAATGGGGATAAGAATGCTAACTTGTAGTGTGAGATTCAAAAATTATATAACTACAGTGGCAAATGGATGATCGTCATCACTGTAAGTGAGCTGCAGACAGGGGCTAGATCATAGTCCCTGTAGCCAGGGACTTTTTTTTTTCAGTCTCTTATCAAAATTTCCTCGTTGTTAATCTTTTTCATTGCTTTATAAGTGAATGAGAATTGGGAATGGTGGTGATTCTGGTCTGGCATGTGAGGAAAGGAGGCTGCAGACTGGGAGGTGTGTCACATACTGTAGCATAGCTGCTGCTTCCTCTCTCTAGCTGTGTTTAACTTCTGAGGTTTTGCAAAGGGCTGGGGAAAGGTTTCAACCCTTGGCCTAAGCTCAGCTGTTCAATAAGCTATCGATGGTCACATGTTCAAGACCCACTTTTGAGATGCACTCTTGAAGATTTTAACACCTCACTGTCTAAGTTAAACTCTCCAATTGATATACCTAGGGAACCACTATGCCTTTTTCCTGGTGAACTCAAACCTGAAGTGTAGACATGACCAGTCAAAGGAGGAAGAATTCCCTACTTTAGTCAAAAGACTGGAAAATCTGGGCATTCAAAGACATGAAGAAGAGTGCCAGCATTGCCTCTTATTTGCTGCCTGATCTTGGCCAAGAAAGTCTCTGGGCCTTGATATTTCCAAAACTCAGTAATTTATATCCCATCTTCATGATATTTGTCATGTCTATGCAACCCGTACTATTATTTTTTCTCTATTTCAACTAATCGACTAATTTATTTTACTTAGCTTTGTCCTAGACAATAATACCCATCATTTAATAATACTGGTACGCTAATTATACTTGTCCTGTTATACATCATAATAAATAAACACCTATTGAAATATAAATTATAACTACTATATTATAACTTCTTAAAGGTTTGTATAAACTTAGCAATAAAAAAGAATAATTAGAAAATCCCAGAAAAGAAACCATACCACCCACCAGGAAGCCAGTCTTGATAGTCCAGCCCACTGTTTTCTCACTGTGAAGACTGTATGTACTAGATCCCAGATGAGGTCAGCTGCTTTCCTCCAAAGAAGCTGGCTCACTTAGAGGGTGTTGTTTCTGGTACTCTCACCTTAACCTTGAGCTTTTTATTGTGCCTTAAATTGGGCCTTGTTCTTTGGCACTCACACGCACTCTGATAAGTTATCTGGCAAGTCATGGGACTCCAGGCAACTTCAAGGCATTATTAAAGCAATATTTTTTGAGAGTATTACCAAGCCTAATGCTATGTTGAATCTGCAGTTATGGAGTTCATTCTAAAGTACTTGATTGTGCCCAGAAGAGAAATAGTCTTACAAGTAATTTTCTAAAGCATGCTTGAAAAAAAGGTTCAGTAAATACAACAGCCTGGACGGTTATGAGCTATCAAACTAAGCTGAACTGACTTACTGATATAACCTGCAATGAATGTGTTCTATCTATGAGAAGCTCTCTGGAAGGCTACGATTTTATAGATGTCTTATGTTTACCAATATATAGAAAGACTGATGCTGTCTGATATTTGAAGGGAGACTATAAAAACCACATGGCTTTCAGTTTAATTTGTTCCTGATTAACTATTCAGAACCATTAAAATTGCTTAAATTTAATAAGGCTATTTGTTTACATAGTGGTTAGTTATTCTCTTTATTTAAGATATAGCTGATAGAATAGATAAGAGAGAGAAGAGGTGCATTTTGCAGAAATTCCCTCATGTTCTTTTACTAGTTTATGGTCAGATGTCATCCACTATGTAACCTAAAAATCTTGAAATATTCTATACTTCAAAGTCTATCCCAAACTCCAGAGGTGACTGAGCTGTATCTCTGAGTGTCTTCCTAAGCAGGCCACTTCCCTGCAGCCACAAATGTTACAGAGAAAGCTGACCTTCTTAGTAAAAGATTTTGGGGTCATGTGGCAATTATTTTGCCACTAACTTATCTGAGTTGAGTTCTGCATCATCTATGTCGATTCATAAATCATCAACTGAGTACTAGAAGGTTAAATACAAAAATGTGTTCATGTTATTTCATTTTATCCTCACAATAGTGCTCTGAGGAAGGTCCTGATATTATCTTCCTCTAACAAATGAAGGGACTGAAGTTCAGGGAGGTTGAATAATTTTTCCTGCAGTCACACAGCACTGTGAGCAGGATTTGATCCAGGGTTATCCAACTCCATAGCCAAAAGGTATTAACTGGTCTAAACCACCCTGACTCAGGTACTCATTCAGCATCTCCTCAGTCCCATGAGGTTTCATAAGAGGCAGTTCTTATGCGGCCTTATATACCAACAGAAGTGACTGCAAACTGGAACATTCCCCTGGATAGGGTACACAGGAACGTTGTAAGGCATGCTGAACATGATGAGTTTAAGGGATCTCAGTTTCTAGATCCTCAACTCATTATGAAGTAATCTAAGTAGGCTCCTGAGGCTAGGGTTCTCCTTTCCCAACCTCTCCTTTTACAATCTATACAGAGAACTCCAAACCTTTTCAAGAAAAACTTTCTTTTCACCTCTCTAAGTAAGACCGTTGAGCAAAGAAGATGACCTGCCCCTACTGACCCGAAAATTCCTTGCTGAAGAAACTGAGAGGTCATGAAGTGGCAACCAGCTTCATCTTGGGGGAACTGAACTGCACGTGTAAGAGATGATGAAACTGTGCCAAAGTATTGTACGATGGAATTAACATCCTAGTTTGCATAGAGCAGGTCAATGCTATCTCATTTGAGTGTAGGTCACAAAAACAAATGCATCTGTTGTACCAATTTTATTTCTTGTCCAGAGTGGTCATTTCTTTGGATTTAGTGATCACGTGTACAATATACTCCTTTTTAAAAATTGTTCATGTAAACCAGAAACACCTGCATTGGTGCTATTCTTTTTTAAAATTAGCCTTGTTAGTTTTGGTTTTCCAAGATTAAAATAACAATAGGTCACACAAAGCTAATTTAAGTAGTTTATTTTCATTCTCCAGGCAGCTGATTGATTTCTTATCACTTCCTCCAATTAAGAACTTAAACCTCTTATCTTGGAATTATTTAAACTGTAACATTTATTAAAAGGGTTATTTTCTTTTGCCTTTTGCCTATTCATCTTAAGTAATGGTAGAAACGAACAATTTAAATAAAGAATGTTATTCACTTTTACCAGTTTCGGTGTTTTTTGCAAACTTTCGACTATTTCCTAACACAGAAAAGAAAGCTAAGGTGTATTAAGACCAGTTCCTATCATTCATTTAGGAAACACAGACACATTTAGCCAAAGCCAAGTAATTATTGCCCAGGTTAATACTACTAACTTCCTATAGATTGAGGCACTCAGTCATAGCAAATTAAAATTGCAGATCACCAGTTACAGTGATCCAGTTGATTAACAGCCACTACTAATTTGCAGTTAAGTCTGAAGTTTTGCCCTGTGCAAAAGACTGAGAATGTAGCCGTGGGCTGCTGACACATTTCATCTGGTTAAGGTGAGCTCTTTATGGGTGTATGGAGCTGGCCACTTTTGAGCTCTTGTGTGAAGTGTGTATTGGTGTGAGAGCAGGACAGTCCACTAAAGAGCTCTATAGAGTACTGTCTGTCTTATAAGTATCACTTTGCAAGCTGAAGGCATGGACCACCAGCGAGTGCCCTGGACGAGAGCAGTAGAAATCACTTCTCACCCATGGGGAAAGCTGAGGTGCCCAAGAGTTGGATTTGGTTTGTTAGGGTTGCTCTTCTTTGAGTTGTTTTGTTGGCTGTCTCAATAAAGAGGGTAGAAAAGAGGTAAAGAACCGGGACGTGGGGATCCAAGAGAGTCTTATTCCTAAACAGCACCCCTTTCACTACACTCAGTCTGTTGGGAGGCATTAGGAGTGAAACAGGCTTGATTTTGAGTTCTAACTCTGCCACTTACTAGCTGAGTGACCTTGCAAAAGTTATTTATCCTCTCTGAGCCTTGGTTTGCTCATGTGGAAAATTATGATAACAATAGCATCCATACATTAAGGTTGCTATGAAGAGTAAATGGAATAATACACACAAAGTGCTTAGCACAGTGCCTGGTATGATGTGAGGATTCAAAAAAGGAGTAGCTATTACGTTATGTTGTTCCCTACATGTCTCTAGGCCACCATTCTGAGCTGGAATGGTACATTCCGATTTTTTTTTTTTCTTGATTTTTCTGGGCGTCTTCAGAAACCACAGATACACACTTTTCCCATTTGGCCCAGAATGCTCATTTAGGCTTACCAATCTCCCTATTATACATATTTACCTTTTCCCCTACCAATTTGTGTTATTCCTGTTCATGAGGCCAACAAAGTGCTTTTTATACATTCCACAAAGCATTGTCGAGCATCAGGAAGGGTCAAGCATTGGGGTAATCCCTATGGTGAGCAAAGCAGACAGGGCCTCTAGTCTCTTGGAAGTTACAGGCTATTAGGAGACACAGAACGAGTCAATAGCAATAATAACCAAGTCAGGACACACCAAGTGCCACTGGAACACACAGTAAGGTCACCTATCCTAGTCTTGGGTGAGAAGAGTAGGGAGTCAAGGGAGTTTAGCTTTAATTTCTTCCATAGGAAAGTCTTGTACCACCAATACTAAGCAGCCCTCTCCAAAGTACAAGCCTTTGATTACCAAAGCAAGTGAGAGATGTGCCAATACAAGTGTATTTCTTGTGTAGTTGGCAGCACCCACTTGGATATAAAGCATAGAGTATTAATATGTCTGAAGAGTCAACAGTTATTTCTTAGGTATGGGCAAATACGTTTTCAACTCTATGGCTCAAACATGAGTCCTCATAGGAATGCTCTGAGTGATCTTATGATTTCTAATACATAAGTTTAATACATATATTTAAACTTTTAATCTCAAACAGAGTCACATTCCCACACCACTTGCTGAATAATCAACTCATCTTCTCCACATTCATTTTAAATGCCAATTTTCTCATTGACAAAATTTCCATTTATTTATGAGTATATTTCCATTTGTCAATGCCACACTTTTCTAATTGCTATAACTCTTTAATGTGTTTTGCTATCTGATAGGGTAAGTCTCCTCTTTGTTCTTTAAATTTTCCTTGGATATCCTTTGAAATCCATATTAAAAGACTTTCCAAAGAAGCTGAGTCTCAAAGTCTATTGTTTTATGTATTTCTTAATGTCAAACTTTAACTGATTTATAGATTACAAATTGCTTTTTATTATCTATTATTTCTACCATTATTTTGTGCTTTTCATCTCAGATTATTTGTTTATATGATAAAAATGGGGTGGTGAAAATACTATGGGTTTAGTAATCAGAGTATCTAGACTGAGACCAGGCTCTGCTATTGGCCAGCTGTATGACCTAAGAGACATTATTTTCTATGCCTCAGTTTCTACATTTATTAAATGGAGAGGATAACATGTCTCATAAGGTATTGTTTGGATTATATAAGAGGAGGCAATCAAGATTTTAGCAAATTTCCTGGCATATACTCACAGAGATACTGGAAGCTATAGGTGTGAAAATTAGGCTGTGATTTTTAAAATGCTATGTAGTGTTCAGTATCATTATTGGAGAAATTGGCTTGAATATTTCACAATTAAATAAAATCTTATCCTAAAACTTGGAGTCTTTATATTCTTTGGTTCTCAGGCAATGATGATTTTGGTGGCCTAATTTTTTTGTGAGGCTTCACTTTTAAGATGTTTGAGTGATAGGTCACATGTCCCAATCTTTGGCTTCAGCTACAAGTCTCAGAGGAAACTCCTAAATTTCAAACAGTGTATCTGCCAAACTCAAATGGGCTGTGGCTCTACCTGAGATGTCATGTGAGATTAAGGCAACACATAATGCAACATGTAAGCAGGATAAACCTAGGAGACCAGAGTCTGCATCTCAGAAAAATTACCTTATTGAATGATTATCAGGAAATCAATCATCTTGGTCTGTAACTAACTCTAAGTACAGTAATGTGGTTGTTGCTTTATATTTGCTAATGTTCAACTAGAAGAAAAAGAAAATGCCAAAGTGTGAAAATAAATACATAAATATCTCCAAAGAGATTACTGCAAATTCAATTAACTGAGCAATTGAATCTTACTTCTTTAAATTTATATCTGAAATATGAGAGGTTCCTTCAGAGCTTTATTCTTGATAGAATGGGGCAGGGCTGAGTAGGGGAGAAAAAAACAAAATAAAATAAAAATCTTCACTAAATTTTAACTCAGCGATGTTTCATCATTAAGCAAGGATTAAAAAGATAAATCATTATGTCTCCTATAATCCAATGGAATGAACTAGAAAACTGCACTCCAATAGGTCTATTTCTTTCCCAAGAAACAGGACAGTTCTCAGTAAACAATTCCATTACATTAAACGAACATCATGATCCCTACTAAGTATAAAGCATTTAGCATTATAGAAAATAATATGGTGCCTAAGATATTGCCCTCACCCTCCAAAGGCCCAGTGTCTAAAGGAAGACATAAATATGCAGCTGTGTGTGAATCACACGGTCCACAGAGCTCAGTCCCCCTGGTTGAGGTGCAGCTCTCATGCAGAGGAGAGGACAAAAGACAGGGAGAGGTTCTTCAATCATCAGACTACATTCCAGAGGCGGATTCTCATACAAGATACACATTCTTGCCACCTTTGGCTCTACGCAGAAGCAAGTTGGGCCACCAAGAGACAGCACATGGGGGAGGCCTGTCTTATCTTCAGGCAGCAGGTTGGGTATATGAATTTGGAGTTGTCTCTGTGAGTGTAGGTCCTCTCCTCCTCCCTCCGTTCCCCTCCTCTACCTTTCTGTCTCCTTCCTCTCTTTTTTTCTTCTTCCCTTTCTTTCTTCTTTTCTTACTTTTCCCTCCTTTCTCTTTCTTCCTCCCTTTTGTTCTTTCTGATACCCACATAACCACTCACTATCTCTCTGTTTATGTTCCTCTCTCTCTTTTCCTTTCCTCACCCCCTTTCTCCCCACCCCCAACACACTCAATAAACATATCACAAAATGAAAATCATTCTCAGCATTTATATTGGGGTGGGAGAATAGGACCCCATTGAGCTTTCACCTATACTGTCTTTTCAATACAGTTTCACCACAGTCTTATACTAGAGTGGCAGAGATTTCAAAAACTAGCACAGAATCATACAAAAGATGCAGTGTTTTATTTTCCAGGTGACTAGCAAGTTGTGTTTGTCAGGGGTGTGAAGCTCAGGGAGGTAGGGAGCACCAGACCCCTGACCAGAGAATTTCACATGGGTTAATCCAATGTGAGAGCATGCCTTAGAGGAGCTGAGATTTGAGCTGGGCTTTGGATACAGCACAGTTTCCTATCTGGGGAAGTGCAGATCTGAAGTTAACCCAGGTAAGGCC
>NW_011888822.1:177727-182621 GCF_000151845.1 Pteropus vampyrus | reverse complement strand
GGCTTCACTTTTAAGATGTTTGAGTGATAGGTCACATGTCCCAATCTTTGGCTTCAGCTACAAGTCTCAGAGGAAACTCCTAAATTTCAAACAGTGTATCTGCCAAACTCAAATGGGCTGTGGCTCTACCTGAGATGTCATGTGAGATTAAGGCAACACATAATGCAACATGTAAGCAGGATAAACCTAGGAGACCAGAGTCTGCATCTCAGAAAAATTACCTTATTGAATGATTATCAGGAAATCAATCATCTTGGTCTGTAACTAACTCTAAGTACAGTAATGTGGTTGTTGCTTTATATTTGCTAATGTTCAACTAGAAGAAAAAGAAAATGCCAAAGTGTGAAAATAAATACATAAATATCTCCAAAGAGATTACTGCAAATTCAATTAACTGAGCAATTGAATCTTACTTCTTTAAATTTATATCTGAAATATGAGAGGTTCCTTCAGAGCTTTATTCTTGATAGAATGGGGCAGGGCTGAGTAGGGGAGAAAAAAACAAAATAAAATAAAAATCTTCACTAAATTTTAACTCAGCGATGTTTCATCATTAAGCAAGGATTAAAAAGATAAATCATTATGTCTCCTATAATCCAATGGAATGAACTAGAAAACTGCACTCCAATAGGTCTATTTCTTTCCCAAGAAACAGGACAGTTCTCAGTAAACAATTCCATTACATTAAACGAACATCATGATCCCTACTAAGTATAAAGCATTTAGCATTATAGAAAATAATATGGTGCCTAAGATATTGCCCTCACCCTCCAAAGGCCCAGTGTCTAAAGGAAGACATAAATATGCAGCTGTGTGTGAATCACACGGTCCACAGAGCTCAGTCCCCCTGGTTGAGGTGCAGCTCTCATGCAGAGGAGAGGACAAAAGACAGGGAGAGGTTCTTCAATCATCAGACTACATTCCAGAGGCGGATTCTCATACAAGATACACATTCTTGCCACCTTTGGCTCTACGCAGAAGCAAGTTGGGCCACCAAGAGACAGCACATGGGGGAGGCCTGTCTTATCTTCAGGCAGCAGGTTGGGTATATGAATTTGGAGTTGTCTCTGTGAGTGTAGGTCCTCTCCTCCTCCCTCCGTTCCCCTCCTCTACCTTTCTGTCTCCTTCCTCTCTTTTTTTCTTCTTCCCTTTCTTTCTTCTTTTCTTACTTTTCCCTCCTTTCTCTTTCTTCCTCCCTTTTGTTCTTTCTGATACCCACATAACCACTCACTATCTCTCTGTTTATGTTCCTCTCTCTCTTTTCCTTTCCTCACCCCCTTTCTCCCCACCCCCAACACACTCAATAAACATATCACAAAATAAAAATCATTCTCAGCATTTATATTGGGGTGGGAGAATAGGACCCCATTGAGCTTTCACCTATACTGTCTTTTCAATACAGTTTCACCACAGTCTTATACTAGAGTGGCAGAGATTTCAAAAACTAGCACAGAATCATACAAAAGATGCAGTGTTTTATTTTCCAGGTGACTAGCAAGTTGTGTTTGTCAGGGGTGTGAAGCTCAGGGAGGTAGGGAGCACCAGACCCCTGACCAGAGAATTTCACATGGGTTAATCCAATGTGAGAGCATGCCTTAGAGGAGCTGAGATTTGAGCTGGGCTTTGGATACAGCACAGTTTCCTATCTGGGGAAGTGCAGATCTGAAGTTAACCCAGGTAAGGCCCATATATCTTCACTCTATCTCTCTTCTGGAGAGGCCAGACCTTTAAATCTAATCCCTGTGCTGCTTGAAATCACTCTATAAGTTCCTCACCTTTGAGTCCTATACTTATGTCAGATTAGAGGACTCAGACATAGTGCCAAGAACATACTTATTCCCAGAGGATTTGAGTCAATACTGCTATAGTGATACTTAAAATTATGACAAAATCTGGATAATTCACAAAAAGGTGCCTATCACCTTGGTCCATGAGTTCTCAGGACACTTCTAAATTGAATATTTTGAGAATCTGCTTTAAGCATCTCAGTAATGTCTGTGTCATCAGTCTCAGGCATCTAGGAAATGGTATATTCCTTTAGGGCTTATTATCATAGTTTGGGACAGATGGCAAGGGATGGCACCATCAGCTTGTCAAAAACATCTGAAGACCGACGGTGGGTGCTCAAGAAGAGGGGCAAGAACTGTACGGTTCTAACCATGTTCCACGTATTGGTGTTTTATGTTTCATCCTCACAAAAATCCCTATGAGTTAGGTACTACTAGTACTCTCCCTTCACGGGCCAGGAAACAAGAGAAAGAATGAGCAAGTTCGATCAGTCAGTCAATTGGCGTAAGGCAGAATGTTAAGTCCAATAGGACGGAGATCTCTGTTGTTGCTTGTGGTTGTCTTTCCTGCTATATTCCTAGCCTGTGTGCAGTGTCTAGCACATAGTAAATGCTCAGCAAATACTTTGTAAATAAATCAAGTGGCAAGACTGCAATAGAAACCCAGCAGTCTGTCTCCAGAGTCTGTGTCCTTATGTTGAAGGCGGTAAGAAAATGCCACCCCCAAACATCCTTTGGCATGAGATTTATTTTGGACAGAAAATAGCAAATGTGGAAAGATCCCCCTTTTTGTCTAAAAGCAGAGCATAAATTTCCCTTTGTGAGCCTACCAGGAGGAAGAGACAATTCTTATTATGGAGACAGCATCCATTTGAATCTGCATAAACAAATCTTACTGAATTCTTATCTTCCATTAGTTCCCTCTTATATATTTACTTTCCCACAATTAACTGACCCTAGAAGCCCAAACTCTTTTCCTTTGTCTGTCACTTCTCCAGAAATTTATGGCTCCTTGTTAAAATGGTATATAAGCTCTCAGGTCCACCTGCTAGCATGGCTTTTCACTTTCTTTGTGAGACCCCCGTGTACATATACAAATTAAAATATTAATATCAAATAAAATTTGTATGCATTTTATCCTGTTAATCTATTTTTGTCAGTGTAATGTATGTAGCCCTAGATACTGAAACCAAGGAAAAACTTGTTTCCTTGCCATAGCACACAATGTTATTTCTTTCTTCTTTATTATCCCTTGCATTTTTCCATCTTCTCCCTGAACCCCATGGTTCTCAAACTTTAGCCTGGAATGCCAGAATCGCTTGGAGTGCTTCTTACAGCACAGATTGCTGGGCCCTAACTCAGAATCTCTGGTCAGTATGTCTGGGTTGGAGCCTGAAAATTTATATTTCTAACAAGCTTCCTGTGCTGCTGGTCTGGAGACTACACTTTGAGACCTCTGCCCGAGGCCATAAAATCCCTTAAAAACCCCACAGTTTTATACAAGCATCCTTTCCCTTTCCACCACAAGGAAAGCTTGTCTTATTCATGTGTTGAGGGAATGAAAGAATAACTGAAAATTGTCCTATCTTCATTTCAGCAGACGCGAACCTCAGCCGCAGAAGGCGATATTGCTATAGTGATAGGGAAGACCCATATTTTACAATTAGAAAACCTGGATTTAAGTCCTAGCTCTTCCTTGCTCTAACAATATGGCCCTGAGCAAGTCGGTTGACCTATCTGTTCCTCATTCTATAAAAGGAGTATGTGGAGTATGTGGATAACTCTGGCTTTTTTTTTTTTTTTTTTTTTTTTTTTTTACACCCCAGGGCTCTTGTGGGAATTAAGGAATAAAACAAAGATAGCACTTTGTAGACCCTAAAGGACTGTAGAACTGGTACTTGTTATTCAGTCAGCTCATGAAGTCATAATGTTGGTCTTGAAACAAGAATTAACTCTGGTGGGTGATGGGTGAGTTCAGAAAGAAGTGTGGGCTCTCTTTGTATACTGTACAGCTGAAACAAAATGAAACAGCAAGATGTTTCAAAATAGAACATAAAAATTAAAGCTATATACTTCCAGATGAAATATACTTCATTATCACAGGCTAAACATAAAATAAATAGGGAAGAAATACAGCTATCTGTCCCCATAAAGAATAGGGAAGAAATTTGGGGAACAATTCCTGAGTAACTTTAAATGCCTCTTCTATCTTTTTACTGCAGAGCCAAGAAGGGCAGAAAATTATGACAAACTAATTATTATGATGGATCAGGAGCCAGTCCCTTATGTTAGCTACACTGCTGGAGCACAGAGCAGCTCTACAGCTCAGCTCAGCTAGCATACTTCAATGGGCAAGACACTCTAGCCGATAATGGGCAATACAGATTAACAACATTATGTTAAACAAGATAATTATTCTTTTTCATTTCCTAGTCCTTTCCCATGAACCTGGTCCTGTCTTCCATTTTTCTGTTTCTTATTTCCAAGGCGCTATCTGTGTATATAGGGCAGGCTTCTCTCCTGCTAATTAAAGGTGATGTGCTTGCTTTTCCTGCAGTTTCCAAAAGCAGGGGTCCAGAGATGAGAGCTTGATGAAACCATTGAAGGAAACCAGCCTTTCCAAAAGCAGGAAGAGGTCATGGGAGGACCAGGGATACAAAGCAAACAAGCTCTGCGAAAATGAATTCTACTTTTTTATTTTATTTTCTTTCTTTTTATTTAAGTGCTTTTTTGAGAATTTTAACAATGCATTCAGCAATCTGATGTAAGGATGATGAGCTTAGAATTAAGAGGTAGGCTTTTTTTTCATCAGAGATGAATTCCAGACAGCATCACATAAGTAAGCAGCCATTCGGCTACGCAAAGTAATAAATCCTTCTTTCTTTTCTTCCTTTCTTTCTTTCTTTTTCTTTTCTTTCTTTCTTTCTTTCTTTCTTTCTTTCTTTCTTTCTTTCTTTCTTTCTTTCTTTCTTTCTTTCTTTCATTCTTTCTTCTTTCTTTCTTTCTTTCTTTCTTTCTTTCTTTCTTTCTTTCCTTCCTTCCTTCCTTCCTTCCTTCCTTCCTTCCTTCCTTCCTTCCTTCCTTCCTTCCTTCCTTTCTCTCTCTCT
>NW_011888822.1:169950-177002 GCF_000151845.1 Pteropus vampyrus | reverse complement strand
TGGAAGCTGGGAGCCACTAGAAGGCAGTAGTCCAAGTAAATGATGGTGGTGGTCATGGTAATGAAAATGGTGGGAGTCAGGAAAACTGAAAGTAGAATTTGGAGATAGGCTTAATGGGACTTGCTGATGGATTGGGTAGAGATGAGGGTCACAAAAGGAAAATCATGGATGCATGGTTGCTAGCTGGAGCACCTGAGTGGATGGCAGCTCCTTTTCCTGAGATTGGATAGAAACAGATTTGGGGAGAAAAAAACTCAAATTCTAGGGTAGAAATCTCTCACTGCCTTTGGAGCCCACAGAAATTCTCAGTGTTCTACAGTATGTATAGCATTTGCATAGGCCTTAGGTCACTCATTCGCATGAAATTGTATCCTGAGAAACTACCTGGAAATACAGTTTGTTGCCTGGTCCTAAGTGAGCGGTCCATCATGACTCATGAGGTCCCTCCACCAGCAACTCGCACAACCATATTTCACAAAGCTGTTATCCACAACAGTGGCAGAATGCTTTCAGCCCAACAGCCTGGCAAAAATGAGAGAGACACATGTATGAAATGCTGGGCCATGTTCCCACTACAAAAACTGTATTGATGACAATTTCTAATATTTGTATCTCACATAATAATTTACAACGTATTTTAAGCCAGTGCTTCTAAAACTTTAGTATGCATACAAATTACCTGGGCAATTTGTTAAAACGAAGATTCTGATTCAGTAGGTCTAGGGTGGGGCCTGGGCTTTTGCATTTCTAACAAACTCCTGAGCAATGCTGAAGCTACCAGTCTGCAGATGACGTGTTAAATAGAAGGCCTGTAATACAAATTATTTCATTTGATCCTATAACCTTCAGGAAAATTTAATCATCTCTATCATATCGATGAAAAAACTAAGACTTAGAGAGTTTTAAATTATATCATGTCTAAACCAGGAACAGTCACTAGGGCCTAGGATATAAACTATAGTTCACCACTACCAGTTATAACTGGAAAACTCATGAGGCTATGCAGGTTTTAATCCTTACTTAATCAAATTGTCATTTGACAAATAGGTAAAAGAAAGAAATATTTAAACCAGAAGTGATCAACATATTTGCATAAGGATCAATTTAAGGGAAAAAAAGCAATGTTTGAGACCAACTATATTTAACAGATATCTTTGTGTGTGTGTAATTTTATTCATTTTTTAATTGAAGTATAATTTACATACATTAAAGTGCACAGATCTGAAGTGTTCAGTTCAATTTTATTCATTTTTAATTGAGGTATAATTTTCATACATTAAAATACATGGATCTAAAGTGTAACTACCACCCAAAACAGAATATAGAGCATTTCCATCATCCCAGAAAGTTCCATCACGCTGCTTTCCAGTTAGTTCCTTGACTTCTATTGTCAGTGATTAATTTTGCCTGTTCTTGAACTTCATAGAATTTAAATCATATAATATGTACTTCTTTGCGCTTTCTTTCACTCAATACAATGTTCTGAGTTTTAGAACCGCTATTTTACTTTATTTTAGGTTTATCTCTCACGGTACAATATCTGTAGTTTTTCTCTACCATGACTTTGTGGTTCTCCCACAATTCGAGGTTTCCGATTTGGAACTAAAATGATAGAAATTACGTACCTTGCAAACACTAAGGATTTGATCGTAATAATAAAGTTAGGCTAAACTTTACTGTCAAGTAAAAAACACTTTTGAAGCTAATTTCTTTGCCTTTTGCTGACTGTCCTTGTGAGTTACTTAATTGCACATTGTGGATTTCCTCAAAGTGCCTCTTAATATTAAACAATCTAAAATAAGAAATTTTCTCAAGCAAAAATGAAGAGCAATAGCAGCAACATTTTTAAGACAAAGAAGTATTTTTAGTCAACTTGCATTCTAGCATGCACTTTTCTTCAATCTACTGTTTTTTATTTTGGCAGTAGCCCTAACAAAGGTAGAAATTTTATTGAGAAACACACACACACACACACACACACACACACACACACACACACACACACACACACCCCCTAAGTCAAAGATCCCAGCCTCCCGCCAGCTAACACAATTAATGGATGCTCCTCTGTCAGCCATACATGGCCAATGGATAATGAAGCTCTTGATCAGCTTTAGACCAAAGGGGCCCCAGTGGTATAGGCCACACTGTTTGGTCCTCTCAGCACCTTACTTTCTGCATTTCTGAGATATGGCTGCTCTAGAAACTAGATTACAGACCATGCCTTGACTTAAACTCTAATGCCCCTGTCAACTCCTGCAGATTCTTTCCTGTTAGTTATGTGTTTCACACACACACACACACACACACACACACACACACACTGAGTGATTAGTATATGTAGAGAGTCAGCAGTGCCACCTGCATTTGATCCCTCACATTCATCTGAAACAACCCTGACTTCTGTCTTGCTGACCTCCAGCATCCATGTCAGGGCCATCCCTTTGCTGACAGGGTTTAGGAAAATTTTTCATTTGGGCAGGAGTTTGTTTTCATTTCAGTTTTTATTTTTTGTCTCAGAGTAGAATGTAAAATCATAATTCTCTATTTACCATGTAAGCTTAGGGATAAACTGTAGGAACTAGTTCTATAATATTGAAGAATTTTAGGGAGTAGCAAATTTTAAATTGTCTGTAATTAGAAAGCTGTCCTTGGAGGCACATAATGACATGTCCAAGAAGATAAACATTGTGTCCTATTTGTCTTTGTATTCCCAACACCTAGCCCAGGGCTGGGCATAGGGTGATACTCAGTAAAGATTTGTGGAATCAGTGACACTTTATAAACCTAAAATAAAGTAAAATAGCACAGACATTCAAAAGCTGTGGTAAGCACACATCTTTTCACTGACAAAGTACATAATAATTATGAAAGCAGAAAGACAAAAGTATACTTTGAAAAAAAATTTTATATCAAGACATTTTATTTTAATTGATCCTAATGCTTTGTAAGACAAAAAAAAAAAATCAAGATATGATCTTTATACTTTTTCACCAGTTTCAAATCTAAGTGTTCACAGCACATGGTTTTACTATAATTACCGAGTGACAATCACATACAGATATATTCAGTATCATTTAGTCAAAATAATTCCCATTGCATTCACTATTAGAATCACACTTGTGTATTTGATTTTTAATTAAGAAATGATTACACTTCTCATGAATACTGATTTTGACGGCACGAATTGTCAAAACTTTGAAGAAATACTATTTTGAATGGCAGGCTGCATTTCTCATTAGAACTGATATTTTTGTCTGCCATATATTTATTAATTTTGCTTTGCTTTTGTCTTCCGTTTTCTTAGAGAGCCATTGAACCAACTGAGGTAGCGCATGGTAGAGAAGGGAGGGGAGGAGAGGCAAAATGCTTCCTTTCTGTTTCTCTAACATGGCTAGTAGCCCTCACTTGCTTCTAGGCCCTTTGCTTTTCCCTCTCCCTGAAACGATATCCTCAGCTCTTCATGAGATCAATTCATTTTTATCCTTTAAGGTTTTGCTCTAATGTTTTCTTCAGAGAGGCCCTTCCTGACCACTCGAGCCGCAGTGGTTGACTTATTGACCCTCCATTTCATCACTTGCAGCTCTGTAGTTGTCTGTTAACTGCTGACTTGATAACTATTTTCCTCATTAGAATGGAAGCTCTGTGAAGTCAGGGAGTATGCAGTTCACCATTGCATCCCAAGCTCCTAGCCCAGTTCCAGGAACATGATGGGCACTCAATATTTGAAGGAGAAATAAATAAACGTATGAACCCACCACTTCTATTTACAGAGCACTTCAACTGCACACAACTTGAATATCAGCATAAGGTTATTTTTAAACCTAGCCTCCCAAAGCTTAATGAACGTAGGAGGCAATTAGCTGCAACCTTTCAGGTTCATTAACTATTTCTGTGCATTCCTGTAGTGACAGGACAATTATACAGTAGAGAGCTATTCATATGACATGGGTTTGACTCACAAAGAAACGGGTAGGAATCAAAGTGCTGCTTCTCTGCCGTTTCTGAGAGAGTTTACGTAAGGTATTGTGCCATAATTCATAGCAACTGCTGAGAGTCTATAGTCAACTCTGTGGACACCTCAGAGGTTGGCAAACCAGGAGATGTGCTGACGAGAGGTTAAAATGAGATGGCTGTGACATCAGTCTCTTATTCAAAGTACCTAGGGCATTTAAATGCATTCATAATAATTTTTTTTAGTTACATTAATTATCAGAGTAATTCATGTTCATTATATAAAACTGAAAAAAACTATAGATCCCAAAGATTTAAGATATTCAAAGAAGATCATTATAACGTGTTTTAGTAGTGTAACATGGCTTGGCAATGAGATTACCTAGATTCTAATACCAGCTTGGCCACTTCTTGATGTTGTGAATAGATAGATTGAAAATGGCTGCAAGTTCTTCTCATCTCTCTATGCATGCCCTCTTGCAGTATAACTGCGTTATACTGCAAAAAGAGGCCCAGCTGTCCCATTATCCCAGTGAAGGCCCAGTGATGGAAGTGAGGCCATCCTTGACCATCCAGTCCTGAATGACCTAGTCCCAGTCCAGAAGAATTACAGTGAAGCCACAGAATTAAGGCAAACAATAAATATTTGGTTTTTTTAAACACCATACAAATTTTGCTAGCAGAAGCTAACTCATACAGTGATTCGGGGCAAAGTGCTTAATCTCTTTAAGCCTCAGTTCCACAATTTGCAGAATAAAGATATCACCTTTCTCATAGGCTTTGCTTCAAATACTAAATAAGATAAAGTGTGGAAGGATTTAGCATCATACCTGGCATACATAACTGCTAAATATATTTTCTATTGATTTCTTCCAGGCTTCTTAGAAAATGAAGACTGCATTCTGTTGTTTCCTGCTCTGCTTTGTTGATATAACATTATACTATCTAATATATAACTGCATAAAAATGATTACCTTATTGTTTATTATTTAGGTTATTTACAACTTTAAATTTTTTAACCCCACAGGGTCTTATAGAAGCACTTCTTCTGCCATAGTGAAATGGAAGATGGTTTTTCCAGAGCATTTAAGAACTTCCACAAAACTGTTTCAAGGAGAAATAAGGAAGAGTCTTTCCACGGAGCAAACAGAAAGATTCTGCTTTATCCAATATAACAGCTTGTTTTAAGCAGTCAGGCTGAAGAAGGCAGGGAACCCCAGGGCCTGAAAGTGATGCTCTGAGAAGATCTGTGCTCCATGTGGCACAGCAGAAAAGTCCTTTTTGTTCCACTTCACATGTATTTGTATTTGTTCTGAGACTACGAAGCTCTTGCTAATGATTGGCTCATAGCAACCTTAGAATGAAGAGGCTATTTCCCAAATTACTAGATACTGTTGGAAAGCTCTTCCCTGAGATGAGGTCTGAATCGTCCCCCAAGCACACCCTATTCCTGTACCATCTGTCAGAACGTTAGCAGATCCCTGTTGGTCAGCAGTGCAGAGGCTGAAAGGCTAGAGCGAAAGGTTACGGACACAGCATGCCAGGCACATTAACTTCCTGTGGTAATTCCAGTAACTCACATTTTCATGGGTCCTGTTGGAAGAGTAGCTCTTCTGGTGCAGCCTGTGGTCTCAGAGAATCCCAGAAAGTGCATTTTGGCCCTGAAACCTCATAAAAGTGCTTCCTGAGATTTGAAGCAGCAGGAAACAATCAGCTGTTGTCCAGAAAAGAAGAAAAGGTAAGGATCCCCATAAGGAAGGGAAAACTGAGCTTCATGATAAAGGCCAAAAGAGCTGGAGATTATTTCTGGTGTGTGTCTCTATCCTTAGGTTAAAAGATAGTAGGAATGATGATACAAATTCCATGCATTCATGAATTGGTAAGCCGATTCTTAGCATGGTCTTCGCTAAATTTTAGCTCCGACTTCTTAGCAACTGGTTATGCATTCTAGCCATGCTATCTGCTTTGACCTACTTTTCTTCCTTTGTAAGAGGAGAAAATCTCTGCAGGAACTGGACTCAATCAATATCCAAGTTCTAACCAATTATCAAGTTGGCTGAACCTCAGTTTCTGCCTCCAATTTTTGCCACAGATCTTCAGGAAAAATACAGCCTCTTATTCTTTGGATTTATATCTTGTTTTCATTCTATATAATTTGTGGAATTTTGTTGGTAAATTCAGTACAATGAAAAAAGACTACAATTGATTTACTCATTAAGTGCTATTCCTTGTTCTCTGTGGACAGAAGCTTCTCAAAAAATACTGGCACGCTGGTCTTTGGTCTCAAATGCAATAACATAACTTTTACTGTCAATCATATTATACTTTCATGGCTAAGTGTTACTAGGGCAACAGACACACATGATGAATATTTGCCTTTTATTTGAAATTTTTTCCTTGCCTATTTTGAAAAGTATCTGAGGCAGCCTACCATAGAGATGTGTAAGATAATGAAAACAAAAAAGCAATGGAAAGGGGGTATTAAAAACCTTACCCAGAGAGTGGAAATATAAATATTACACCTACATTGGCTAATATAGAGGGGTAAGCATTACCTTTATATCTGATAGAGTAGGAAACATTATGATCCATTAAAACGGTCAAGTTTTGGATTCAGACAGGATTTGAAACCCAGAAATTTCACTTAATAGGAGAATTCAGGCAAGTTGCCAACCCTTCTTGAGTTCCGTTTTTTTCTGTTCCAAAGCTTATAATATGTATGTCAAATTGTGAGAAGTAAATAACCACACATGTGTAATAAATAAATACATGGGTGATAACTGTGTGCCAGGCATTATTCTAAGCTCTTTAAATATATTACTTCATTTAATTCTGATGAGGGTTCTATGATGCTAGACTACTATTCTAGTTTTACTGATTTGAAAACTGAGGCACAGAAAGGGTAATGAGATGCCTAAGGTCACAAACTAATAGTAGTGAAGCCAGTATTTGAAGTTCGGGGTCTGGCTCTAGAGTTCACATCTTAAGCACCCTGCTATACTGTCTCTCATGAACTCAAATGAAATAGCATCAAAATAAAAAGTGAATGGATGGTATCTCATTACTCTTATCAGCTTCCTGGCAAAAAAGCAAAATGG
>NW_011888822.1:155790-169035 GCF_000151845.1 Pteropus vampyrus | reverse complement strand
AATTAAAGTTTGAAAATATTAAAAATTCCTGCACATTTTGAATTTATAGCAATAAAAGGTATTTAAAATATCACCAGCAAGTGTCACCCATTAAGATCTGCTTTGCACTTTAAATGTGAGCTTAGCCCAACCTGACCCAGTGGTTGGTCCATTAGGCACTTAGTAAATCTTTGTTGACTAAACACATGAGTGAAAAAATAGATTAACGAACATCGTTTATTTGTTCAGCGAAAACTTAACATATAAGTAAAAGATAAAATTGAGAAATTTATATAATCTCTCAGAAGAGGGTGCTGGTTCTTAATGTGGTAGGAAAAATATTTTACCCTATTTATGCTGGGCATAGAATTATATTTTGAGTATAATTATGTAGACTTTAAAGCTTTAAAAATATGTAGAAATTAAAAGAAAATGCCTTTACTATCAAATATCACTGGAAGACTTTAAATTCAAAATACATTAGAAACTTGGCAAAAAAGAAAAAGAAAAAAGAAAAACCCTCACTAGATTTTTAAAATTATATCTTTTAAATGTTAAGATGGAATTATTTTTTTGTCTTTCTATAGTCTGATTTAATCATCTGACTATTCCTTTCTTCTGATATCTCTCTGTCTTTTCCCTCCATTCCACCCCCATTGTATGACATTTAAATGGAATTAAAATGAGTTTACTTCAAAACTGTGTGAGACACAACCACACACACACACACAAAATTATATTGTACTACACATCTCTTTATACTTAGTGACATTCATTCATTCAAATCTTTTTTTATACATGGGGATACCTCAACAAATATTTACTGAGCACCCACCAAGTGACAGGCACTGTGTAGGCACTAGAGATAGAACATAAAACTCTTCCTCCACTAGATTACAGAGATTATAGTGTAATTAGGAAGATCAATATTAAATGATCATACAATTAATTAGTTCATTGAGATTGTGATTAGGACCATGAAGTCAGGCACAGATCAGCAACTTTAGGTAATGTCACCTGATGGAGTATGGACTTGATCCTGAAGTTCTAGGCCACAACTGAAGAGTTTTTATCTAGAAGTGACATAATCAGATCTACTTTCATAAAAGGTCACTCTGGCAACAGTTAGGAGAAAGAATTTATATGAGGCAAAACAAATGCTGAGTGACCGATGAAGAGTCTATTGCAGTACTGTCAATCAATGAATGTCATATTCCAGGTGACAGATAACTGTGGCATGATCTAGAGTGACAGCATTAGAGATGGTGAGATTAACTGTTATGATAATAATAACCAAGGCTGCCATTTACTGTACTACTCTCTGTGCTTAAGCATTTATAATGGTTGACTCATTTAATCTTCAATTCTGTAAGTGAGGTACTGTCATCATCCCGATTTTATTATCAAGGAAACTGAGGCACAAAGAGATTCGGTAAGCTGTCGATGGTCAACACCTAGTATTTAACAGTAATAACAACTCAGAGAGTCAGTCTGCAGAGCTCAAGCTCTTAGCCATTCTATGAGCTTGCTAAATTGAATTAGATCTTTCTCTGGATGCTCAGACAGCTACCAGGTTTTCCAAGGCACTGGCAATTTATTCATTCCCTGTCTAGTCCTTCCACTGTAATTCAACAGGTTAAAAGTTTTCTCGTGGGTCACTTCAAAAGAGCACCTTCAGTGGGAATTCTCTCTACTTTGTTCTTTATATTCTATGCTCTTGCTAGTCTCAAAAATGAATGTATCTTGAAATTGCATGTGTTGACCTGTTCTGAAAATTGGCCTTGGAATTTCTTCATATAAAATTCTTTTCTGCACAAACTATGGGTCATAGAACAGAGCTCAGTTGTGAATTCTGATGCCTCCATTTGGAAAGATCTGTTAATGTTGAGAATAAATATGACTCATCAATCTTGGGCAGTGGATGTGGGCTGAAGAAAATTGTTAATTTACAGGGTCACTTCACTGTGGGAGCCTGAACAGAAATGTCAGTTTAAAAATTATGACCCTATTACTGAATTTACTGTTTTAGACTATGTCCCATTAGAATGGACATGATGGACCAGGGGCTGGGCTGACTAAGAGTCAGGTCAGACCTTTGCAGATTCAGGAGGCAAGGAAACTTATAGGATCTGCCAGATATCTGCAATGTTCCTGATGGGGTTAGGAAGCAAAGTTCACAGAGGTCTGCTGGTCAGGGGAAAAGAGAAGAGAGTGAAAACTTGAGGTATCAGGCAGTCAGCGATATACAGGTTTCTGTCACTGAGATTCACTTACTGAAGGAGAGTTTAAGGCAAGAAGATAGTCTAGACCTGGGCAGGAACTAAATCTTGAAGAAGAGAGTATTCCAAGCAGTTTCATGATAGGACAGAGACACGAGAATGAGACATAACCCTACTTTAACAGTTGCAGTAGAGACTGAAGTTTGGTTATATTGAACATGGTAGTTTGTTCATGGAGTTAGCACTTTCATGTGCCAGAAATCATGCAAAGGTTTTGAGATTCAGAAATGAACCAAGACACCATTTCTGCCCAGGAGTAATTCCCAGGCTAAGCGGGGGAAAAGCACTTCTTTTTGAGAATTGAAACACATGATCAAGGCAGGACTAATGGTAAAATAGGCTTGATTCAGCACCACCTACTGTTCTTCTTAGGGTCAGGATAACTCTCACTTAGTGCCTAAGTGGTCCTTGTTTAGAGATTGGAAGACAGTAGGTTCTAGATTCCAAACATTTCCCAGTTCTTTTAGACAATGCCTGTAACTATGAAATGATGTCGGACCAGGAGCCCAAAGCCAATCTCTCCGTAGATGAAACTCTATGTCGAACTCGATGTCACCATAGAGACCATGATTCTTGCTGGTTCCCTGCTCTTGGCCAGTGAGGTGACCCTGCCTCAGACCCAGTTCCTCTGAGCTTGTCTCCACCTCTGGCTCCTACTTCTCTGAGAGTCCAAGGACTTGACAAAGCGGCCAGTTTATGCTTCTCCTCTGACATGGTTTTCCTCCTGATACCCTGGCTCCTAAAGTCCATGGGTTTCTCCCATCCCTCCACCTTCCTTGACATCTGGCTCTGGAACTAACTAGTGGGTGTCTTCTCTGGCCCTGCTCACCTGTCCTCACCTGCTCCTCACCTGCTCCTCACCCCGGCTCCTTTTTGTTCCCACCCGCCTTTCTGCGGCATCACAACTGACCTATTAAAGTCACCAGCAGAGATAAGAACCCTCAGTGTTCCCTAGCAGAGCAGTAAGTGTGTCCTTGGGAAATTTTCTTGAAGTCCAGAGAGCAGACTTCTTAAGTTATTAAAACCGTAAGGTACGAAATGGCCTTGAAGTCCACGATTGGAAGAGAACATGAGGCAGAATTAGTTTAGAACTCAGTTCCCCAAACCTCTCCTCACATGTCATGTTGTCTCTGTAAATGAAACAATTTGGTAGGAAGCCTGACAATTACAATAATGAACCTCTTGTTCAGGGGCCATCTTACACTTCTTACTCTCATTTTTGATTCTCCCCCATTAAGTCCATTTTCCACCTGAAAGCTAGAATTATCTTAAAAGACCAATCAGACCATGAGTCAGTCATCTGCTCAAAACTCACAATGTGTTTCCATGACATGTAAAATACAATCCGGATTCATTATCAGTGCCTACTTGGGCTGCTCACCCTGATCTTCCCGACAGTATCTCCTGCCACTGCCCCCTTTTCACTATGCAGCAGCCATAGTAACTTTTTTTCTAGTCCTCAAACACACAAAGCTGATCCTTACCTCAGGGCTGGAAACACACCCCCAGACGGTTGGATTTTCTTACCATTCAGCTTAACCGCCATCTTCTCAGAGAGGCCTCCCTCTGCAGTCTCCTTCCCACTCCACCATTCCATCCCTCATTACTAGCTTCATTTTTCCACAGAAGTATGCACTAGCTGAGATGATTTTATGTATTAATTTTTTGTTTGTCTTTCCCACAACCCCACCAAGTATGCCCAAGAGGGCAGGAATCAGGTCTCATTCAGCACTACATCCTAGCACCTAAACAGTACCTAGTGTAGTAGGTACTTAAATATTGACTAAATGAAAGAATCACAAAATGACCACAAACTACTTCTCTGGAATGAATGCGTTATCATAAGGTTTCAGTTTACAAGTCCTGGAACTAGATCATATAAAAAACAAAAACAAAGAGGAATAAAAAAGCAGTTTGTCCATGTAGTTGTTTTAATAAGAACTAAAATATGTTGTTACTAAGCCCCATCTTATATGTGATATTTTAACTCTGTACTCTATAAAAAGCAAATGGTTGCTGCCAAAATTACAGAAATGTAGTTTTGAATTATAATTATGTAGAAACAGTTCTAATAAATTGTTAAATCTTGTTTATTTCTAGGATTTCACTGAATTTTCCTTTTCATGAAATTATTATTTAAAGTTCTAGTTACTGAATTAATGTCAATAATTTAAATGAATTTCTTTCTATGCAATTATCTTGGATTGGAAGGCAATAAAACAGTTGGAATTACTTTTAACAAATTGCACATTTTTTCCCTTCATGCATTCTATGGTTAACATTAGAAAAAGTTACTGCTGTAATTTCGTATTTAAAGTAGAAGTATTCAGTTTGGAGGGAATTATAGAGCAAAAAATCTACATGCTCCTCACATTCACTTTAAAGAAATAAAAATACCATGAGGTCACAATTTCCTAATAAGTGGTATTCAATCACGCTCTATGTATTTGAATTTTGTTTTAAAGAAATTAGATTGGGGAGAAAGCAGCCCAGAGAGAATAGCTGAACTTTAAGAAGATAAATAAATTAATGCATAATGCATTTTTAAATTTATGAATAGCTAATCAGTTTCTTAACCTGTGGAAGTATTGGGCATATTACCCTAGGAGTGATGAGGTTTACCTAGTGTCTTAGAATGTAGAGGCAGTTACAGGAAAGAGTTAGTGATTAAAGAGGAAAAAAAAGGTAGATGTCTGCCTCTCAAAAACTATTCACACCTGAAATTTCTATTTTTAACAAGTGGACAATTTAGTCAAATTGGAAGACAATATTAAATTTTTATAGGCAACAATTGAGAAGTGGATGTATCATTAGGCTGCAAACCATGTTCTAGAAAGAGTAAAAATTAATGATGAAAAAATCAATGAGCAAATACAAAGAAAAAAATGAAAAACTGATTTATCTTCTATGAAAAAATAGAGCAGATTAGACATAATATATTTACTTTGAGGTTAATGACATTGATCCTTTGGAATTCAGAATCAAAATAGAGTCAAACAAACTATGAATATAAAACAGGAGAGCAAAAGAGATTTTTTTTAAATGGGGTTCTTGTTTGGACTCCCAGTATATGACAGCTTTTGGTGGACACAGATTTCTCCTGTTAATAATCATTCATACCGCTAAATTACCAGGGGCACATCCCACTCTGTCCACCCTCAAAATGAAAGACATGTGAAGAACAGGGTAATGTAACAGAATAATGAATGCCAGTCAGATACGTTCAGTTTGAAGCCAAAATTAGCCTAAAACCTGGGTCAACCTGTTCATATCACTTAGCATACATTATGTTAACTCAAGACCAAAAAGTATACATGTTTCTCTCAATAGAAACTCTTGCAGGAGCATATAAACATCAGCCAAATGTAAATAAATCCAGTCCTAAATCTATTTGGATTCCTAATGAGATCTAAAATTGCTTAACCTTCATATAACCCTGTGAGGTAGACACTAATATTATCCCCATTTTGCAGATGAGGAAAACAAGACACAAAAAGTTCAGGAAATTTTTTCAAGAACAGACAGCTAATACCTGGCAAAGCCATATTTGAACTCAGTTACTCAGAGTCCATACTTCATATTCTTAACCATGATACAATTATACCATACAAATAGAGATCCTTGTATTTGTTGAACTATTATCATTTTTGCATTAATAAAGTTAGATTTCTTATGAAAAAGCCATGGAACACTGATGCAAGGCACAGGCATGGGGGCTGGAATACCTTTACTCAGAATTTGTGTACTCACACCTACTACTCACCAAAGCACTTATCGGGCCTTCCCCATGCAGAGTACTGCCCTAATATAATTCATCGATAATTAAAGTATTTTAATCGCATTTAAAAATTTCAAAGTATAGACTTTCTTAATCATAAAGTTGCTTATTTTCACTCATATACACTGAATTTGCACCCGAGATTTACAGACTCAGGTGTGTCTGATTTAATATAGCTTTTATGCACATGATTGAAAATCTTAAGGATTCAGTTATTATTACAACAAATATAGCCAATATCTCTCTTAAAAAAAAAGGACCTGAGAGTCACAGTGTGGCACCACAAATAAAATGATCAATTCCCAATATGTCCAAAGAATCTAGACAACCTTTTGGGTCTGTTATAATGATACTTAAACTATATTTAGTAAAAGTGTTTGAAATGTCCTTCAGTTGCACTTGACCAACACAACCCAACATTTTTCAACAATACAAATTAGGCAGATCTCTGAAACTAATATAGATATTGATTGAAATGGAATTGCCTAACGTGTAGCATTCAGTATACATTTAAAAATATTATTCAAATTATTTTTGGTAGAGAGAGGAGAACAAAAAGCTCATTTCAAGCCCATGCACAAAAGAAAAGAACCTCTACTTGAGGTCTTTCTTTAAAAGCCTTCAGTTTTATAGCTCTGGCAGCATAGATTTCTCCTCAGCTTCTGTACTTAGGCATTTATGTAATTCTAGGAGGACAGAGCACATATTAGCTATAACTACTGACTTTGATGAATCACCTGGGCTCTGTGGAATGCAAAAGGATATTGTAAGGAGAAACGCAATACCATCTGTGATAATACTTTGAGGTCTCCAGAGAAAGGCATGTATTTAAATATGGCAAAAACGTAGAAGCGAGAATACAGGAATGGCTAGGGTCTAGTTTCAGCTCCACCAAGCGGCAGATAGTGGTAGATGGAGGCCTTTATCATTCTGAAAATTGTCCACATGCAGACCAATGGATGTCACTGATCATTTGGTCTATAGATGGTCATCTCAGCTAATCTGCTCTAAGGGGATCCACTATACCAGTTTTGTTTGTTTTTAGCATTTGTTTTAACACTAAAACCATACCATGGCCAGAACATTTTCCATCTGGCCACTCTATAGAGATGAATTTATGTGTATCAGTTTGTACTTACAGCAGCATAGCATGTAGCCAACTCCATCTTCTTGTGTTCCTGAACATTTTTATACATTAATGATGTTGGAGAAAGAATGTTGCACTATGGGCCAAAACATCAATTTAAGTCCTCACTTGTCCAATAATTATCTGTTTGACCTTGAACCTGGCCTCTCTAAGGCCAACAATCCCTGTTTCATCTGCCTTCCTGGGGAATAGAATGATCTAATAATGTACTCAAAGTGCTTTAAAAAGATAAAGTGGAATTTTTTAGTATTAATGCTGCTATTGAAAAAATACTAATTAAACATAAAAAGTAATCTAAAATAATTACCTCTATATAGTTTTACACATTAATATGCATGCACACATGTAACTAAAAGTTTAATCCTTCTATGTGTACACATATGTTTTGAATGTGTTCTGAGCTTCAGGCCTTATACAGTCTGTGCATGTATAACCATGCCCAGCCCAGGTTATTATGGAAAATTTTATTGCCAGAGTGATTAACAGTCATTTTTCTCCATAACACTGGTTTTAGCTGAGCTACAGATAATTTTCTCAGGGGAAAAAAAAAAGCTTTCTTAAAACACTATTCATTATGTTCAAAAACAGCTACAGTCCACTTTAGAACTGAGTTAATGATAGATTTTCCTGAGCAGAATTCCCTCTTTAGTAATTTAGTAGCAAAATGTTTATTCCTGGAAAATACTTGTTTCCCAGGGATTATTAATCATACTTTATTGGGAAGTAATCAGTTACATAGTTTGTTTTCCCATCCCTTTTCGAAAATTTAAATGCTGAGCTACTCATTTTTGCTATGAAAATCTACCCAGTAATTACCATATTTACTTTTCATTTATGGGGGAATAATCTGTTTTAATTAAGCCTAACTGAAGAACTTTTATCAGATGTAATTATCCCTTTCGATAAATGTCTCCACTAATTACTTTTAACCATGGGATTTATAGCTCTTAAGTCATTTAGTAGAAAACATAATAAATCTTTAGTAATACATGCTAAATTACTATAAATTAATTCAGATCATTAACATAATAAACAAATTAGGATAATTTTGCTTAATTAGTTTGGGTGGTTAACTCAAAATCCCATGTAAGCTTCATGGTAATCTTGATTTTCACCATTATTTCTGGAATGACAAATTTTGAAATAAATCTATTTTGATATTTAAATATAAAGTAGATTCCTTCTCTTAAGTTTTAATTCTTCAACAATTGATTATTTTCCAAGGAGTAAATATAATTGACTATCCTTTAGTTTTTGAATTTCATGAATATTTGGATAAAACTTTATAACATAAATATATGTCAAGTAAAAATAGTTTCTATTTCTCAAGAAAGTTGATTTTCATTTTCTGATTCAATAAATGTATTCCAATAAAAATCAACATATGTGTGTAAATAATATGTTTTAGGTGTTTTCTTGGAAGCTTGAGCCTCAATTTAGGTTAAAGATGGAAAAGTATGTAGCAACAAGAAGGGAATATTAAACTAGGACGCACTTAAAGACATTTATAACAAATAAAGAGAACTATGTCTTTCAAAATGAGTGGAAACCTTATAGAAGTCCATTATCCCAAGAGGAGGTACAGACAAAAATGTAATTACCTTGCAAAATAGCCCAGTTAAATTCAGAGATGTTGGCATTCATAGATGCCCAGCTCAGGATGAGTTATTAGAGAGGCAATATGGCATGTTCTTTCCCATTTTTGAAAAGCATTTCCTCTGTTCTTTGCACTTGTTGTCACCCAGGCAACTCCTAAAATACTTCAGCTCAGGTTCCACCTTCTCTAAGCAATGTTAGAGAAAAATCTATTAGATGGCTTTCGACAGTGTTCCTCCATTTGTTTCTGCATTTTCTCCCACATTGAGTGATGAAGTTCAGACACAAGTGGCCCTTCCAGACACAATATCCCACATCGCAATGATGAAGAGAGGTGAGCAGGCATTGCCACTGGTTCAGAATAAACTTGCAATGACTTTCAACATGCCTGTTCTTGGCTCCCTTGCTCTCTTCTCTGATGCAGAGAACTGTCTGAGTGTCCTCCTTTGGCCTACAGCCCTCTCCATTCTCCCCTACAAGGAGGCTTCTCTGATTTCAGCAGCTTCCACAGCTTCAGGTAAGAGACCCTCCCTCTGCCTGTACCCACGCAGGCCTACTCTAGCTTCATGAATCTCTGCCCAGGGCAGCCCTCTTGACTCCTATAAGAGGAGAGGTTATCCAGGCAGTATCTTAGTAATTGAGGCACACAATAGTTTTTCAATATATGTCTTGAATAAATGGGAAACTCAGGATTGACATCTGCGAGACTCACCATACCTTGATGCCTAGGTATGGTGCCTTGGCATTTAAGTGTGTTTTAGGTGGCAAATATGTGTGTGTGTGTGTGTGTGTGTGTGTGTGTGTGTGTGTGTGTGTGTGTATACACACGTATTTATTTATTTCACCTATTTATTTATTTGTTACACACATACATATTTATTTCATTCCTTCATTCATTCATTTAGGAAACATACATTTGACGGGCACTGCTTCCTACCTTTTTCCACTTAAATGACATTATAGATTCTCAGTGATCATTTAATCTTCTCTAAGTCATCACTCAGCTTGGGGGTAATAATATGCATATTTAGTTCTTACCCTTGATGAGTTTACCATCAGTTATACTGTTCCATAGGCTTCATTTCTGACCTACTACCTCAAAAAAGCTTTCCCTGACTCCCCAGAAGAGGATAGGGCCTTTGAATTTTAGGCCATCCTAACACTTTATGGCTCCTTTAAATCAATTTTCATAATATTTGCTTAATGTCTCCCTCCAGTTAATTGAAATCTCCATGAGAGCAGAGATCATTTCTGTCTCGTTCACTGTGCCATCCCTAGTACCTAACACAGGTTCCTCCCATCGTAAGCACTCGATGACTGATAAGTCTGGATTAAGAAAGATCAATGGGGAAATTTGAGTTAGGTTATATCATTATTACATATTATAGCTAATATTATAAAGTGCTTTGTGTCAGGTACTCTTTCAATTACTTTACACAAATTCTTTTCATCTTCATATTAACCTCCTAATGTAGGTACTGTTGTTCCTTCAAAAATAAAATATGTACATGAATCCATGACCAAATACTATTGCTATTTAATAAATGAAGAAATAAAGAGATAATTAATTTGCAAATATCACAGTTAATAACTGGCAAAATTGTGGTTCCCAACCATGTTCTTAGTCCCTACATGTATTATCTATCCCACCAGCCATAGTGGAGTTGGTCAGAAACCAAGACTCTGATTTTAAAAGCTTACCAGATTTTCCAAGTATTATCATATTGTACATTTCAGTAAAGAAAAACAGCTGGACCCTTACCTCACAACATAAACAGAAAAATCAATTCAAGATGAATTATAGATATAGACATAAAAGTAAAAACTCAAGTTATTAGAAGAAATAGGAGAATATCTCTGTGACCTTGAGGTGAGCAACATTTCTTGAGGAGAAATAAAGCATAAACCATAACAGAAAAACTTAATAACTTGAATTTAATTCAAATTAAAAGCTTCTGCTTCTCAAAAACATTAAAAGAAAATGAACAAGCAAATGAAAGACTAAGAAAAAAATTCACAATATATATTTAATAAAGGACTTGCATCCAGAATATATAAATAACTACCTCAACACAATAATAAAGAGTCAAACAGCCCAATTAAAAATCAAGCAAAAATATCTGAGCAGACACTTTATAAAAGAAGATGTACAAATAATCAATAGGCAGATGAAAATATGCTTAATGTCATTGGTCATCAGAGCAACACAAATTAAAACTATAAGATACAGAAATCTGCCTACCATAAATTAAAAAGACTGACAAGATCAACTATTAGAGAGGATATGGAGCAACTGGAACCCTCATATATTGCTGGTGAGTGTGTAAAATGACACAAGTTTGGAAAACTTGAAATTTCTTAAAAATTTAAATACCTATAAACACAACAATTCCATTTTTAGTTTTTATCCAAGAAAAATAAAACTATTTGTCCAAGAAATGCCTTGTTTATAGCAGCTTTATTCACAGTAGCCCAAAACTCGACATAAGACGGTTGTCTATTACCAGGATATTGGGTACATAAATTATGATATAATCATACAGTTGAATATTGAATATTAATAAGCAATAAAAAGAATAATCTACAGACTGATATAACTACATGACTCAGTCTCAATAAATATTATGCTGAGTGAAAGAAACCAACCAAACAAAAGGACATTCTGAATGACTTCATTTATATAAAATTCTAAAAAAGTAGGCAAAACCAACTTTTGGCAATAAAAATCAGATTAGCGGTTGCTTCTGCTGTAGAAGGGGATGGAGAATTGATAGGGTCATAAGGGAAATTTTACAGAAGTATAAACATTTTATGGCATAATGTACATTCATTAAAATTGATTGAATGGTATACTTAAGACCTGAGGATTTCACTGTATAATATATAAATTATACCACAATTTTTTTTAAATGTGAAAAAAAACAGCTAGAAAAATTCATGATTTAAATAACCAGATACTGCTTTCGCCCATATAACACCAGTTAAAAACATAAGTGTGAGGAGGAGAAAAAAAAAAAAATATTTAGCCTATGAGGAAAGAACATAAGTGTTGTTCTGAATATAAAGGCAATTTTTATTTTTATTTTAACCTGGATAGTTATATTAACATTCTTTTAACATTTTATGATAAAGTATGGTTAATTGCTTGGTCTCCAGCTAAGAGCAAATATTTCACCAGGTGTCAGAGAAAAGAAATGAACTCAGATCTTTCCTGCCTTTCTCAGGGTGATAGATACTCCCAAAGAACCTGAACGGGAGCCACTGATTTATTGCCCAGTTCACAAAAAATGAAGTCATGGAGGCAGCCTCAATCTTACACACAGCAGAAGTTTACAGGGTCTGACTTGAAAAGACTCATATCCCTCACTAGCCTGCCTTCAGGCCTAGTGTTCCCACCATGACGTGCATCTGTGCAGGAAGGCTCACTTGCTATCTATGTGGTGGAATGCATTTGTCACCCATAACTTATGGTCATAAATATAGTTATCACTCAGCTATAAGTGGATACATCAATCTATTCCCTGCTTTGTTCTAGCTTCAGAACTCCAGTTTTGCTAAGCCAAATTCTATTTTTCCCAGCCGTCCTTACAGTTTGGGGACTTATGGGGAAGCTTTTTCTTTGTTAATGAAAAATAAATAGATGCTACTGGCAACACCCTTCCCTCTGCTTTCCATTTTGAATGTGGATGGGACATTTGGAGCTGTAGCAGTTATATTGCAACCACGAAGCAACAGCCAAAAAGCTAAGGATGATGAAGCAGAGTCTAGAAGGAAGATAGGTTTTTCGATAGCATGATTGAGCCTCTGCATCAACTCAAGACTGCATACTTCTAGAGTTTTTGTTTTGATGGCTGGGGATACTAGTTGGAAAAGTTCAAGGGCATATCATCATCCTAGGGAGGAAATAGACACATAGAAAATATCGCCCTAAAAGAATTTAGGAAAGTATGAAAAGGAAGTAGATAGCTCCAAAGATTAACTTTGTCTTGAGCACCTCTACATATAACACCAGTTTCAAAGAATTAGTTAAAATCAAAAAGGAAACCTAAAATGTCTTGCCTAGAATTTAAGAAAATATTATATTTGTTTTACAACTTGGTAAGTAACTGTTTTTTCACCTTTAGAGCATGTGTATATGTGTGTTTAAAGAAAGAGAGAGACACCAAGGTATTCAGTACTTTCTGTTTCTTTTCTAAATTTCTGAGCATCCTTTTCTGCATTTTGTTTTGCTATATTCCATCCAAGGAGCATCCATTAATCATCGTCCCATTCTTGGCAGTGACAATGTAGACAATGCATCATGTCAAAGATGTTCTCGCTAATAATTAATGATAATTTCCATAATGGGGAGTGACACATTGGATTATACCCAAGCTCAAGACTGGGCCTGGCATTCACTTTGTTCTGACCTATGCGATGAGCATGTCAAAGTGAGCCTAATGTGGGATAGAATTGGAGGGGCCGGG
>NW_011888822.1:142535-155740 GCF_000151845.1 Pteropus vampyrus | reverse complement strand
TAATTGCTTGGTCTCCAGCTAAGAGCAAATATTTCACCAGGTGTCAGAGAAAAGAAATGAACTCAGATCTTTCCTGCCTTTCTCAGGGTGATAGATACTCCCAAAGAACCTGAACGGGAGCCACTGATTTATTGCCCAGTTCACAAAAAATGAAGTCATGGAGGCAGCCTCAATCTTACACACAGCAGAAGTTTACAGGGTCTGACTTGAAAAGACTCATATCCCTCACTAGCCTGCCTTCAGGCCTAGTGTTCCCACCATGACGTGCATCTGTGCAGGAAGGCTCACTTGCTATCTATGTGGTGGAATGCATTTGTCACCCATAACTTATGGTCATAAATATAGTTATCACTCAGCTATAAGTGGATACATCAATCTATTCCCTGCTTTGTTCTAGCTTCAGAACTCCAGTTTTGCTAAGCCAAATTCTATTTTTCCCAGCCGTCCTTACAGTTTGGGGACTTATGGGGAAGCTTTTTCTTTGTTAATGAAAAATAAATAGATGCTACTGGCAACACCCTTCCCTCTGCTTTCCATTTTGAATGTGGATGGGACATTTGGAGCTGTAGCAGTTATATTGCAACCACGAAGCAACAGCCAAAAAGCTAAGGATGATGAAGCAGAGTCTAGAAGGAAGATAGGTTTTTCGATAGCATGATTGAGCCTCTGCATCAACTCAAGACTGCATACTTCTAGAGTTTTTGTTTTGATGGCTGGGGATACTAGTTGGAAAAGTTCAAGGGCATATCATCATCCTAGGGAGGAAATAGACACATAGAAAATATCGCCCTAAAAGAATTTAGGAAAGTATGAAAAGGAAGTAGATAGCTCCAAAGATTAACTTTGTCTTGAGCACCTCTACATATAACACCAGTTTCAAAGAATTAGTTAAAATCAAAAAGGAAACCTAAAATGTCTTGCCTAGAATTTAAGAAAATATTATATTTGTTTTACAACTTGGTAAATAACTGTTTTTTCACCTTTAGAGCATGTGTATATGTGTGTTTAAAGAAAGAGAGAGACACCAAGGTATTCAGTACTTTCTGTTTCTTTTCTAAATTTCTGAGCATCCTTTTCTGCATTTTGTTTTGCTATATTCCATCCAAGGAGCATCCATTAATCATCGTCCCATTCTTGGCAGTGACAATGTACACAATGCATCATGTCAAAGATGTTCTCGCTAATAATTAATGATAATTTCCATAATGGGGAGTGACACATTGGATTATACCCAAGCTCAAGACTGGGCCTGGCATTCACTTTGTTCTGACCTATGCGATGAGCATGTCAAAGTGAGCCTAATGTGGGATAGAATTGGAGGGGCCGGGCTACAGAAACAATTATTTCACACAGTAACCTGAGAAAGCTATGTTTCTAAAAACCACTCTGACTCTAGGAATGAATGAGATCAGCAAACAAGAGAAATTACGATATTTTAGAAAATAAAGGTGTTTACAATTACCTCTGAAATAATGAGTTAATTTATTTCCTAGAGAAGTGCCGAAAGGGCAGCTTCAGAAGACAGAGTGGTCTACATCTGTTGTCCCCATTAATCTGTCATGAGGTAAATTGTGGTATAGGAGGTATTTTTTAAGATTTGAGGAGAAACAGGAAGCCCTGCTCAGTCCATTCTTGAACTCTCCACTTGTTGTCTACGCCAACTATTATATAAACCTAGCTTTCATTAGAATGTGTGGCACCATCTTTCCATTTTATTTTGTCCCTAGACTTTCTTAATTAAAATACCTTGAAGCGGCAGACATTGTTAAGTGCCTATCCTAGGTCAAGTGCCCCTTCTCTCTTACTAATATAACCCCAATTTTGTGCAGAGCATCAATGTGCCTGGCTAAATATTCTCTTCTAGGATTCTTGATAGCCAAGGAATTGTGTCATGTGACACAATTCTGGATAACAAAAATAAGTATAAGTCTCTGATGAGAGCTCCTAAGAAGACATTTGCTTTCTTAATTAAAAAAAAAACAAACATGTAAATGTTTCTGGTACCATTCTTGCCTCTTTCTTGTAGCCATAGACAATGACCTAAATGCTAAGGATAGCATAACAGAGAACTACAAAGAGCTTGGGGCTTTGATGACACAGTTGAGCACCACCTCTAAGAAGAAATCCACCCTTATTTATTTAAGCCACTTCTACTTGGTTATTTTATTACCTGAAACCAAATCTATTTCTAAATGATATAGGCGGGTCTGAGAACCTGTACTTTCAAAAACTGCACAGGTGATTAGATGTCTAATAAGCATTTTCAATTCAACATGTTCAAAACAGAACACTTGATTCCCACCTGCTATCCTCTCCCCTACTATCTACTCCCCTCCCCACCCCAACCCCCCAAAAACCCAGCTCTTCTCCCAACCTTCCTCCATCTCAGTAACAGGCACCACACCATTTCCCCTGTGGCTCAAGGATTATCCCTGACTTCTCTCACTCGATGTCCACTTCATCAGCAAGAGTCGTTAACCCTATATCTAAAACATGTCCTGAATCCACCTACTATCTCTCCATTCCTACCCACTACTTCATTCCAGGCTGTCACTACAGCCTCTTAACTAGTTCTTCCCCAACAACCAAATGGGTCTTTAATAATACCTGTCAAATCATGCCATTCTGATTAAAACCCACTAAGAGTTTCCCATTGCACTTGCACTAAATCCTTATCATGACCTGCTACCTCTCAGATCTGAGCTTACACCACTATCCCTTTACTTACTGGGCTTCAACCTCTCTGTTTCTTCTCCTATAACCTGCTCATTTACCTTTTCAGATTTGCTTTCCCTGACATCTCTATCTAAAGCAGTTCCCATTCACTCTCTGGGACATCATTCTGCTTTTTGCTTCCTAGCACTTATCACGATCTGATATTTTATTTTATTGCTTATTTATATGTTGATTTATTTTCTGATTCCTCCCATTAGAATGTAGGCTTCCATAGTTCAAGAATTTTTCTGTCTTATTTACTGATGAATTCCAGCATTTAGAACAATGCCTAACAGCTAAACTCTCACCTAATGCATGAACAAATTTTTCGAATGTATAATTTTACAACCACATGGTGGAACCACTTAGGTAGAATATCCAGTTTATTTAATTTCTTCCTTTACTTTCTTCATCACAAGAAATACATTGCTCATTGAGTGAATAAAAAATTTGATTTCAGTCATGGCAAACATTCATGATTTCATTGATCTCTAATAATGTGGTACTGACATTGCTGGTAGCTTGTTACTCTTTTCAAGAATAAAAAAGGATGTTTAACCTTGAATTCTACAAAAAAATTCTATTTTCCTCCATTGAAGGCATTCTGAATCTTCCTCTTTGTTACTTATTAGGAAAGCATCTAGATCTAGTTAACTTCATAAAACATTCATAAGTCATAATTTCCAAACTTGCAAAATGATGACTTCCCAGGACTCATCCTGAAGTCTATCACTCCATTTGCCAATAGCTATAAAAACAGAAATCTAACAGAGAGGTTTGGGGATAAACAGAGTCATTTAGTTTTGAAAGATAAATTATATCAATAACGTATATTATCACATGCTAAAGAGTCATCAACCTGCTTTAGTTCAACTTTGTTACCAAATTACTCATCTTAATTACTACCTCCTTTTTCTGACCTCACTTTCCCCTAATCATATTAATGGCCACATAATAATATTAGACAATGTTCACAAAGCTTAACTCCCAAAATAACGGCTGTTTTAAATCAGAGTTAATTAGTATGTCAAGAACTTCAGGTAATTATGGGGCCATGTGACTTTTTTAAAGGCATTGGGGAAAAAAGTTACTTTATCGAATGCTATATTCATGATTCTATAAAGTATTTTTAATATTTTTCCTAATATTGTCATTGAAAACTGAATAATGTGATTCTTCAGGGATCGTTTGTCATTGCTAATTACAGGTGAGTGAGTACTCCCTAATCCCGCAATCACTGTGGAAAACAGATTTAACATTAATTTATGAATCTCAGTGTCATTTCTCTTCCAGGTTTAATAGTGAATCATGGTTTATACTATTTATATTTCATCACACATAAAGAAGGGTGTCAGGAGCAAAGGATCAGAGTAACATAATTCTCCTCTCCTGCACTCTTGCCTGCTGCTTCTGGAGAACTTTTAGTGGTTTGAGGGGAGTTAGAAGGTACATTGTTCTTGGATGTCTGTGGAAAATGTTCTAGGACTTCAAAGGGAAGAGGCAAGTGTATTGAGGGATGTCTCTGAGAACTGTATACATATGGAATAAGCATCATAAATAAAAGAACTGCTATCTTGAGTATCATGGCCTGTAAACTTGTCCATCTGTGGGTCCTCTGAGGGTACCCATGACCTCTCCCTCGATCTTTCACAAAGTAATCAGAATATGAGTGCAACTGAAGAGAGAAAAAATAGTTTACCTTTGTTTCACTTGTGCCTGAAATACATTCTTGACTGAGAAATAAGGCCTATTCCCTTAAAATCAACAGTAGCAAAGAAAATGGTGAAAACAAGGGGAACTGGTCAACAAAAGTAAAGAGGATCTCTCAGTATATGGATAGATTCTCCAGTATACATTAAGCTTTGAGTCATTGGGTTAAGCTGTTAATAGCGCAGCAAAGAGAGTACTCAGACCTGGGCCACACCTGGTGAGGGCAGTACTGTGGGTGCTGACTGGGGAGCAGGGAGATGTCCATCAGTCTCCATGACCTACTGAGAAATCTCTGATGGAGACTGACCTTAAGTCAAGACATCAACCTATAATACTGCCTATTTTCAACTGTATCGAGTTTGCAACAGTATAAAATTAGAAACATTTTTAATCATATACTACTTATTGGGTACCTACTGAATCCAAGGTGCTATGGACTGCATAAAGATGCATGGGCTCCTTACTGTTCCCTATATCAATATGCTACACTAATCATAGTTGATTAGCTGGCCCTCTTCCACATCAGACTGCCAGTTTGAGGACTGGGACCATGTTTATCCTGACCCCATTACTTCAGTACCTAGCACATAGTATGTGATCAAAAAATGTATTTGAATGAGTAGAGGCTCATAAAATAGTTTCAGAAATAACATATAAAAACTTGAAAAGTTAAATAATGAAAGAATAGGTGTCACAAGATAGCACATGATGAATTGCTGAATGAAAAGTAAGACAAGTCTTATAGAGCAACAGTCCCCAACCTTTTTGGCACCAAGGACTGGTGCTCCTATGAGAACCTATTGCCTGATGATCTGAAGTGGAGCTGAGGTGGTGATGCTAGCACTGGTGAGTGGCTGCAAATGCAGATGAAGCTTTGCTAGCTTGCCTGCCTCTCATCTCCTGCTGCGCGGCCCAGTTCCTAACAGGCCATGGACCAGTACTGGTTGGTAGTCCCAGGGTTGGGGACCCCTGCTATAGAGGAGAGAGCACTGCAGGAACTCCCTTAGGTTGTTAGAGGAACCCTGACACTGGGTATGTTCCATGATTTTCCAGCACAGAGACAGACACAGCCATCTAATGAGGGGGGAATAGTAGGAGAAAAGAGGGACCAGTTGGGAAGAGGGGGGAAAAGGGAAGGAGGTGTACTATGACTAGTGTCTCAATTGCCACCATGTTTCTATATGCTCATATTTTAGGTATTTTATGTATATATTACATCAGTGTAGCTAATAAGACCCTGGGCTAAAACATTTTGAGAAGTGTTGAGGACTGATATTCATTTGTCATTAATCAATTTTTTAATTAATAATTAAGATCCAAGTGTTTACCTTCATGTTCTCATTTAATCTGCAGGACAATCTATGGCGTGTTGTATCCCAATTTATGGATGAGACTACCAAGCCTCAGAGAGGTTACATGAAGTAGACCAACCACAAGCCAGAACAGCTGACTTCCAAAGCATAGTCTCCCTATTTAACTCCAAGTAATGATCTAGATGCTATTCTTGTTAAATCAAACAAGTTAACTGAACAGCTCTTAGATGGCAAGCTGAAATAAAGCTGTTTATTCAAGACATGAGGAAACCTTTATAATGTGGAGGGACTGTAAACTACTGGGAAGCCTGAAAAACAACAAACTATCCTGAAAATACCAAAAACTGGTATAGCAATAATTCCACACACAGAAGTTTTCCAGGTAGTTCAGGGTTTCAGAGGGTAGACAGCAACAAGCATGAGGGAAAGATGGGATCTACTCCATGATGTGATTTCAGTCTTACCAATAAGACTTCTGCTAAAATTATCTCCTCTACCACCTTTGTCTGACAATCCTCATTTAGAGATTTATTACTTGGCCTAAGAAACGATATACTACTACCATCAATTGCCATCAATTTCCTTCAACTCAACTTCAAAAATATGTATCAGTTACTCATTGAGAGGGAAGGTAGGGTGCTAGCCCTGGGGTGCAAAACTGAATAAAGTCAGGTCCTTGGTATCAAGTAGCAAATGAGAAACAACTCAATATATCTGAGCCTACTCTTAGTGGGGTCATCATTGTGTTGTAGGAATACATGGAAGGGACTGATCAATTTTGTTTCTACTTTCCCATTTCCTGTTGCATCCCTCTGCAAATACCTGATTCCTCACCAATGCCTCTATTTCTACTGTTCTCCCTCACTGTGGTAGGCATATGGTCCCCCAAATATGTTCATGCCCTAGAACCTGTGAAAATGTTATATTATATAGCACAAGGGACTCTGTACATGTAATTAAGTTGACAGACCTTAAAATAGGGAAACCATCCTGAATTACCTTGATATACCTGATCTAATCACATAAGCTCTTTAAAACAGAATTTTCTTTGGTTGAGTCAGAGAGATGCAATAGAAGAAGGCAGAGATTTGAGATGTAAAAGACAGAATTGTTCTACTTCTTCAGCCATATTCATTCTTTAGGTCTTTCTCCAATGCCATACTATCTGTAAAGCTTTCCAATCCCCATGGAAAACAAAGCTTTCTCCAATGCCATACTATCTGTAAAGCTTTCCAATCCCCATGGAAAAAAAGCTCTGGAACTTTTATGGGGTTCTTTTGTACTGTTATAAGCTATTTTCATGACTGCTCCACTAGGTTATATATTGTTTCTTGTTCAGTTTTTTATTGTCCACATATCCATTTACATTGGCATAGACAGAATAAAGAATCTAAAAGGCATCCGGTGTACACATATTTAGCATCTCTGGGTGTATGGCTCTAGCAGGTATTCACATATCTTTTTGGTTGGCACCCAGGGTAGTGGGATGTCAATCCGAGACAATTCATGGTGATAAGGGCAGTGTTATACAAGTAAAACAGCTCATTAGTGATCAGTTGACACCATTTTATTAACCTGTATTGACTGCTTTTAAAATGCAAATTGAATACTTTAGTGAAAACTAAATTGAAATATTACATTGGAATTAGCCTCGATAAAAGAACGTCACAGATTGATGCTGGAACCATCACCTGCACAGCTATAAATTATTAGTGCATCAAAAGCCAACTTGATTATTGTTCCTCAGTTAAACAAAGACAATTTAGTGTCTCAGCAAAACCATTAATCCATTAAGAGACAGTAAGCAACTCTATAAATAAGAGCTAAAGAGCAAAATGTGATACTCATTCTTTAGAATAAACTACACTTTAATATATCAATTGTACTCTCTTAGAATTATCACTCAATGTATTTCAATAGCTAATTAGTAGAGAGGTCAAATATGGAAATACAATAAATTCTCTTTTAGAATATATGATAATGCTATATAATTCTAGCGATCTTATGGGGAAGAGGTGGCTACAGGTATCAGACATCACATATTTTGGCTAAACCCACTTTATACTAACATTCATCATATAGTACAATTATTGAACAACAAATCCCATCTAACCTCCAAGCAAATTGAGAAATTTCATGTGATCCCATAGTCCTTGATTCCAAGAAGAAATCAAAGCTCCCAGTGAAGATATAAACAAAATATGTACATGAATATGCATTATTATTATTGATATAATTACTTCAAGTGATGCACTCTCTCTAGGTAAAAAGAAAAAAAAAATCTTTAGAGAAGTCCTGACTTATCACTGCATGGCATCCCCCATACTTGAGTAGAGTAAAATATTTATGTTTGTTAAAAAGAAAGTGTTAATTGGCCAATCTGGTTAAACTCCCTGGAGAGAGAACTGGATAAATTGAAGGTTGAGAGGTATAAACGGATCAGAAAAGGTAAACCAAACTGTAAATCAAAACCTAAGTAATTGTTATAGAGAAAGAAGAGGAAGTAATCTATGGAGCAGAAAAGACCATATACTACATATATGCTAACACTGATATAATGAAGATGCTGGGAAAATCATCCAATCCACAAAAATGTAACTGCAAACAGGGTTCAGTAATTATACTGTAGATTCTATAGAATGGAATTGCATTAGGCTATAGTCTCTACTGTTTAACTCCTTCATTCAACCAACCAGAAATATCTGAGTCTCTAGTATAGCAACTCACTGAGCCAGGTAGAGTGAAGATGAAAAAAAAAATGAATCAGAAGTAAATTCTGACCTCAAGGGGTCTGAACATAAAATATAACAAGAGTAAAGAGAGCAGTGGTTTTAAGACTTTTAACAAAAGTAATCTCACATAGGCTCTCAGTCAAGATGGTAGGTAAATGCTGTGTTTGCCTCCTCACATGACCACCTCAAAATTAAAACTACAGAATAACCATTATTGAGAATCGCCTCAAGTCTAGCTGAACAGAAGTCCTATAACTCAGGAAATAGAGAAGAAGCCACTTTGAAATTGGTGAGAGGGGCAGAGACACAAAATGGCTGGTATCACACCCACATGTGACAGTTAAAAATCAGGAGAGATATCTCAACTGTGGAGGTTCCCCCTGATGGATGAGGGGTCCCAGCCCTACACCAGGTTCCCCAGCCCAGGGTTCTAGTGCCAGGAAGAGAAGTCTCCATAACTTCTGGCTACGAAAACCTGTGGAAATTGTGGCTGAGTGAGACAGAGAACTGCTGGAGTCCTAGGCAATCCTCTAAGAGGGGCCTTCACATGGACTTACTTACTGACAAACTCACTCCCTCTGAGTTCCAGCACTGGGGCAGCAGCTCAAAAGGCACTAATGACATAAAAGGAGGAACTAAAGTGTCTGGCTTCAAGGCAAAGGATGGAGGGGCAGTTTTTTCCCCCAGACAGAAATTCTGGCAGATGCCATTGTTCCTTTGTTGAGCCCTCCCACCTGCTCACACTGGTGGGCACAAAGTCAGTCTCCATCAACCAGGCTGGTGATTCCCTGAGACCCTACCCCTTCCAAACTGCAGCCCACCCGAGCCACTTCCATACAAATCAGCCTGTCTCAGCATGAGATGCAGACTTTCCTAAAACCTCTCAAAGGTTCACAAACAGTCTATGGCCATACTACCTTGAACAAGCCTGATCCCGCTTATCTCAGAAGCTAAGCAGGATCGGGCCTGGTTAGTACTTGGATGGGAGACCACCTAGGAAAACCAAGTGCTGTAGGTGTCAAAAATTAAAAAAATAAGGAATTATAAGCTGACCAGTTCCTTGCAATCTGTGAAGTCAACCAAGGGTTGCCTTGCCTAAAAAAAAAAAAAAAAAAGGTTCACAAATACCAAACAAGCAGCATCTGGCCTAGGCATGATCCATACCTCTTGCTAAGCAGCCCCAAGCCTAGCACTAGCAACAGCTGGCCTCAGTTTGCAGCTAAGCCTCTCCCAGTCACCTCCAAACCCAGCACGCAACCATCTGCAGATCACTTTACAGTTCATACTAAGTGGCCACGGGCCGGGCACAGGCAGCAGCTGATGTTGGCCTGAAACAGAGCCCTTCCCAAGAGGCTCCAAAAGCAATGCACCCAGTGGCCAGCTTCAAACCACAACAGAGCACCAAAATATAACAGGAGTAAAGAGAGCCACCTCCACAAATGACACATGTAAAAGGAGACTCGGCAGGCACCAGAGCCCTGCTAAAATGAATTCTGCTGCATAGAGCCAATAACTTCTCCATTGCCAATAGCTTCTCCACTGTGGCCACAGCCAGTCCTCACAATCTATTAGCCTGAGAATAAATCCCTCTGATTAATATGCCAAAAGCAATCAAGGCTCAACTACAACAGGAGGGCAAACATAACTCACACAAGGGACACACCTGGAGCACCCAGCTCAAGTGAACAGGGAGACTGTGCCACTGGGACCCATGGGACACCTACTATATTAGGCCATTATACCAAGATTGGGAGACATAGCAGCTCTATGTAATACATAGAAATAAAGACAAGGAGGCGGCCAAAAATGAGGACACAAAGAAACATATCCCAAATGAAAGATCAAAACAAATCTCCAGGAAAAAAAAACTAAACAAAATGGAGATAAGCAATCCACCAGATGCAGAGTTCAAAACACTGGTTATAAGTGTGTTCAATGATCTCAGTGAGAACTTCAACAAAGAAATGGGAACATAAAAATGAAGATAGAAAACATAAAAAAGAAGCATTCAGAAATGAAAAATACAAAAACTGAAATGAAGAATACGCTATAGAGAATCAAAAGTAGATTAGAATCAACATTAAAAAAGAATCAAAAACATGAGGATGGTTTAGAGGCCTTTAGGACAACACCAACATTCACATCATAGGGGTATAAGAAGAAGAGAAAGAGTAAGAAATTGAAAACTAATTTTAGGAAATAATATTGGAAAACTTTCCTAATCTGGTGAAGGAAATAGACATACAAACCCACAAAGCACAGTGAGTCTCAAACACGATGTGCCCAAAGAAGCCCACACCAAGACACATCATAAAAAAATGTCAAAGTTTAAAGACAAAGAGAGAATCTTAAAAGCAGTAAGAGAAGAGTAGTTAGTTACCTACAAGGGTGTTCTCTAAGACTGTCAGCTGATTTCTCAACAGAAACTTTACAAGCCAGAAGGTATTGGCAGGAAATATTCAAAGTGGTGAGAAGTAAGGACCTACAACCAAAATGACTCTACCCAGCAAAGCTATCATTTAGAACTGAAGCATGAATAAAGAGCTTCCAAGACCAGAAAAAGCTAAAGAAGTTCATCATCACCAAACCAGTATTACAAGAAATGTTAAAGGGACTTCCGTAAGACGGGAAAAAAAAGATTAAAAATATGAATAACATGGAGGAAAAAAAATGGCATAGATGACAGAGGCTCTGTTCATCCCTCCGGCGACCAAATCAAAGTTGTGACAGAAATGAGGAGTAGTAGCAAGAAAAAAATCGCCTGGGATCTAAATGTAATCATACAACTAGGGAGAAATCCAAAAAATTACCCTGCAAAGGCAGAAGGTAAGACGGGGCAAGGTCGCAGGACAGGCGGGTCTCCAGCGGCAGAGTGAGACAGAGGCTGTGGCAGCTGCAGATGCCCCTTAAAGGGGCTGATCCGGAGTAGATTTTCCCGGCGATGGACTTGCTTACTCTGAGCACCAATGCCTGATTTGGCTGCGTGTAGGGGGCACCAGGGACTTACAGGTAGACATTGTCAGAGTGAGGGCCGAGGCGAGATTTGTTCTGTACAGAAGTGCCAGTGGTATTCCTAGATCCTTGTTGAGCACTCCCCTCTCCCAGTGTACAGACACAGTGCCTCGGTAACCAAGACGTCAACAAACTGAATAACGGAGGTCACTCCGCCCAGAGGATTCCCTGAAACCCCGCCTCCCCAACTCATGGCCCCACCCAAGCCACATCCAGGTATATCCTCAGCAAGTCAGGTGCTTCTTGTTGAGCAGTGCCTAGACTCACACTGGAGGCAGCTGGCCTCGGTTTCTAGTGTGGCCTTTTGAGGTAACTATAAGCTCAGCATCTGTGAATTGCTTGCTGAATCTTAACAGGTAGCCCCCGAGGGGCAGTGGCTTGGGCTAAATTTGGCCTGCAGCTGAATTCTTCTCAGGACTGTGCCACTGGACACCTGCTTCACAAATCCACACTAATAAGACGGGGAGAGTTGGAAGCTTTGCTTAATACATAGAAACAGACATGGAAAGTCAGCCAAAATGAGAAGACAAAGAAGCAGAAATGCCAAAATGAGAAAACAAAGAAGCAGAAACCATATGAGATCCAGATATAATGGAGTCAAGTAATCTAACAGATGCAGAGTTCAAAACACTGGTTATAAAGATGCTCAATGAACTTTTGGGAAGTGTAGATAAATTCAGTGAGAACTTCAATAAAGATAAAAAAAAAAACATAAAAATGAAAATGGAAATTATAAAAGGGAACGTGTGAAATGAAGAACACATTATCCAAGATAAGAAGTATATTAAATGGAATAAACAAAGGAATTACAAAGTGAATAAAGAAGAGAATCAAATGCCCTATCTAGAGGACAGGAAAGCCAAAGACAGTCAATCAGAATGGCCAGAAAAAGACCAAGACTATAAAAATAATTTAAGGAGGATATAGAACACTATTAAGGGTCAAAATATCCATCTGATCAGTGTATCTGAAGGAAAATAAGATGTTGAAGAGCTGTTTGAAGAAATAGTTATGGAAAACTTCCCTAATCTGATGAAAGAAATGGACATACAACCCAAGGAAGCTCAGAGAATCCCCAAAACCAGGAACCCAAAGAGGCCCACACCAAGATACATCATTAATTAAAATGTCAAAGGTTAACTACAACGGGAGAATATTAAAAGCAGCAAGAGAAAAACAGATTATTACCTCAAGAGAACACCTATAAAACTGGCAGCTGATTTTTCAAAAGAAACTATGCAGGACAGAAGGGTTTGGCACAAAATATTCTATGTGATGAAGACCCAGGATCTACAACCAAGAATACTTTATCCAGCAAAGCTATCATTTAAAGTTGAAGGATAAAGAGCTTCTCAGACAAAAACTAAGCTAAAGGAATTTATCACCACCAAGCCAATATTACAGGAAATGTTAGAGGGACTTCTTTAAGAAGAAAAAGCATGTATCAAAAACAGGAATAAAGAATGGCAGCAACTACATTCCTATCAATAAGTACCTCAAATGGAGAAGAATTAAGTGCTCCAACCAAAAGATAGAGTGGCTGAATGGATAAGAAAACAAGACCCCTACAAATGCTGCCTACAAGAGACTCACTTCAGATTAAAAGATACACCCAGACTAAAAGGAAGGGGATGGAAAAAGATATTGCTTTGATGGATGCTAGAAGATATTTAAGTCAGACAGAGAAAGATAAACACTATATGATTTCATTTATATGTGGAAT
>NW_011888822.1:129354-142485 GCF_000151845.1 Pteropus vampyrus | reverse complement strand
ATCAAATGCCCTATCTAGAGGACAGGAAAGCCAAAGACAGTCAATCAGAATGGCCAGAAAAAGACCAAGACTATAAAAATAATTTAAGGAGGATATAGAACACTATTAAGGGTCAAAATATCCATCTGATCAGTGTATCTGAAGGAAAATAAGATGTTGAAGAGCTGTTTGAAGAAATAGTTATGGAAAACTTCCCTAATCTGATGAAAGAAATGGACGTACAACCCAAGGAAGCTCAGAGAATCCCCAAAACCAGGAACCCAAAGAGGCCCACACCAAGATACATCATTAATTAAAATGTCAAAGGTTAACTACAACGGGAGAATATTAAAAGCAGCAAGAGAAAAACAGATTATTACCTCAAGAGAACACCTATAAAACTGGCAGCTGATTTTTCAAAAGAAACTATGCAGGACAGAAGGGTTTGGCACAAAATATTCTATGTGATGAAGACCCAGGATCTACAACCAAGAATACTTTATCCAGCAAAGCTATCATTTAAAGTTGAAGGATAAAGAGCTTCTCAGACAAAAACTAAGCTAAAGGAATTTATCACCACCAAGCCAATATTACAGGAAATGTTAGAGGGACTTCTTTAAGAAGAAAAAGCATGTATCAAAAACAGGAATAAAGAATGGCAGCAACTACATTCCTATCAATAAGTACCTCAAATGGAGAAGAATTAAGTGCTCCAACCAAAAGATAGAGTGGCTGAATGGATAAGAAAACAAGACCCCTACAAATGCTGCCTACAAGAGACTCACTTCAGATTAAAAGATACACCCAGACTAAAAGGAAGGGGATGGAAAAAGATATTGCTTTGATGGATGCTAGAAGATATTTAAGTCAGACAGAGAAAGATAAACACTATATGATTTCATTTATATGTGGAATCTAAGGAATAAAAAGAACAAACTAATCAAAAAACAGACTCACAAATATAGTGGATAATTGGGTAATAGACAGAGGGGAGGCAATTCGGAGGGCTAGGAGAATGGGGTGAAGGGTTAAAGAAGTACAAATTAGTAGCTGATGGATGGTCATGGGGATGGGGAGCATGGCATAGGGAATGCAGTTAGCATTAATATATTGGCTAGGTGGAGGATCAGAAGAGGGAGGGAGCAATTGGGGGAGGGTTGTTTTATGAACTATATAGATGTCTAACCAATGTACTATATACAATGTACTTTAAACAAATTTAAAATATATATGAATAATAAAATGGCAATAACTACATATCTATCAACAATTACTCTCAATGTAAATAGATGAAATGCTCCACTCAAAAGACATAGGGTGGCTGAATGAATTAGAGAACGAGACTCTTACATATGCTGTCCATAAGAGACTCATTCAGATTGAAAGACACACACAGACTGAAAATAAAGGGATGGAAAAGATATTTCATGAAAATGGAAAATTTTTAAAAAGTTGGAGTAGCAATACTTACTTACTAGATGAAATAGACTTTAAAACAAAGGCTATTAAAACAAGAGACAAAGAAGGACCCAGTAATTCCACTTCTAGGTTTTATCTGAAGAAACTCAAAACACTAATTTGAAAAGACATATGCATCTATGTATTTATTGCAACATTATTTACAATAGCCAAGATATGGAAGCAACCTAAGTGTCCATCAACAGATGAATGGATAAAGAAGTGGTACATATATACAATAAAACATTATTCAACCATAAAAAAAGAATGAAATCTTGCCATCTACAGCAACATAGTTGGACCTAGAGGGTATTATGCTGAGTGAAATAATTCAGACAGAAAGACAAAAATCATATGATTTTACTTATATGTGAAATCTAAATAAATAAACAAACAAACAAACACACAAACAAACAAAACAGAACCGAACCCATAGATACAAAGATTTTGGTGGTTGCCAGATGGGAGGAAGGTTGGGAGAATGGGTAAAGGAGGGGAAGGGATTAAGAGATACAAATTGGTAGTACAAAATAGTCATGGAAATGTATAGTACAGCATAAGGAATATAGTCAATAATATTGTAATAATTATGCATGGTATCAGATGGGTACTAGATTTATTGGGATGATCACTTTGTAAGTTATATACATGTCTGATCACTATGTTGTATACCTGAAACTAATATAATATTGTATATCAACTTTCACTGAGAAAATATATATTCAAAAAAGAAAAAATTAGTATCACATAGAATTCCACTAGGTTAAAAAAATGTAGCTTTTTAAAATAATTTTTTAATGTAGCTCATCTGGTTGAAGTGGAAGGCCAAAGTTGTGGATTCCAGCTGATGTAGCATCTCCTGCCCTGGCATTGTAGGACCCTGAATCATGTCCAGGGACCCCCCCTTAAGGTCTATATATCATCATTTGAAAATAAACACTCTTATGCAGCCAATCAAGGTAGAAAGTTACATGTGCCATAAAGAAACAAAGAAGATTTTATGAAAAGTCAGTGAAAGTTGAGAGTATATTCATCTGGAATGCTTGGAATAGCACTATCCAATAGAACTTTCTGAAATGGTAGAAATGTTCTATATCTGTTCTGTCCAATAGAGTAACCACTAGCCAGATGTAGCCATCAAGCTCTTAAAAAGTGGTCATTATGACTAAGATAAATGTTTAATTTTATTTAATTTTAATTTAATAGTCACATATGCTTAGTGGCTACCATACTGACAACATAGGCTTAAAGAAAGTCTTCATAGAGAAAGTAGCAGGGACTTAGGCAATGGATAGAGTTCAGATATTCGGAGGTGGACCAGGAAAGAGCACTCCAAGCAGAGGCAACTAAATAAGAAAGACAGGAACATCTTCTCCTAAAAATAAGTATTAGTTTTCAAAAGAATTCATGTAATATGGGTTAGAGATTTTATCTTTGAGTCTTTACTCCTATCCAATGATATGGGATTGGCATGAATTTGTCTAACACAAAAAGGATATTATTTTCAAGATAACTACTCAATCATAGTTTTACCAATTTGCCTCAGAGAAAAAAAACATAGAGCAGGAACCCATAGCCATCAGCCCAGGAATGAGAGGCTTTATGCCTGAAGTAGGGAATAATAGGGACATTTGCCTTCTGATCTACAACTACTCCATAAGTCTATGGGTTCACAACTTTTTACTACCATACACATGCAGGATGACCTGAAACAAATCATATAAACTTTCCATACTTCGAATCATCTTCATACATGAACATGGAATCAACCATGTTTTTCAGTCAAATCATTTTTACCCATAATAATCAATATCCCATACGATTGAATGGCAGCCAATCTGATTCAGCTGATATTTATTTGTGGATTGACTACTTTTGTTCAATATATAAAAATATATAAAATTAAGATGATTCTTAGTTTGACAGTCCCTTGACAATCAAGATAAACAAACCATAAATGATGTGGATCACCAAAAAGTTATGGGAGAAAACCACAGAAAATTTGACTAATTGTTCTTTTGCCTTGCAATCGTCCCTACCCTGAAAAGTTCTTAACCAACATAAGCCCGACTCTCAGGCTGAGCAAGCTCAACTCTCAGGGAAGAAAGGGAAAAAGAAAGTATATTTGAATCAATGAAATTCCATTGTACCAAATAGTCAAGTTCTCAATGATAATGGAAATAACCATTTATTTAGAGCTTACTCCACAGCAGTCTTGGAATTAAAAACTTTGTAAGTCATTTTATTCCATTTTCAGAACTCTATGAGGCATGGACTATCATTATTCCCATTTAACAAGCAAAGGAACTGAGGCTTCAGGAGGAGAAGTGAGAATCCTGGCAGGTCTGACTCTAAACTGTCTTCTCTCTACTATGCGATTCGATGTTCCAGCCTACTCATTATTTTTTGTTTGATTGTGAAACCACTGCTTTCCAGCCTCTGCTTTCAGTAGAGGAAGCAAAATATAATATTTATTGAGTATTTATACTATATATCTTTTGCTGTTTTACATTTATTCACTTACTCATTCATTTTATAAACATCTATTGAGTACATACTCTGTCATAGAACTATTCAGTGATTATCAAGGCAAACTCCTGATTCCTTGGAATATATTCTAGAAGACAGAGACAAAAATAAACCATCAAACAAGCACACAAAGAAGTAACTTAAGAGAGTGTTAAGTGCTATAGAAAAAAAAAGTGTTAAAAATCGTAAACAAAAATTGTAAATATTTTAAAAATATTTAAATATAATAAATTTTTAAAGTAAAAAATATAAAAAAGTAGAGGGCAATAATGTAAAGGAGTGACTGGGACAGGGATCAACATTAGAGAGGGAGCTCAAAGGCATCCTTGAGGTCATATGTTGAGCTTTGCCTTTAGATTTTAAAATCCAAAGGATGAGAGAAAATAGTCCAATCACAGGGAACAGCATGTTCAAAAGCCCTGAGCTGACCAGTGTGACAGGTGTGTGAGAAACAAGAGGAAAAAGAGTATGAGATACATTCAAACTGGTAAGCAGGAGCCATGCAGGTAGTTTGTTTGAATTCTAGTCTATTGAATTCAAGAAGCCATTGGAAGATTTTAATCAGTAGAGTCACATGATAGGATTGACATTTTTGAAAAGTCACTTTGGCTGTAATGTGCAGAAGATTGTATGGGTCATGTGTAAAAAAGCAGAGGCTGCTATGGTTGCCCTGTTAGAGACTGTTATTTGAAAGTGTAAATGGAGACTAGTGGACAGATTCATACAGTATTTTCGAGTCAGATCTGAGACGTTGTGAATGGAGTAGAAGGTTTCTGGGGAGAACGAGGAAAAGAGGAATCTAGGATGACATCTAGGTCATTGACTCAAACAACTAATGGGCAGATGGATTATCCTTTGTTGAAATGAAAGAAGGGAAAGAGAAAACTTACAAGTTTGATAAGAAGGAGGCAGAATGAAGAGTTTGAGAGAAAAAAATTCCTAAGTTTTGGCTTGAACAACTAGCTCATTATTTTATTGAATCTTCAGAGCAACTCTATAAAGTTATTCCTACTTTTTATATGAAGAAATTGAAATTCAGGCAAGTTAAGTAATGTGCCCAAAGACACTCAGCAAGAAAGTGCCAGGGCTGGGATTTGAGCCAAGGTATCTGATTCTAGAGTCCACACATGCAATTATTACATATTACCATCTCCCAGTACAGAAACTCTGAGATGTTGGTACTGGTTTTATCTCAATGAGCTTCTCTTTCTGTATTTATAACACTAGGCAGATAATACTCATTGCATAAGAGTTGTAAGAATCAAGGTGATTTAATGGGGAGTTCTCCCTAAACTATAGAGTTGTTCATAAGAATAAAATATTAAATTCTCTAACCATTGAATTCTGGCATACATTCTTGATTCTGTTAACTATGAGTACTCTGGTTGTGATCATGGCCATATCCTAGCCAGGTGGATTTCTGCTGCCTTATTTAATTTCCAGTCAAAGAGCTTTCCAGGTACCACTCCAGGGAGTTCTGAAGGAGACTCAGAGATTCTACCCCAAGTCTGAGACAGTGCCTTACTCTCAAATATCACTAGAGAACTTTGGAATTCTCCCTGCCTCCAGGCTGCCTTTACTGATTTACTTTCAAGAAATGATGTGGCCTGCTGAGCCTGGAGTTGAAATTTCTACACAAATGGGGATGCTGTCAAGTACACAGTTCAGCAGCTTGTGTCCTCTGCAGGAAGCTTTTTCATGACACTTTACAAACCGTGGAAGATACTCTAAGCCTTCAGCTGAGAGAGTCCTTGACAACTGCCCAGCCACTGTTTCTTTGAGCTAGAAAGTGAGAAGAAGGAGAGAGGAGAGGGAAAGAGAAAGAGAAGGCCACCATCTGTGAGGTCCTACTGAGTCCTAGGCCCTATAACAATCTTGGGTGGCAACAATTGATATTCTTATTTAACAGAGATCCTAAAGCTCAGAGCATTCATTTAACTTGCCAAAGTTCACACAGCAGATAAGCAGCAGAGTCAAAATGTTGCCCTACATATATTTGACTCTAAAATGCAATGTTTTCCCCACATTAGGCCCTGGTGCCAAAGTATAGAATCATGAGAGAAAGGAGACAGACAGGGCAAAAGTGTCTTCTTATAGTGTGCTCAGAATCCTATTGAAAATATGAAATCACAAATCCAGTGACTAAAAATTAATTTGCTTTTTCAGCCCAGGCATGTCAGAAAAAAAAAAAATCTCGGTTTGGTTATTATTATACATATGGGATGTAAGTTATCAAACCATACTAAAAAAAATCAGCCATATTTAACCAGCCAGATTTTTATTTCCCAAGGCCATAATAAGGAAAATGATCGAAATTTAGTTTGCATAATTGTAAAGAAACCATGTTAGCAAAAGGAAAAGGAGGGTAGCTTATTCTATCACTAAGAGAATCAATTCTTCTATCCAAATGGGAATGCCAGGTGAGAAATGGGGAGTTACATGGCTACCTTCCACCAGGATGATTTGATTTATGTAAGTAAATTCTACATCTTTCCAGTTTCTAAATCCAGAGTGGTACTGTTAAGCTGATGCATATCAGAGCCGACTCACTTCCTCATTCCAAGTTGATAATTTAAATGCTTACATTAAAGTTTCTATGTTAACTTTCAGAGTTTTAAAAATGAAGTCAGTTTCTGCTCTCCATCAGACTCAGGAACAATGGGAATTAATGTGATATTGTCTTTACTGAAACATAGTGGAGACATGTGATTCATGTTGGTTCCCAACCCTTTCCTTCTCTTTAAAACACCATAAAATGAAAAATACAACAGCTGTTTCATATTAAAGAGAAATGCAAATGTGCATTAATGCAGCTCACGAAGTATTTTATATGTTCAGAGAATTTATTATTTATATGAATAGAATCAATCTACATTTTTTCCATTTAACAAAATGGCACTTATTTAATGGCTTTGCTAGCTATTTAACCCAAATGCACAAAAAAGGAATGGTCTAGGATCTAAGTCAGCGGTATTTTTTTTCTCTAAAAGTTTAGAATAAACAAAAAAAATTCTGATGCTTTTTGCCCACCAAAGATATAAAAGCACTGCACATTCCTTATACTTTGGTTAGTAGATTAACTAATTTCAGTTACATATTAAACAATCTCATCAGAAGAGTCCGTTGTTTAAAGTTGATCTCTGTCATAGAGCAAACTGTGTATTCAAACCCAGGTACTTCTTGTGCTGGCAAATTGTGTTTGGCAAGGCCACCTGGTGAGCAGTAATACTTCCTTATTATTATACTCCTTCTATTACCTACTTCGAATGCAGATATAAATTATTTAAAACAGGAGAGATTTCCCCTGCTGATTAATGGCAGGCTGACTAACCAGATCCCATCAATGCCTAAGGCTTTGTTCTGTGCACAATTCTCCAACCAGTATAATAGCCCACTTCCACGATTTTGCTGGGTAATTTTAATCAGTCATTGTGTGTACCACGAAAACCCAACAGCTGTGCACTTGGATGACCTTATTATCATTAGCAGCAAAGTGGTTGTTGAGCAGAGGATTTTTCATCAGGAAAGACTACATGGTTTCATAAACTTGGGAATGGCCAGGTTCTATTTATTTTTTTCTGACTATAATTTACAATTCAGGAAATGAGCACATTTAAAGTGAAATTCACACTTTATTGAAAAGGGCTATATCTGAAGTTTCTTTCTAACACATCCCTTTATTCTCTTCCAGGGAATAAGAAAACTGTCATCATTTAGAAATTTTCCCAGTGAATGAAGGAGAAATTTTCCATGACTTTTGCTTTTGGCATTGAAAGTATCAAAAGTGGCCTCCTGGTGGTCATAGAATGAACAGTTCTCTGGGATCTTGGGGAAGTAACTCAAATAATTGCCCCCCAAAGGAGATCTTTAGATCCCTGTGGTTGAAGATGCACATTCTAGGTGTTAAGAAAAAGTGAAATATCATGCTAGAGACACAAAGATCATTCATGACAGCATATTTCGAACAGGTCAGTGGATATTAATTTTAAAGCCCTGGTGCAACCCAGATAGTAATTTTTTTATCAGGCATCCCAGTACTCCATATATTGAAACAGAGCTGCTATTGTTTTAGCCTCTCTGACTTTTTTTTAAGTGTACAGTGTGATGTTTTAATATATGTACATTGTGAAATGATCACCACAATCAAGTTCATTAACATATCCATCATCTCACATAATTACTTTTTTAATGGTGAGAACAGTTAAGATATACTCTCTAAGCAAATTTTAAGTACACAATACAGTATTATTAGCTATAGTCACCATACGGTACATTAGATCCTCAGAACTTACTGTTATATAACTGAAAGTCTGTGTGCTTTGACCAGCATCTCCCCACTTCTCCCAGCCCCTAGCAACCACTATTCTACTCTCTATATGAGTCTGACTTTTTATTTTTTAGATTCCACAAATAAGTGATACCATACAGCATATGTATTTGGCTTATTTCACTTAATGTCCTCCAGGTTCATTTGTGTTGTTGCAATGGCAGGACTTCCTTCTTTTTATATTGCTGAATAATATTCCATCGAATATACTATTTTCTTTATTCATTCATCTGTCAACAAATACTTCGGTTGTTTCCATATCTTGGGTATTGTGAATAATGCTGCAATGAGATGGGAGTGTAGACATCTCTTTCATAATAGCCATGCTGACAGGTGTGAGGTGACATCTCATTGTGGTTTTGATTTGCATTTCCCTAATAATTAGTGATGTTGATCTCCTTATCATGTAACTATTTGCTATTTGTATATCTTCTTTGGAAAAAATGTCTATTCAGACTTTTAAATTTTTCTATACTATCTTTAATTTAATATGTAACCAAGCTCTTATTTTAAAAAAATATATACTTCTAACGGGAGAAGTCTCTGCTCTTTCTTCTATAAGGGTAACTTCTTTACAGGAGGCAGTAGTTTTGTCAAAAATTAGTCCCATAACTCTTTGATAATTACCAAAAGGTCATTCTCCTTGTTGTTAGCATCCATGTGATATGTAGATCAATTTCTTTGTGATTCCACAGTAGTGCTGCCAAATGGGATGATGACTTTGTAGATATTAAAGATGATCTGTAGATGTGCACCTAATGACAGAGAGTGCTATAGAATGCAAAAAATTCTTCCCCATCCTGCATGGCCCATGGAGGTGATTTCTATGTTTGTTACATCAGCCTCAGTTCTCTGTGATGTTTATGTCCTACCTCTTGTGGGTATCCCTGCGCAAAACTGTAAAGGATGTAAAATAACACTGCAGCCTTCTCCTAATATCCCTGTTTGGCTCTCTTTTTCTTCAACTTCCATCTTCCATCTCCGACACTATTGCACTCTAAATGAACTAGGACTAGCTGAATAGTGCTAAGAGAAGACCACTGAAGGAAAATATAGTGGATACTGTGGTGCTTTATTCAGGACTGCTCTCCAGGACAATATCCCAACTCTCATATGCTGGGAATGGCAGCTAATGAAGGCTCCCAGCAGCATCCCTCAGCCTCAGGGAAATATCTCACCAAAGTTTATGCCCACTCTTAGAGAGCAGCCTGCAGTCATGACTGGCTAACGTTGGGATACAAAGATCCTGCATCTTGGCCTCAACTGGGAAAATTCTGAATGGCTATTCCAGCTCTAAGCCCCTATAGGGTTGGCTGAAGCCTCATTTGCAACCCCATTGCACATCAGCTTCTTTCTCTGCCTTCCTTGCCTCTTTACAAGTGTATCTCCTGAGAGCACCCTCAAAATCCAAAATAAAATAAAATAAGGTTTAAGAGAAGTAGAATCAACTGTTTAAAGACAAATTCCAAGAGCAAAGGGAATACGGTTTTTAACATCGGAATCTGTCGTACATGCTTAAATACATTGGTACCCCAAGTCATCTTCTGGCTGCTCAGAATACTTATTAAAGTTCATCCTAATAAACCTCCACTCTGAGGCTCCTACAGCCCAACCACACTGGTCATAACTATTTCTACTATCCACATCAGAGAAAGTGATCTTGCAAAAACACTACTACCCACAACCAATCTTTAGAGTACCATTTGAAATTCCAAGGCTGAGTGGCCCATTTGTCCCTTATGTCTACATCCCAACTCCTGACCTCTCTCATCACTATTTACTATAGACCAAGCCATGAGTCAGATCCTCTGGACAGCTGTCATTCCCCTGAGCACTCTGGAAGCTCAGTCCATTGCCAAGAAGTTACCTTAGATTCTCAACTATTTTTATTGTACATAAAGATAAAAGGTTTTTTTCTCATAATTTCACTCTAAATATGAATATATTTTTCTCCCAGACACCTGTTTCCTGCCCCTCACCAGGAAGGAGAGCCAATATTCTCCTCCTTCATTCTTCAGCCAAAAACAACTTTTACTTCTCTTCCTCTGAGTTATAATGGCTAATACAGATTGATCACTTACTATGAGCTAGGCACTATTCTGAGTACTTTACATACTTTGACTTGTGTAATATTGATAATGAACTTGTAAAACAGTCATTATTATTATTCTCATTTTACAGATGAGGAAGCAGAGCCATTGGGGGGTGACCTAACTTTCCCAGGACCACACAATCAGAAAGTGGTGAAGCCAGGATTCAAACCCAGCCAGTACTCTCAACCAATAAGATCTTTTGCCTCACTCCATTCCCAGCATCCACCAACATCTACTTCACACTCTTCCATATTTTGAGGATTTCTATTTCACTCTAAATACTTCTGTCACACAATAATGTAATATCAATATCCCCAGTAATAACCCACAAAAGCCCTAGCCTCCCAGTTCCTTGCCTCATCTGTTTCAATCATATTCACCATATGCCTCAAGTAACTGACTCCCAGGGTCATACTCTTCTAAAATGTTCAACTCTGAAATCTCCTTCTGACCACAGCCTTCTATTCTCTACTTGTCCTGCTTCTTCATTCTTTCTAAACTGCTTAACATCACCCCTTCCTCTCATGGCATGGCTCACTTTCTCTCTCCACCTTCAGCTTTACTTCCTTCCTTGATGGGTCTGTATTATTTCTTGTTTTCCTGTCAATTACTCTTTTTTATCAGCAACAGAAACTCCATACCACCACTGCTGTTTCACATGATTCAATATCGTGTCCACACTGAGCATCAGTTTTCAGACATGCCATGTCTCTCCATACATCCTGGTCAGAAATGTTCCTCCTTTTTTCCCTTCTAGGGAAAGCAACTTGATAGGCGACTTCTTGGAAGTAGGATTAGGGAGAAGGAGTAAGAGGAGGGGTGGAGATGGGATAGAGTTGCAAATGGAAGTTGACTTAAAAATATTTACACTGAGCACCTGCAAAAATCAAGGTGCCATTATACTGAAGAGGCACCCTGGTAGAGGGAAAGTGGGTGAGATAAATGATAAAATGAATATTCTCAGGCCAGAGGTGTTGATGAAACATCCACGTAATAGCACAGTAAAAACAATAATAATTATCACAATTAAATACTGATGCCTTCAACAATTATCTGATGCCTTCAACATCATTATGTGCTAATGACGAGGCATAAGATGTAGTCTACATGGATTAACAAAACAAGTGAATTTAGGAATATTATAGAATATAATTGTCACTCATATAGCTGAAAAAATGAAGAAATAAATAGAACTTATATATATAGCTGCGAGCTATTTAGAAATGTCAAAAATCCTTGTCTAAAATAAATGTAAAAATAGATGCTTAAGTTACTTACCTCACATTTCACTAATGTGAGATGTACTTCCAAGCATTTGTCATATTATCAAGAAATATACATACTATTAAATTGAACTTACTCGTTATGGCTAATATTGTTATATATTAAAACCAAATTAATCTAAGTCATTAATTTGAGATACTTTTTTAAGTACATTTATGTGTCTTATCTCATTTAATTATCCCTTATTTACCTTTAAAATGACTTTAAGATCTTAGCTTTATATTTTGTATATTTTGAAATTTTAATTTTCTAGAAAAATATAAAAATAAAAAAAAATAAAGAACCAAGGGCAACTGATAAAGTGGAAACACCCTTTATTCTCTAGAAACCAGGAACCACATAGTATTGACTCATTGGAAGAATTTAGGCTTTACCATATGTCTATTTTTATCATTAAAAAAACTTTCTGAAGAAAAAGTGTATTTTAAGTGCTATGTGGCTTTTCTTATATCAAAAGGTCAGGAAACAGGATGCTAGTCATTCTTGAATCAACAAGGGTCAAAAAACTAAAGGCTCACAACATTATAACATAGTAAGTGGGCTTAATTCAGGGAACCCGAAGAGCAAACAGTTGCTCATGAAATCGCATTTACTGCAAAACATTAAATATTTCATAAAGTTAATGACAGTGATGTTGAAAAGTCGCTCAATCACATACTAGATCCATTGACAAATGAGGATCTAACAAAGCTAGAAGCAAAAGCTTAGAAACATGGTGATAGAATACAAATGTCAAAAGATAGGAGAGACCTCTGAGGAAACTGATGAAGTATACAAACATTTTTGTGCTGTGAAATTCAAATATGAAGTAAAGGCTGTCACATCATGCTATCATACCATTTGCTACATAAAAATATCAACAGCAGATTTAATCTTAGTAAATATCAGTCAGTATTATTATTGTTATTATTATTATTGTTATTATTATTATCACTGGTCATTAGAGTAATGAAGAAATGAGGTCCATTTTGATTCAGCAAGGAGGGAGCCCCAGAAATAAATACTGAGACCTCACTGTCCTCCTATCCTCAGATCTGCTGATGGTGCCTGCACTTGGCTAAATCCAACCTGAGGCCATTGGTGTACATACAAATCAGTCTCCTCAGACCCACAGACAGGTGGAGAAGGATAGACAGGAATCCACAGGGGCAACCAGAAGATGTCTAACACATACACATACACATACCATCTGGTTTCTATTAAGCCAGACTCCAAGGTTCTCAAGCTGCTTCATTTATTGGGACAACAATGTCATTTTGTACCATGTGCCAGGTACACTTCTGGGTACTGGAGGCACTACAGTGAATGAGACTGACAGGGTCCCCATCATGGCTGCTTTACGACTTTTGTGGGCTCCTTCCTCCATAAAAAATGTTTAAAATTATATTTTATGACTGTATTTAAAAGTAAATTTAATCCAAGCTGGATTCCTTATTATATATTCCTTATTATTATTATATC
>NW_011888822.1:113374-124957 GCF_000151845.1 Pteropus vampyrus | reverse complement strand
ACACACACACACCATAGAATATTACTCAGCAATAAAAAAGAATGAAATCTTGTCATTTGTGACATAGATAAACCTTGAGGGCATTATGCTAAATGAAATAAGTCAGACAAAAAATGATAAATAGCATATGGTCTCGCTTATATGTAAAATATATAATAATAAAAACAACAGAGCTCATGGATATAGTTAATAGATTGGTGGTTTCCTGAGGTGGGGTGGGTGTATAAATGTGTGAAGGAGGTCAAAAGGTATAAATTTCCAATTACAAAATAAAAAAGTCATAAAAATGTAACATACAGTATGGCGATTATAGTTAATAATACTGTATTGCATATTTGAAAGTAGCTAGGAGAGAGGACCTTGAAAGTACTCATCACAAGGAAAAAATTTTTGTAACTGTATATAGTGATGGATAGTAACTGGACTTATAGTGATCACGTTGCAATAAATACAAGTATGGAATCATTACATTGTACATTTGAAACTAACATAGTGTTATGTCAATTATAATTCCATTAAAAATAAATAATGTTAAATAAATGAAAAATGAATATGAATGTTTTACTGTATCTGAGACACTAAGCACAATGTTCTGGACCACCTGTAGTTAGTTAATAGTTATATGTTGGGTGTGATCTTTGTCACTAATGATGGTAATAGATCATTTCATTTCTACTAATCCAATTTAATTTAACAGTTTTTGAAAACCACTTCTTTTTTCTTGTCATGGTCTGTTAATATATGCCAAGTCTCTCAAGTTTCTTTCTCACTCCATCTATCAACCCTCCCCCACACAACACCCTTTGCCCTATCCCAGGTTTGGGGAGCCTGACCATTTAAAATTTAACAATCTACCCAAGGGAAATTCTAGGTACCCATTTTATTATGTATCCTCAATAATAAAGCTGTTCTACTTGTAATGTGAACACACAACATACAGGAAAAACCAGTGACATGTGAAAATCCCAGCTTCTTAGTCCTTTAGGTTTTAGATAGGACTGTTATGCTACAGACCTTCACCTTGATTTGGAAACTAATATTTTTCTAGGCACCTTGTTCTATTCACTAACCTCTTAAATTATGTTTGACCTTTTTAATAGGGTTTCCTTCTTATTAGTCTATCAGTCCACTCCCTAAACATGTCAGATACTTCCTCAGCATATGATAAATATTTTGTATTTGGCTGAGTGCTTTATTTTTATTTCTCAGGCAAAGTAAGCTTTCTATATATTAAATTGTTTGGTAGATATAAAAGGGGTATAACTTTTTTTCTATATCCTTGTTCTTGATGCTCACAATCAACAAGCTCAGTCATAATTCTCATTTAATTTATAAAGGTGACAATGTTTTGTTGGGCTGCCTCCCTCAAGATTCAAGGAGCTTACTAATAATAACACAGAGCTACTGAACCATAGCATTTATTGGTCTGTAAAACTAAAGACATTTTAACATTTGCGGGATCTAGTCTGATATAATTAATTCTGATAAGATGTCTACAGTCCAGAGTTATTATTAGCTGAGGAGCCTCAGAAAGTGCTGGCCATTTTGAAGGCGAATTGTTGCAAATGCACTTTGTTGTTATCAAATAAGTAGGAGTTAACATTAAGTTTGTAAAAAAGATTATGAATGGACAAGAAAAAGTGTTTTAGCAATTAGTCAACTTTTTGCTATTCTGGCTTTTCATTTGCAGTGGAAACCCAACTTGTTTATATAATTCATATATGTCAAAGAGCATAAGTGTTCTCAAGTTATAACTAACTCAGTTGGCAGAAAGGGAAGCCTTTGGTTATTAGAGGAAAGAGAATACATAAGAAAAGAATTAAATGTGTCTAAATCTCTCTCTAACCAGAACATTAGTATCATGACTAGCATCAGAAATGAGGTGTTGGGGTTCTAAATTTCAGACAGGTTCTTCTCCCTGAAGTTTCTGTGGCAGAAGTACCACAGAGACATGAGGGAGGTTGAGTCCAAAGACCAACTATTGAAAATCAGACAAAAGTGAAGCCACACAGTGCCAGATAGGTAAGGAACAAGCAAGCAAGCCACTGGATATTATCAGGCGGAAGGATAAGATTAATCATTTTCAGGAATTCCCATGGTTTTATTAGATAGTTACAGGGTAGGTGGGGAGAGGGTCAGGAACACACAAGTCACAAAATACCACAAGAAATTATTGAACCTATTCTATGCAATGAAACTTAGTAGTTGATGTAGCATATGTAAAGCTAATTACAATGCCGTCCTGGTCTCAAGAAATACAGACTGTCGGGAGACAGTGATGAACACAAAATAGTTACAGAAGGGCTACATGGGGCAGAAGGAAGTACATGGCATAATGAGAAGCAAAGCACTGGAGTCACACCATCCTAGGTTCAGTTCTGAGTCTGGCGCTGACTCTCTAATGTGACCTCAGACCAAAATATATAAAAACAACCTGAGGTTAATCTCATGAGGTTGTTGTAAGAATTAAATGGGAGATGGAATGTGTGTGTGTGTGTGTGTGTATTTTAAGATGGTTTGAGGAGTAGGCATTCATTGGTAGATAGCAATAGTAGCAGCAGCAACCACGGTATGAAGAATATGATTTGTAATGAAGCAGAAATATCAGTGAAGCCCCATTGGCAGCATACAGGCAGGAGAAACATACTTAAACTAAGAAATCTATAATGATGTTTCATAATACCCAGTCTTCCTTATCTCGGTAAATGTGAATTCCATTTGCACAGGCCAAAAATCTTAGTGTTATCTTTGGCTCCTCTTTCCTCCACACCTCATGCCCAAGCCATCAGCAAATCCTGTTGGCTCTATCTTCAAATCTATTCAGAATTCATCCACTTCTCACCACCTCCCCCGACTATCCGTCTCCTTCAAACACTATCCTCTAGCATCCAGATTCCTCCTATGATCTGTTCACAATGCAGCAGTGACAATGGTCCTTTTAAAATGTTACTTCACATTTGCCACTGTTCAAAATCCTTCACAGATGTCTCTGTCTTAATGCAGAGTAAAACTCTAGATCCTTAAGATGCCTGCCAGGTCCTCAGGATTAGGACTCCTGTTCTGTCTCTGTCCACATTCCCTGCTCCGCTTCCCCTTTCTAATTCTGATCCTGCTAGGCTGATTTTGATGATCCTCGGCCACATCAGCATGCTCCTGCCTCAGTCCTTTGTATTTGCTGTTTGTGTTAGTTTGGGCCCTCCAAGAAACAGATGCTAGGATGGGATTACACAAGCAAGAAATGTATTGAGGGGAAATATGAGCGAAGGATAAAAGGGATGGAAGGAGAGAAGATGAGAAGGGCCTTTGACCACAGTACCTGTCTGACACCTGTAAGAGAGAGAAGAAGGAAAGAACTTAGCACAGGAAGGTTTCAGATAGCAGTGCAGTCCTAAGAAAGTTTCTGGCAGGCCAAAGAGGTGTCTTTGAGCCACAGTTGCCTGTCAGAGGTATCCCCATCTCATAGAATAATCCTGAATTAGCAGCCCCCTGCTCAGCCACTTGCTGGGAGAGGCTCAGAGGAAGTGTGGTCTCCAAGTGAATGTGGCAGTGGATCCAGAGGGTGGCAGTTGGACTATAGTCAAAAATGTTCCTCTAGCAGGAGACCTATGTCCACCACGTTGTTCTCTCTATCACTGTGTGGTAACTTTAAGATCTAAGGCAAACACCTGAGACTACAAAACCTTTGAACAACTCCTCAACTCTGAGACAGATGGCACAGTCAAACATTTTAGCCAGGTCAGATGAAATTTTGGTGTCATTCTTTGCACTTAGAATTCTGTATACAATAGCTTCTTTATGGCAGATGAAAGGATAAAGCTATACTAAAAACTTTAGACCCTGAAACAAACACTCCAACTAAGAGGTGAAAGAACAGTATCCAGAAAGCGACCTTAAGCATGATAATTTCAGAAGACTTCAGTATTCATTTTTGGTGACTGAGCTAACGAGATTCTTTTGAAATTTCCTTTCTGCAGTAAAAACCCATCATTCAACAATTTTGTGGGACATGCCCCAATTCACTTCTCAATAATTCTGTTATTTTAACCCTTTAATTTGGATATGCTTTTATGTAGCAATAGATAATGGTTACATATAGTGTCATTCTAATACATTTTAAAAATGTAAATGTATCTCTAGGTGATAGGATTATGATGATTTTCATTTTCTTTTTTATATTTTATATAATTTTCTAATAAACCTGCATTATATTATAGATAAGATTAATAAATGATATTGAACATACTACTGATTTTAATAAAATGACTATTACAAACAACGAGTTGTTCACAAGTCTGTGAGTCAGTTGGGTGATTCTACAGGAGGTGGTCGGTTGATTGGAGCTAGAGAACCCAGGTTGCCTCATTCACATGAATGGGCTATGGGCAGCCTGTTTGGTTTACGGAGCCAAAGTTATAATGTCTCTGCCACATTCTCTCTTATCCTCAAGGAGGCTAGCCTATTTAGGCTTTTCCACATGGATGTCTCAGGAAAACAAAAGTGTTAAGATTAACTCCTACAACATCATTTCCACTCCATTCTACTAGTCAAAAAGGCCAGTCAGATTGAGGTGGGTAGAGAAAATGACTCCAGCTCTTGACAGGAGGAATACCAAATTCACATTGCAAAGCCGCTTTATGAGCAGATGGGAAGAATCTGGCTATTATTATTATTATTATTATTATCTACAACACTGTATTTAAACTCTTCTACCCACATTTTTTATAAACTGTTATGCTTGGACAATATAATCAAAATGGTTTGGGTTAAATAAATTTTGTCTATCACCCTCTAAGAAACATGGTTATTATATCTCAAGTAGATAAGCTCTTATCTTAGTATTGGGAACAGAGTTTCTTTTCTCTAAGAAGAAAGCTCTTTACAGCTCTTGGAGCCAAGTTTTTGAGTGAACAGATCAATTAATTCAACTTCCATTTTTCCTGCCCCAAACTCATGGGTAATTTTACTTTCTTGCGTTAACACTGCCTTAGTGTCTCATGGAGGCATTTGGTCAGCACCTTCAGGCCTTTCCTATCCTCTGAACTAGATAATTGAGTGATGTAATAATGACAGTGACAAGGTCACTGGGCCTCAATATGACCTTTATTGACATATTCTGATTGAGCATTTACCTCAAAGACTTGTAAATACCCTATATCACAGTACAAAGCTCACCAAGATTTATTTCTGAGAGAAATGGTTATCTCTGTCCTGCTTTAGGCAAAGATATCCCATGAGTTGGGGTTACACACCTGAATAAATTAAATCCCAGGTATACATGAAGGTTAAATGAAAAAGTCAAAATAAGTGGGTGATCCAAGTAAGTGGACCAGTTTGAGAAACCCCTGGGAGGTGAGGGTAAGAACTGTATCCCTGTCCTCAGCCATAATGTGGACTTCTATTCTCCACGAACATCACTATTAATCAAATAGGTTATTTTTAGAATATCCTAGAAACGAAAGTGCCCTTCTAGGTTGCTGTTGTCCTCTCTTAGGTCAATGATACATGACAAGTTTATTACCAAGTCTGTTAAGGGGGAAAAAAACTCCTATGTTTTCTTTTGTTTCTTGAAGCACAGAAACTTCAACCTGGCTAAAGTCTATACTCGATCACAATTCCTTAAGCAAACTTCCTGATCAAAAGGTTTATTCTGACAGTTTGCATCGTGCCCATTTTGATGTGACATGGTCTGATAGACTTGGTATTAAATGGCAACCAGAGAAAGAGGCAGTTGAGAAAAGTGGTTACAAGTATGGACCATGGCAGGGACTGATCTGGTTTCAAGTTCAGACTCAGCCACTTACCACTATCTGTTAAGCTTTTGTTACCCTTTTTGTGACAGGGCAATAAGTTGTTTAGAAAATTGATTGGAATAATGCAAAGCGTTTGTCCCAGTGTCTGGCACATAGTGAATGCTAAGTAAATGTAAGCAGTGGTTGTTATTAAAGTAAGCCCAGTTTGATATTATGGACCTCTTTGTCACAGGAAGGTCAGTGGGACAGATAACTGTGGCAGAGGCTTTCTATTCTATCACAAGAGGAGTACACTATACCTCATTAGGCACAAATAGGACGTGATATAATACCCAGTGCAACTGGATTCACAAAATAGCTAGGTACACTATAATGAGTTTAACTAAATTTGTGAAATGCTAAGCCTCTATAAGTATAGAAATTTTATCATTCTCTCTGGATGCATATAATAAAACGAAAATAGAAAAATCGAACAAACCCCAATGCCACTTATTAAAATTCAGAAAAACAAACCATACCTAGATTTTACAGCTCTGAAGAATCTAGTTAACATTCGAAGTTATTTTTCCTGACTTCTCAAAATATTCACTTTCCCTCACAGGCAAAAGAATACTGTGCTTGCTGCTACTTACCAAGGCTTCAAGCACAAACTTCAACAGATCAAAGTTCCCTCTCCCTTCCAAATCAACCATAAAGAAAAGATAAATCTCACTAATCACAGGGTAATTAATAACTCATGTTTTAGACCCAAAACAATGCGGTGAAGAGTAAACATGTGGCTTTATGTAATTGTGGGGGCGGGGGGGAGGGACTGTTATTTTAGTGAATTCTAACTCATTTTTTCTCAATAACATCTTATGAATATGTACAATTCTAATCTGAGAGGTTTATTCAGTCAATCGTAACTATATCTCCCAGGGGCTATTCTCCTGTGTTGCTCCTTGATTTTAAAATGATAATATCTTCTAGGCCTATATACCCACTGAGATTCCCAACCAGCATCCTGTTATCACAACTGATGTTTTTCAGAGATTTAGTCTAGTGTATGATATCATAGCCCAGGCTGGCTAAATGATATAAATACTCAAATTAAAGGAGAAAGAGGAAAATAAAAGCATGAATACAGCATAACGAGATTCCTAGCTTGGACAAAAGTCCTATAGTACAAGGAGTACAGAAGACATGTCTAATGGTTAGGGAGATGCTCAGTGTAGGGAAATTGCATGGAAGAAAAGTAGGGAACTAAAGGTGAACTACTGTCTTCTGCAGGCATTCATGAATGAATGTTTGGAGGAATTCACCATAAGACTGCACCTAAATTGCCTCCTCACCAAGCATTTAGTGGATTTCTTTCCAGGGTACACATCTCTAATTTTATAAAATAAATCAATGGGGAAATGGGATTTACTTTACACAATGTACTTTACTAGCAGCTCCCTGGCACATATTCATTCCATAAAAGTAAAAGATAGCCACCCTCCATCTGATCTAAACTTCAAGAGGGATGTGGGTCAAACTCCGAGTCACAATATGGTCAGAAGGTTTAACACTCCTAGAAAACAATCTAGAGCCTTAATGATGACAAATACTTCATCTCGTTTCTTATAAATGCTGAAGCTAGAAATGCTGTCAGCCAGCGTGGTAACCCCTAGATAGGGTGCAGAAGCAAGACTCATGGTACACGCTTCCAGCAAACATTTCATAAACAGTGTCCAGCCTACTCAGCAAGCCATTTCTTTGCTCACTGATCTGTATCCTATTTGCCATGTAGACCCAGCAAAACAAACATTTTCAGTGACATGATTGCAAATGTTTCTGTCACGTAGACCTATTGCAAACAATCTCTAGTTTGGATTTATTTTCGGCGGGCAGGGGTCTGCTCCCGAAGACTGTGAGAATTTCTCTTAACTGTCCACATCTCAGAGGGTGCCTCTCCTAGAAAACACATGCGATTTCTGCCACAGTAAATTAGCAACATAGGATCCTTCTGAGAACCAATGTCACACCTAAAATATTCATGGCTCAGATTCCCAAAAGCTAATAAAGCAGTGCCTCAAGTAATGATATTTCCCCTAGTTCACACTAAAAAACATGGGGTCCCAGGGATATGGTAAGAATGTTTCACTCTTTTTCAATGTTATTAACCACCAGTGTTTTGCTGTTACTGAGATACATCTTTTAATAAAAACATGAAACCATGAACAAATTATTTCAGCTCATTTTATGGACTGATCTGATCCTACTACTCAAATTATGAATGGTTATATCTCGTGGAATTTTAGTTCTGTTCATTTTATAATTTAGTCTGACATTTGGATAGCCCTGGCCCTTCTGCACTAAAATACTTTCAAATCACTTAATTATAACCATTACACCTTGAGAGAAAATGTGTCCCTATAATGACTTGCCCCTATGAAGTGGCCAATCTTAAACAGTAGAAGTAAGTTTTTGATTCAAAGGAAGAAGAATCACCCCTCTTAAAAAAGAATCATCTAAAGCTGAAGTACTTAGGGTGGTGAATTATAGAAACCTATTCAGACTGGTTTGAGCAAAATAATGGGACCAACTGGGAACATCAGATGGTATATCCTTGAATCCAGAAGCAGCAGTTCCCCAGGCTTGAGGAACTGAAATCTAGAATTTGCAAGTCAGTGGGAACCAGAACAATCAATTTCATCATCTCTTAATTTCTCTCTTTCTCTCCCTTGGATCACATGGTTTCTTATTTCTGCATCCTACTATGCATCTGCTTTATTTATCTTTTTCCTTGCCAATTGGTGTTTTCAGTTTCCCCACTTACATCAAGGAAATGACTGTCCCAGCTCCACAACTTCAGTACCTTCCAGCTCCAGAAAAACAACCAGTTCCAAATTCCAAAATAGAGAACCCAGTTGAACCAGCTTAATTCCCTAATCATTGTGGCTTGTTTCATCAATGAAACACACAAATCTTATCCAGTTAATCATTAACCCTTTGGAGTTACTCTAAAGAAAATGTCTATGTTTAAAGATAAAGCATGAGGCACATATACATGGTAAATGGAGTGGTAAAATCTCAAGGCTGGAAATGACTTTAGAAATCCTTCTACAGTTACTCTCACTGATGCATAAATCCCCTAACAGATCATCCTTCCTGATGCAAAGCCAACCAAGCATTCTTGGCATGAATATTTCCTATGACTAGGTGCCCATTTCTTTAGCAGAGGCTCATTCTACTAGTGGGCAGAATTCATCTTCAGACAGGTCTGACTTGTATTGAACAGAAATTGCCTTCTGCTAATGTCCATTCATATGTTCAGATCTGCTCTCTAGAGTTTACATAAGAGTTCAATACTAGCTTCCATATGGCAAATATTTGAAGATGGGTGTCCCATCATATCTCCTCTTCTCAAACTCATTTTCACATTCCCCCAAATATCCCTTTAGATGACATTATCTTGACAGCACTTTTCTGAATGCTGTCTGGTTTGTCAAGACCCCTTAAAGTATGGATATAATCATATAAAATTTGTGGAACATTCAAGAGGACATTGGCTAAAACTCACTAATTCTCACTTAGATGCAATATTTCTATTGACATGGCCAAAAACTATGTTAGCTTTTTAAACAATGCACTGTGGTGCACTGTTAAAGAACCCAGATTTCCTAGGCTCATATGCAGTCTCCTCCATCTACTAGGCTTTAGGCAAATAATCTCTTTGTGACTCAGTTCCTTTATCTATAAAGGGAGACTATGTACAGTACCTACTCCAAACTGTTGCTATGATAATTATACAATAAAGTATGTAAAAAGGTGAAAATAGCATGTGGCACACATTAAGTGCTCAGTCATTGTTGAGCATTAGTTTGGGATAAATTAAATACCATTGTCCTTTATGTGACTTTCTAAAGAGGTTAAATTTCATCTTAAATAACCCGATATCTTAGTTTAGTCTACAAATACCAATTTTGTGTCCTGATTACCTCACCGAACAAATTTTCCTAATTAATTTTAATATTTATACAATTCAAATTTGATAATTATGGCCTATGTGTCTCTAAGATAATGATAATGTTGAGTAAGCTAGAACCAAGGAAAGAATTTGAGGCATACAGCATGTCTTTAAATTACAAAATGCTTTCTTGTCTTCTCATTTGAGTTATATATCATTAGCCCTGTTTTTTAGATGAAGCTATTAAGACCCCAGACCATGAAGCTGCTTGTTTTAGGACACAAAAGTAATAAGTGATGAAACCAAAACTGAAACTTAAGACCCCTTGTTACCTCACTGTTCTTCATGTACAGGTGAACAAACAGCTAAAAATTCATATTAACTTTATTTTCTATATTTAAAAAAAACTCAGAGAATAAAGGATAACTAATAAGAATGTCAACTTGGGTATGAGACAGATCTGCTTTTGAATCTCAGTTCCACTGCTGAGTCACTGAGGTGACTTTGAACATGTTAGTTAATTTCTCTGAGACTCACTTTTCTCATCTGTAAAATGAGTACAATAATAGTACCTAGCTCATAGGTTTGCTATGAGGATGAAATAAAGTAACAAGCACGGAGTGCTCATCACAGTACCTGTGCATCCACATGTGGTGGCTATGATAATTCTCATTCTTAGCAGTATTACTCATGAAAGATTGACAAGTAGCTTACTAAAAGCAAGAAGTATTAAAGTATTACTTTTTTTTTTTTAGCATCATTCTGATTCAACTACTTGCTTTAAATAAGAAAAACAAAAACAAAAAAACCTTAGAGAGATCCAGGCCTTTTGGACTATAATAGTATAATTTCCAAAGTTGCATCACTGAATTCTCCCAAAGGTAGACTAGTGTCCATTTTAGGGATAGAGGCCTGCTTGCAATTTGCTCATTACATTTATTCTTCTCACCATTTCTACAATCGAGATTTCGAAACTAATAAGGTCTAGTCACTACAATCATTATTATTGCTGCTATAGGCCGAAGGGTGATGCCATCGTACAATATCAAAGAGTGTGATCAGATCCCAGTTTTAGACACAGGCTGTTCCATGACCAATGCTGTACTCTGATTTTAGTCACCCTATATATGTGGTCACTGGCCCCTAATTGTAAGAACAATTAGTTAAAAAAAAAAAATGTGTGAATGCTGGCAGCTACCATCTCCACAACTGGAAATACAGCCCTAAAGTCACGTTCTTACCAATTGTTGGTCTCTGGCATCAGCTGGGTACCTGAAAACTGCAGATGATAGAGGACCCTCTGCTCCTGTCTGTCTAGGTCTCAAGAAATAAAAAAAACTTCATTACAGAAAAGGTTCACCTAGATATACTGTGATAACCAAGGATTTCATGTTCATCTCCCCAATATTCATTATATAGATTGTATGTGAGATAGGAGTAAGGCCAGAGTAACATCTTAAGGAGATAATCAGGAAAAACTGAAATAACTACTTTCATTTGCCTCTGGGCTCTTATTTCTGCCTTATGTCTGAAAAGTGAATTATCACTTGACAGAAATAAAACTGTAATAGCACAAATATAAACTTAATGTGAGATTCGAACACAATTTTAATATTTATTTTGTGAAGAGAAACAGCAGCAGCACATCTGAATAGAAAATGTGTTATAAATCAAGCCACAGTCTCACAAACTAATGCCATTTTAAAGATATTTATTCAGTATGTCAGAGAGTGAGGCAGTGTCAACAATTTGGCACGAAGAGCTTCCCTTGCAGGAGTGGGAAGGAAGTCCTTGAGAATGTCATTCTTCTACTTCCATGTACAGCCTGTGCCCTAAGGGGATCCTTGGGAAAAAGAAGCTGATTCTAGGGGATTCAGCTCTGATGAGGGCTGGGCACAGAGG
>NW_011888822.1:102239-113324 GCF_000151845.1 Pteropus vampyrus | reverse complement strand
AGATTTCGAAACTAATAAGGTCTAGTCACTACAATCATTATTATTGCTGCTATAGGCCGAAGGGTGATGCCATCGTACAATATCAAAGAGTGTGATCAGATCCCAGTTTTAGACACAGGCTGTTCCATGACCAATGCTGTACTCTGATTTTAGTCACCCTATATATGTGGTCACTGGCCCCTAATTGTAAGAACAATTAGTTAAAAAAAAAAAAATGTGTGAATGCTGGCAGCTACCATCTCCACAACTGGAAATACAGCCCTAAAGTCACGTTCTTACCAATTGTTGGTCTCTGGCATCAGCTGGGTACCTGAAAACTGCAGATGATAGAGGACCCTCTGCTCCTGTCTGTCTAGGTCTCAAGAAATAAAAAAAACTTCATTACAGAAAAGGTTCACCTAGATATACTGTGATAACCAAGGATTTCATGTTCATCTCCCCAATATTCATTATATAGATTGTATGTGAGATAGGAGTAAGGCCAGAGTAACATCTTAAGGAGATAATCAGGAAAAACTGAAATAACTACTTTCATTTGCCTCTGGGCTCTTATTTCTGCCTTATGTCTGAAAAGTGAATTATCACTTGACAGAAATAAAACTGTAATAGCACAAATATAAACTTAATGTGAGATTCGAACACAATTTTAATATTTATTTTGTGAAGAGAAACAGCAGCAGCACATCTGAATAGAAAATGTGTTATAAATCAAGCCACAGTCTCACAAACTAATGCCATTTTAAAGATATTTATTCAGTATGTCAGAGAATGAGGCAGTGTCAACAATTTGGCACGAAGAGCTTCCCTTGCAGGAGTGGGAAGGAAGTCCTTGAGAATGTCATTCTTCTACTTCCATGTACAGCCTGTGCCCTAAGGGGATCCTTGGGAAAAAGAAGCTGATTCTAGGGGATTCAGCTCTGATGAGGGCTGGGCACAGAGGAATAACAAGAAGAGGTGGATGGGGGGCATTTTATAATTTGAGTCTTTTTCAGGTGGCTGCTCTCTATAGACAGTTAAAATTGGAAACCAGCCTGCCACTGAGCAGTTAGAAATATGGGAGACCCCAGGACAGCAGATGACAATATCTAAGGGAGACATCAGGTGGGTGTGGAAAAGGGTCAGTTACAGGGGAAGCGAATTATACCAATGTCCTCATGTCACGGACAGGATAAAAATTTAACTATAGCAATGAAAAAGGCAAGATGAGAGGAATAGGATTCCACCCCTGGCTGTGCAGAATGAGGTCCTTGGACTGCCTTGGCTCCCAGCAGAGCCTCTTCCAACAACCAGCGTTTCACCTCTGCAACTAAGTCTTTGTAAGAACTGAAATTGCCATTCTCTATCTTAGCTTCATGTCTATTTCTTTCCTAGGAAACAATTTGCTCTTTTTTATGCATTTTCCTTCATTTCTCTTTTTTTTTAATTTCCCCTACTAGATTACAAAAACAAATGCCTATTTTCTTCACTATTATATCCCCAGATTCTACAAGCGTGCCTGGCGCCCAGCAAGTAAGTGTTCATTAAATATTTGTGAAAGTAATGAGCAAATTCTCTATCTATGGTACCTATAAAAGTAACACCTTGAGCCAAGGATGACATATTTGCTTCATTTTGTGTGTCAGGTCTGATCAGTCACCAGCAGCTTCCTGGAGAAAGTGAATCTGGGCTCAATGAAAGCAGCCAGAGGTGGGACAGCAGGTGCCTGATACCCTTTATCTTCCACTCCTGTTGGAACGCCTACAGTGAGTGCAACTCTGGTCACACACTGAATTGGAATGGTAGGGAGGGTGGCAGGGGATTTTTAATTACGTACATGATTTCCTATGATTCTGATGTGCAGCCAGGGTCGAGAACCACTGAGCTACCAGCTTCTTGGGAACTGGATTAACCAATCCCAGCAGCAGATCCTGTTTGAGGTGGGGGGAGGGATGACTGAAAGGTGAGGAAGCCTCTAGACCAGACCCTGCCCAGAGACCTAGACCAGTCTGTCTGGCCATAAAAGGGGAACATCTGTGCCTTCAGCAGTCATAGAATCTACTGCTCTGCCTCTGTGTACACCCTTGTGCCTTCTGTTCTCCACAACAACATAATTGCAAAGCCATGGATTTCTTTTGCTAAATGGGAATATGAAAAGAGCATTGATTCAGAAATTCTTGACTTGTGGTAAACCAGATGTAAACTTCAAGAATTAATCTCATGTGTGCTGTGAAAATTTATGTACAAACCCACAAAATGTCCAAGAAAAGTAAATAATGAGTGTCTAATTTCCCTCTGTATAATTTGGTTAATTATACAACGCTCAGATTATAACAGTGCTTGGGTAAACATAATGATATCTTATTTGCCATGAATTCCCTTAGTTTAGTTAACCAATTACTTTTCTAATTCTTCAGGTATCATTAAAGCCATTCTAATTTAAGAATAAGCAGATGTGTATCATAATAGTGCTCCAAATTTAACCCCAGATACCTAATAAATGTATAAAAGGGAAAAAATGATCTATTCCTAATATGCTATTTAATTACAAGGTTTGAGGAAGAAATAATACATGCTAATGATGAAATTAAAGGCTTTAAGATCTAATTTGATTACATTCTGTGAACATTGGTTATAACTTGGCTCGCAGCTAAATTTATCAAGATGACTTTCCCATTCACATGGGGCTAAAAGCAATTTTCAAGCAAGAGGCTAGAGTCATGGTGGATTGCTAGTGTTGGATAACTTTTATCAAATAGCATCTCATGCTCTGGATCTATTAGCTGGTAACAAGCATATACCAAGCCAAGACGATGCCCATAAACAGTGCCATTAGCTGCTTGTACATAAGACAAAGATGTCTAATGGACCAATATCGCACACTTTTCTACAGCAGCAGGGCTTATTTTACAATGGGTTATTATGCTAATAGATTGTAAAATAGTATACCAGAACTCTGCTTTAATGTATTTACCCCTGTAGACAAGGAGGGGGAAAATGCTTTGCAAGCAATTATCGTGAATTATTACGCTATCTAAAAAACAATTACTGTAGACTCATGTGTTTCAGTTTTCCAAGTTTATTATCATTAGCATGCACACAGTGAAAATAATTGAGCAAGCCATTCAAATCTGCACTTACAAACAACACCTCAAGTAAGGGAATGTGAGTATATGTGCATCCATCCCCCCATTGTTCCCCCACTCCAGAAAAGACTTTTCTTCTTGAATGCACCAAGTACTTTTAAGAAAAGAATTGATCAATGGCTGTAATTTAGAATGAAATTAGGTGAGCCACTTTTCCTTTTTTACCTTCGATTACCCACAGCAACTTGCACACAGCTACCACCATCTCCTCCTCTCAGATCTGACTGTTTCTCTTGAATATTAGATCAGGGCGATGTAACTCAGCCAGAGAAGCTGAGTCTAAGAGAGGTCCCCAGAGGAATCTGGCTAAACTGAAGCTCTTCTCCCCGCTCCTGCCTTGCTGACAACATCTGTTAGACGGGTTCCCTGGGGCCTTATGCATTGTCATTGAAAACTCTCCATAGACTTGGAGTTAACGATAACTGATCCAGCCAATCCTCTTCCCTGGAAGTTCTCAAAAATATGTGCTCAACAAAAGGGAATTGGCTCTGTGAAAGCAGACTAAATGAACAAGGTCTTTTCAAGACAGATCTGACCATGTCCCCCTCCTCTACCTCCTTTAAAACATCTTATTATGGTCTGCAAACCCTCCATGTTCAGATCTCTGCTCACTTCTAGCCATTTCTTATACCAAGTCCCGGTTCTCTTGCACCACAGGGCCTTTGCACATGCTGTTTCTGCTGCTCATAAAACTCTTCACTTACTCCCTGCATCTAGTTAACATCTAATTTCAGATTTCAACTCAGGTTTCCCTTCTTCTGACTTTCCTAATTAGCTAGATTCTTTGCTCCACCTTCCCTGCCTTGCTCATGTTATTCTCTCAGGATACCATGTTCCTCTCCTCCAAATGCCTTACCACATTTGCAAATTTGACTGTTATGTGTGAGGTTATCTTTTTAACATCAGTTTTCCACAATAGATTCCAAAAGCCACGAAGGCACTAATCATCTGTGTTACTTGCCATCGTATCCCGACTAGTATAGTGTCCAGCACATAATTGGTGCTCAGTGAATATTTCTGAATGAATAAACATATAAGCAAAGTCAGAAAAATAAAAAATAAACGTCATATGTGCATGAACCAGAATGAGTAACATGGAGCGTATATATTGGAGCCTAGTGAGAGGTAGAGCAGTGTAGCTAGCATACACCATTGTTTGTAGTAGCCATTGACAATACAAGATAAATTATAATCATTTAGAAGTAAAAAGCAACAGAGATGAGAGAGTGTGGAGAATTTTGAAGACAGAGAGCCTAGAAAGTAGGTGAAAATTTAGTTTTGAATTGTGTGTATGTTGAGGTGGGGAGGGGTAATCGGCAGTGTCCAAGATAATGCGAACCAAGAAGAATAGCTCTGGAAAAAGCAAATAATTTTTCTAAGAGGAGAGAGAGACTGACTATAGTTTTCAAAGAAATAAGGGGGTTAGGTGCCAGACTGCAAGAAATTAAAAGGAAATAGAGGTAGGGAAATGAAAACATGCAGATATAAAGGGAGAGGAAAAAAAATCAACCAATAATTACCAGCTGCATAGTATAAAGTGGAAAAATGTTTCAAGATGGAAGAGATGGATCTATGTTAAAGAGGAGAGAAAGGAGTCCAAGGGGAGAGTCAGTGAGTAAGCAGTAAAAAAACTGGAAAGAGGCTATGTGGCCAGGCAGCAGACGGAGATCAAGGTCCCTTGGGAAACCACAGGCTGCAGAATGCTGATAGAAAGATTAGCTGTGGGAAGAGGCAGCCTGCTTCCCAGCAGCATAGCGAAGAGAGGGAAGAGGAAGGTGGGAACAAAGAGGTGGTGAGAGGTACAAGGCATCATCATCCAACGGGGCAGGCTGTGTCAGAGCCCCCAATTGTTCCGGAGAGCAAGAAGCAAGGATTTCAGCTTTAAGCCAAATCTGGTGTTAGGAAAGGGGTGGTATGTTCTGAGAAAGAATGCTTAGGATATATTCTTTTCATGCTTCATTCTACAAAAAGAAGAAGAGAAAGCAACCTCTCCCTAACCTTCTGTTAGGATGGCGAAGGCTTCACCCAGGCCACACCAGAGAAAAAGGAGAGCTTTCAGAAGTTGTGTATTAGAAGCGCCACTTGTCACAAAAGTGCTAGGTTAGCCTGGAAGGTCACTCCTAGCCATCTGTTAGTGGCAGGGCTGAGCATTAGTAACGTGGACAGCAACGCAGCACCCCCAAGGAGACCCAGCACATCTCCGCTGCGGCACCAGGCGCATTAGCCAGGACGTGTCATTTCAGGAACCTCACTCTAACCAGATGATGGATGGCCAGCCTGTGAAGGAGAACCATGGTCCTTTGGCCCTGGAAGGCCTGGACATCTGAACCCTAGTTGGCACCAAGTGAGGCCAGCACAGTTCTCCTCAGGTGGGACTGCCATCACTGCGAAGCATTAGGAAAGGAGGACATGCATTCCGGAGCCGCACACAAGTTGGCATCTTTGAAAAGGAGAGTTTAGGGGAAGAAGAATTACTGCCGACAGCCTCAGAGTTTTTTCCAAACATTCTTTTAATTGATGAGCCCATTATATCCTTTCTAAAGGCATTTTTAAAACTTAATAAATGAATGCTTACTATGGAGCACAATGCAAACCCTTACAAGTTAAGCTGTTCTCATGAATCACTTGTAATCTTTGGGCATTTTCAAGCTCAGGGGATGTATAACTATATTATTGTATCCTTATGATTTTATGAAGTCAAGACAAGGAAACAAATCATGCTAACTGAATTAATCTCTTCACCAGAGCTCATAATAATCAACAGAAAACTTAAAATTCCCATAAACCAAAAATCCATCACTAAATCATCAAGTCTTTTTCTAACTGCTACATGTTTTGTTTCCTCCCCAAAAGGAAGGGTAACTGGGGAGAAAGTGGGAAAGGGAGGGAAAAAAGAATGGGAAGAAGAGGCTGAGGGAGAGAGAAAGAGGAGAAAGGATGAAGGGAAAAGGGAACAAAAGAAGAGAGAGACAGAGAAAAGCAGGAAAGAAATGAAGGGAGAGTGGGAAGCAAGAAATTAGTTTCTTATTGCCGCTGTAACAAATTACCACAAACTTAGTGGTTCAAAACAACACAAATGTATTTTATTACAAATCCGGAGGTCAGAAGCTTAAATCAAAGTGTTGGCAAGATTGTGCTCCTTCTGGAGGCGTCAGAGGAGAATGTTTCCCTGTCTTTTCCAGCTTCTAGCAGCCACCTGCGTTCGTTGGCTCATGGCCCTTTCCTCCATCTTCAGAGTGCATCACTCTAACCTCTGCTTCCTTTGTCCTATCTCCTGCTTCTGTCTTTGACCTTCCTGCCTCCCTCTTATGAGAAGCCTTGTAACTATACTGGGCCCACTCAAATCATCTCCCTATATCAAGATTATTAACTTAATCACATACATAAAATCTCTATTGCTATGTGAGGTAACATCCAAAGGTGTCAGGAATTAGGACATGGACATCTTTGGGGGAGGGCTATTATTTAGCCTGCCACAGTCATTGTTTTTTAAATAAGGGTGTTTTCCAACTAATGTGAAAGATATGCCAACTGGAACCTCTACACCGTTTTGATACTGAATGAACTTCAAGTCATGCTATAAGAGTGACATTTTAAAATTGCCTTCTAAAAAGATGCAGAATGTGCCATGTTGCCTTTTAAAAAATTTTTTCAAAACATAGCCACACTTATAATCTGATTTTCTCCTCCAAAGATATCTTGTCAGATGAGAAAAGCAGTTTACCCCTAGTTGCAAATAAGAAGATTAAAGGAGAAGAGCTGGCCAACTGGTGGTACCCTGACCCCCAATCAGAAAGCCACCAGTAGCTTGCCTGCAGACAACTGTATACTTCTCTTTCTTTTGCATGACACTTACCAGTGGTACTTTCCTTATAGTTTTGTAAGGAAAAAAAAAGAACCAATCAAAGGCTTTTAGATTTTCAAATCATTTGAAAAAGAGATCATATAGTTAACTCTCTCCTACCCACAAGCTCTTCCTGCCAAGTATTTCTGTCGCCTGGGTATGGTCACCCTACATGGAAGTTTCCAGGGACAAGGAGTCCACTAGTCTGCAAGTTAATCCACTCTAGGCATTACTCTAAGGACTCTATTTCCAAAGATAGCTCCAACAAATCCTGGGGCCTGCACAACGGTTGTCTCTTACACAGAGGGCTGGAGCAGAATAGCATACAGGTACAGATCAGGGTCAAAGGTCGTTCTGCAGGCCACATCTCCAAAGCTGATCTCTTGGCAATGCACTGAGCAGGGAGTCTGAACCCTGGAGTTCTTTTCCTTTTTATTTTTCTGTCACTGACTCGTTGACTGATGTTGGTTAAACCAGGCTCCTTTTATATGGAGCTGGTCAAGGCCAAGCTTAGCAAGAAACTTTCATACGATGGTTAAGAGGACAGAGCATAGAGCCAGATTGTTGAGCAAATTCCTTAATTTCTCTGAGCCTCAGCTTCCTCAGCTTCCTCAGCTATAAAAGTGGGAGAATAAACCTCACCTGTATCACAGAATCATTAAAAGAGTGAGGGAGATGTTGTATGTAAAGTGCTTAGAACAGTATCTACAATAGTAACTCTTACTCCAGGGATCCAGACTCCCATTCTGTGCTTGACTATCCAGCTCTGCCTCCTCCCACTCCCTATGTTGCTATGACTGGGTGTATCCTCCCTCAGCAAAATCTCTTTGTTCCAGATGCAACCTCTCAAATACACACAGGCACACAGACACACAGACACACAGACACACACACAGGCACACAGACACACACACACAGACACACACACACACACACACACACACACACACACCATGAATGCTATGCCTATCAATGCTCTCAGGATGCTTCTAATTCATTAAGCATTTCACTGTGCTGGCTGCAACAAGGCACACACACAGAGAGAATACGAGGTTTCTTTCTTTTAGGCAAAAAGAAAACCCATGGGCAAATAACTATAATGCAAGATAAAATGTTATTAGCTTCTAAGACATGTTTATACAGATAATGTGCTATAGACTTTCAGATGTCAGAGAGGCCAGCATGGCTGGGAGTGAGAAAGAAGCTGTCATAAAAGTCATATTCATCAGTTTTGACCCAAAGATACAGACGTGATGGGAAGAGTACTATCAATGGAGAGACTTATACAGAATGGACATTCTGGATGTATTTGATGGGACCCAACCTAGTCCTCCACTTTGCAGACCCAGAAAGCTGATTTATTCAAAAGCTTGAGAGTGAAGCTGACACTCAGTATAGACTCACACTAACCACACTCAGAAGCCTGAAGTACAACACCAGAGGGTCCACATATTGTTTCCTATGAGCAGCAACTTGGATTAAAACAATCACATCAGTACGGTCATCATATATTTTTCCTGAAAGCAAATCATAATCAAAAAGTTGATGATTGAACATGAAAGCAGACCAAGGAGAGTTATCTAACATGATTGATTTCTGACATGAGACTAAGGTATCTGATGCACTCATATTTCCTCTGGTAAATACAAAAGACCAAGATGCCCTCACTCTTTTGCCTTTTTGTCATAGCCACTAACCCAGCTCTTTCTGCTTGATCTGTCTTTGTTTTCTCCCTGTCAATCATTTTAATTACATCATAACTGTCTTGCTAATCTGGGAACTAGCCCATCTCTTTGAAGCTATCTGTATATTTCTACTCAGACTTCTAACTCTCAGAGGGAAACAGAGCAGTTCAATGTGGTCCTGGGAGACTAGGCTATAAAGATTTGATGAGGCCAGACCCCAGGAAAGGAGTTAGACCTCACACAGTGGATGGTGCATGGAAACTCTATATAAGACTGTGATAATGACACTGACGGGCCACTCTGCCAACCCTCCTGGTTGTCCAACTGCTTGTTCCACAAGGCACTGCCCACAGCCCAAACCTTTACCAGAGGCAGGTGGGTAAGAGAAGTACTTTTTGGGCAAATGTGACTTTGAGTGCTCCTAAATCAGAGGAACTTTTTCTGATGCATAGGACCGACTGTATATTGACTGTATCTTGGTTTACTAGGTATAAAACTCGGAAGAGCTGTGCTCTTGGGAAAGAAGATGAGAATGAGGGACTGTAGGTATAGGTTGGGAGAGGGAATTATAATAAAAATGGCAGAATGTTCCTGTTTCCCCTGTGTCACCGTGTCTAACTCCCCCTCTTTATCCTCCTAAACACAGTTTGGACTTGACAGCCTCTAGGAGCCTTCTGATCCCTCAGAGTTAATCCTTCTTCCTTTGTCCCGGGGGTCGGCAGACATTTTCCAGAAAGGGCTAGATAGTATGTATTTTAGGATTTGTGGGCCATATGGTCTCTCACAACAACAATCAATTCTACTATAACACTTGTTTCAAAAATGTGAATTTGTTCCAATGTGATTAAGGAACAATATGAGCATAACATGAATTTCACTTTTGTTTATGTGCCATTTCCTCTGTGAGAAACACTAGATGGAAGCAGAAAACTGCATCCATCCAAAACAAAACACATAACGCATACACATATACACCTCAAACATCCACCATCCACCACAAGTCACCACAGGTGTTACAAGCCACACCATCCACAACCAGGGCCACAGCTTTCCCTCAGATTTCAGATAAGTCTTCTTCTGCCACTTCACAGTAGCTCATAAGCTGGAACCCTTCTGGTAAACCAGGTCTTTTTCAAGATGAATTGCCATATTTATTGTAGCATTTATATGTTTCTTAACCATTTAACATGTGTAAAATTGGGTTGCCATTTTTATCAAGTTCCTATCCATTTTTATGTGTCACTGACCGAGTTTCCGAGTGTTGTCTCCAATGCCATTTTTCCTCTATGCCCTGTGGATTTTATTGCACAGGCTTGCATAGCGTGGTGAGTTTTAGGAACATATATCATGTTAAAGCAGAACAAACTTTCTAAACTCTGCAATTTAGGGCAACAGTGGCCATTGACAACACGTAAATGAATGAGCATAGATGTGTTCCAATAGACTTCATTTTCGACAACAGGCAGTAGGCCAGAATTAACCCATTATTCCTTACTTATTTTGCTGTATGCTATCTTTCTACCTTGTACATGATTTAGTTGCTGCATTTAGTGCCTGCATAGTGATTTATTTATTTATTTTTTTAATGTTCCTCTCTTCAGCTAGACCATAAGCTCCATGGAGGCTAGGGTTCTTTTATTCATCTCTTTTCCCCAGCACTCAGCACTGTGCCTGGCAAGCAGTGTGCTCTCAGAGAGGTCTGCTGAATAATTCATCTCAGAAGAGAGATAATCTCTCCCAGCACATACTCCAACACCAAAGAGTAAGAGCAGTCCTCCTCATCTGCCATTCCAGCAGGAGGCTTTGACATTCGATTCTGATGTAATATTTATTGAATGAACCCTGTCTGCTCAGCATACTAGGATTAAGAAAATAATTTTATGTATTTTATGCTATTCCTCAAGAGAATCCAAAAAGATACATATGTTATCTCCATATCGTGGATGAGGAATTAAGTCTCTGAGTGGTTAAATAACTGCCCAAAGCCACACAGAGCAGATAACCTGTGGATCCAGGAAGTCATGTTGACTTCTTTTCTTCCCTTGCCACAATAAATGTGTTATGGAGATGACTTGCTAGGTTCGCCTAACAAAAAGAAATGCAGAAGGAGGAAATCTTCCTGCATAATTAGTTTCTTAAAATCTATTGATGATGCTACGGTAACCTAAACAAGAGAGTTTTAGAAACAAAATAGATAAGGTTCTGGTACCTAGAAAAAGTAGGAAGCCGGTATTCAGCTCAAAGTAACTCTAGGAGTCTTTGGTTCTTACTCAGTTGGTTCTTTGGTTCTTACTCATTGCTTTGGTTTTACAGGATCACATTGGTTTTTACTTGACCATAAGCAGTTCCTGTACTTTGTTTACAGAATGACCAAGTGTTTCAGTTTCACTTGATTTGCTTTAGCCTACTATAGCAAGAAAGCATTTGTTCAGCC
>NW_011888822.1:68857-102189 GCF_000151845.1 Pteropus vampyrus | reverse complement strand
TAATCTCTCCCAGCACATACTCCAACACCAAAGAGTAAGAGCAGTCCTCCTCATCTGCCATTCCAGCAGGAGGCTTTGACATTCGATTCTGATGTAATATTTATTGAATGAACCCTGTCTGCTCAGCATACTAGGATTAAGAAAATAATTTTATGTATTTTATGCTATTCCTCAAGAGAATCCAAAAAGATACATATGTTATCTCCATATCGTGGATGAGGAATTAAGTCTCTGAGTGGTTAAATAACTGCCCAAAGCCACACAGAGCAGATAACCTGTGGATCCAGGAAGTCATGTTGACTTCTTTTCTTCCCTTGCCACAATAAATGTGTTATGGAGATGACTTGCTAGGTTCGCCTAACAAAAAGAAATGCAGAAGGAGGAAATCTTCCTGCATAATTAGTTTCTTAAAATCTATTGATGATGCTACGGTAACCTAAACAAGAGAGTTTTAGAAACAAAATAGATAAGGTTCTGGTACCTAGAAAAAGTAGGAAGCCGGTATTCAGCTCAAAGTAACTCTAGGAGTCTTTGGTTCTTACTCAGTTGGTTCTTTGGTTCTTACTCATTGCTTTGGTTTTACAGGATCACATTGGTTTTTACTTGACCATAAGCAGTTCCTGTACTTTGTTTACAGAATGACCAAGTGTTTCAGTTTCACTTGATTTGCTTTAGCCTACTATAGCAAGAAAGCATTTGTTCAGCCCATTCTCCTTTTACATAAGAAATATAAGCAGCTATAATCATCTTGCTTGAACTGGCAAAATTACCTTCTGGTGTCTACAGATATAAGTCAAAGAAATCTCTGGGAAAAAAAAAAAAAAAACCAGAATGTTTAAAACCCACCTGGCCCCCATTATTGCTATGTTCAAAGGCCTGTGATCCAGCCAACTCCCAAAGGTCTGAGATGTCAGTAGGTGTCCAAGGCAGTTCCTTATAGACCACCTCAGCCATGCCTAGCTTTTAGCAGAGCATGTCACCAACAGCCCAAGGGAGGAGGTTTTCTGCTCCTTGGTATGCTTCTGCTCTGGCTGGGTGCCTAGAGTACAATGTATACACAATCCATTTTATGAGACAGATGGAAATTGAGTTATAGCAAATAAATCATACGGCACTTCTTTTAGTGATGTCTTTCTACAGGGAATCTTCCTGTTGACTGAGTATGGCCTTACTTCTTTGATTAGGCACACAAATGTTTTGTTGATATTTAACTCCTGTGAGAAGTTTCTTACTTAAAAACTCTCTAGAGCTACCCAACATGCAGGGTTCTACAAGAAGTTTTGTGAATTGATTACTATAGCCACATTTATTCTGCAGGTCCACACACCAACACAGCCACAGATGCATGACTATGTCACCAACACCACCAGCACCTGCTAACATCTCAAATCCCAATCTACCCAAATGTTTTATGTGAAGGTTGGGGCTTGTGAAAAGCAGGCGATGACTTGAACACTGTAGTTTTAGAATATCTTTTACCATTCTCTAAGAAGACATCCTAATTAAAGGCAAGAAGATACTTTCCAAAGAGGCAATAGTCTTTGGAATCAGACAGATCACGGTTAGAGGACCAGCTTTACAAATTATTGGTTGTGTGTCCATGGATAACACAACTCTGAGGCTCAAATCCAGATCTGTAAGGTTAGAATATTAACACAGCCTCATAAAGTTTTTGTAAGGAAATCTATTATCACAGTGCACTGAACACTTCGTGTGTGTGTGTGCACGCCTATGTGCATTGTCTTTTGTTTTTGTTTCTTTGGGGAGCTGAGGGCCTTGGAATTAATAAATACTTCTTCCAAGGTAGCATTCTGGATGGCTTTCGGACTGATTATACAGAGCCAAGTAAACTATACTGTTGCGTAATCGATCTATTTATTGAGCAGAAAAGATAACGGGTAAATTTAGCTATGCAATTAGTAGTATTTGAAAAACAGAATATCAAACCTAGAAAAAAGACTGACACAGATTGAGCACCCATGTTGTGTTGGCCACTTAAAATAAATAATTTTATTTAATCCTCACACCAATGAGGAAATTTGAGGTTCAAAAGATTAAGTATTTAGGCTCAGACCACTCTACTCATGAGTGACAGCCCTGTGACTCCAACAGGGCAGGTGCGTCTGGCTATATAAAGATTGGGCTTGCTTTTGCCTGGGTGCCTCTTGCCTTCTCAATGCAAATTATTTAAATTGTAGGTAGTTATACAAGAAGAGTACACATGTATAGAGACATACAGCATAGGACTAGAATTCTGAGGCAGCCCTTCATGCAGCAGAGGCAAGGCATAATAAGACAAGTGTTAGCACTGGTTAAAAATGTACATGGAGCAGACCCCATGAATAGGCATGACCAAAATTCAGAGAAGCTCTCTCGAGATTAAACAATGCTGATGTGTATACAAAAGAGAATTCCAGAGCATTTCTGAAATCAAGGAGCCAAACAGGTGGAGGCTTGGATGTGTGCCAAGCCCATTCCAGACTAGACATAAAAGACACATAGAATAGCCAATTCTTACACTTTAAAACTTTAAATAAAGAGTAGAACTTCACTGGCTGGGGTCAGTTCTTTTGATGAACCAAAAAAGAGTCAACCTTGATTTACATTCTTTTGCATCATCAAAAGGTGGCAGATCAAGATAAGGTAATAATAAGGTAATAAATTGACCACACATTGCAGTTAAAGGAGTCATCTGTGGTGGAAAGGGGGCAGCTTTCTTCCCTGAGGCGGGTCATACCATAGCTAGAAGCTTCTGCTGTGTCCCACAATTCGTAATACAAAGCTTAATGTCTCTACAATGACTTTTAAACTCCCATGATTTTCTCTAACATGAAGGGACAGCAAAATAATGTCATCATTCTTTTTCTATTTTTTGAGCTATATTGCTTCTTTTCTTGATTAGTGGCTAATTGCCTATTATTTCATCTTCGCCTAGGGAGGGAGACTACAGAGGAGAGCCCTCTGACTGCACATTAGAATCACCTGGAGATCTTTTAAAAAATAATGATTCCTGGCCCTGCAACAGACCAAATGACACAGAATCCCTGGGAGGGGTGAGTGCAGGAACCTGTATTTTTCAATAAGTTCTCCAGGGGATTCTAGTATGCAGGACGGCAAAGATCGATGAATAGTGCCAAGCACATAGGCTTTGTCATAAGAATTGAATCAATGGTTTGAGACTTGAATTCTAGCTTTACTGCTGACTATGAGACAATAAGCAAAACACTGACCTTTCTAAGGGTCAGTTTCCTCTCTACTAAAATAAAGATATTCAGGCTGCAAGGGTCAAATAACGCAAAGTGTTCAGAAGACTTTTATAAACTATGGAAACACTAAAAAAAGAGAAATATTTCCATTATGTCTATCAGATATATTAGTTAGAATATGTTTTACAGATAAATATAATCTACAACACATTTAGTTCCTATAATACTTTTTTGAGACTTTGAGTAAGACCATCTTAGGCTAGCCAACATGGATGAATAAATAAAAATAATTTGGGTCTCCTTAAACTTTTAGTGATAAGAAAATACAAAGGATCTTTCTCTAGAAGATGAACAGAGATGTTCCCTGAAGCTGATTAATCACTGATTTATCTCCAGGGTAACACTACTGTGGAGCTCATGCTCCTATGTAGAGCATTTCTCAAGTTTGTGCTCCAGGAACTGAAGGGATCCCATACTTAATGCATGCTCAGAAGTGAGGGCACTTAATTATTCCTAAACAGTCATTTATCGATCCCTAGGTAGGAACAGAAAGCAGATGCTTTATTTAAATTACTTCTGATCAATTGATCTGAGAGATGCTGCAGATTTGGTGATAGTCAGGGGTTTGCATAAAATTGAGCTATATTCCTGAATAAGCAGCCAAAAATCTCCTAAAGGAAGGAGGGTGGGAATCACAGATAGATTCAGGCTACAATGCTTGTCCTATTAGGAAAAGTATTGAAATGAAACACTCAATAACATTGGATTATGGTTCAGCATAAGAGGGAAAAACAAAACAAAACAAAACAAAAACGAGAAGTTTATTTCATGTCTCACTCAAATGCACTATGTGAAATCCAGACAGTAACTGTCAACATTTGGGTGGCTATGTGAAGTTTATAAAATGAGGGAATAAGAGGTCCAGAGATGACATCACAAACTCGTAAGTGCCTGCAGGAGAACTCTAGGCCTGCCAACTTGCCCATTCTAGTTGCAGTGTTATGCCACAGAATGGTAGAGACAGATATATTCATCTTTCCCTGGAGTGTTATTTATTATCAAATTTTGCACACCATCAAAAGTTACATTAATAGAGAATTGATTAAGTAAATTCTCATGCATTTCTAAAACAGAAGACAAAGGAGCCATTATGAAAAATGTTATAGAAGAATATTCTTGGCATGGCAAATGTTGAAAATATATTAGGTTTTAAAGAGCAAGCTACATTTTATATCATGCTATTTTGTAAAAAATGAAGTATGTATATCATCTGAAAAATATTGAAGTCATTTATTCATTTATTCATACCACAAATATTTATTGCCGCAGTTCTAGACAATGGGGAAATAATGGTGGAAAAAGAAAGCCCCTGTTTCATGGAACCTAGATTCTGAGGACGGAAGACAGGAATATGTCACATGAAAAGTATGCTATGGAGAGAGATAAAGTAGAGTAAAGGGAGTAGGAATTAACAGGAAAGGAACTCCCCTCCATATAAGAAAGGCCTCACTGTTAATGGAGATCTGAAAGAAGCCACAGGGAGAGCCATACTGATGATTAAGGGATGGCCTGCTTGGCAGAGAGAACAGCAAATGCCAAGGCTTTGATGGGCAGGAGAGTACTTGGTATAGTCAAGGGACAACAAAGAGTGGCAGAACAGAGCATGCAAGAGGAAGGGACAGCTGGGGTCCTAGTGAGGTTGCAAGTGCCCAGATAATGCTGGACCATGTGGCATATATATGCCATATACAATCATTTAAGGTTTTTCTGGAGTAAGATGGGCAGGCATCCATGGGAAGGTTTTGAACAAATATGTGATGGGATCTGTTTTAAGATTAAAAGAATGATTCTGGATGCTGTGTTGAGAAGGTACTGGAAAGAGGTAAAAGCAGGAGAGCAGTTAGGAGGTTATTGCAATTATCCTGTTCAGTGATGACTGTGCTTGGACTAGGATGGCAGCAGCACAGGGGCGGAGAAGGGTCGGATTCTGGGAGTATTTTGCAGCCGAAGCTGACATGGTTTGCTGAAGGATGTCGAGTGTGAGAGAGACGAGTCAAGGACTCCAAGGTTTGGTTTATGGTGTCACATGGTCCTAATGAGGCTAGTAGAAAAAAAAAACTGATCATTAGAGGTGATGACCGAGGTGGCGTGGTGGAGGAAAAACCCTGACCGAAGAAGACTGAAGAGAGGATGGGAAGAAAGGAACTGAAGATGGTGAGTGTAGACAACACTTAAGGAGTTTTTCTACGTAAAAATGGGGTGGTACGAGATGTGGGCCTGAGCAAGTGTTGTAAATCAAAACGTTAACAGTGACTGGTTTTAGCTAGCAGGAGTTTGAGTAAATTTACTCTCTCTTACCCCACAATTTGTGCATTATTGATATTTTCTAAGTTTTCTGAATGATCCTATATTTATAAGTAGAAAAATAAAGTAGTTTTAGAGAAAATACCAAGTCCTATAAACATGATTTCCCAACTTATAGGAGATAAGATATACAAAAAAGAAACCTAGCTCAGAACCAAAAACAGGAAAAGAAGAGAAAGAGAAGGAAGCATAGCCCTTCTGTGAATCATATCTACACTAACATTTATGCAAATTAAAAATACACACTAGAAAATAACACTATATCTTTGTCTGTGTGTAAAGCAATCATCATCATCATCATCATCATCATCATCATCATATGGATGGATTTACCTCAAATCCACAATTGTGGTTATTTTAGAATGATGAGTAAAAGTGACGGAGCAAAAAAGAACTTCAATTATATTTCTATTTATTTTTGGTTAAAAATCAAAGACTTGAAGCAAATATGAAAAAGAAATGTTCAAAGTAATGATTTCCTATGGTAAACAGTGTTTGTCATATTATTATTTTCTGTGCTTTAAAAAAATCTCACCAAACATACACCAAAGAATCATGCCTACTCCTCTCCTACCATGCCCTTTTCCCATTCCATCTCTTCCCAACCTCCCTTGATTTCTGGTAGGATTTACTTATAACAAAATAATATGATAGCATCAAAGCAATTCATTAAATTAAGATTTAAAAAAACAGGTTTTTAGCATTATTCTCTTGTTCATCCATTTAGTAAATATTAATTGTGTACTCATTATACACAAACAAGATATTTCCATTGTAATTACATCATAATCATCAGGTTAAATAATTTCTATTAAGAGGCTTAAAGTTGAGGACATAAAAGGAAAAAAAAAAGAGTGAGTAAGCTCACCAATAGGAGTTTCAATTCTGCATAGCATATAAATGTTCATGAGATTATGATTTATAAGTCTTATGTAGATAATAAGTTAGAGTATGTATTTGTCGTTAAATCCAAGGGGAAAAGGAAAAATTGTGTATACCTTGCTGAATTTTTTTTAAGATTTCTCTCTTCTATTACAGAAGTAATTGTTTTGTTTCACAAAGAGAACATAAAATTCCTTCTAGTGTGAATGACAGCAGTAGCCTTTATGAAAAGGGAAAAGGAAAAGATGATTAGTGGAAATGTAAAAATGTTAAACTTGTCATTTTTCAAAACAAAAATTAGAAGCCCATGAATTTCAGCAGGACTAGAATAGGGGTGTGTATATTCCACCATTCCCAGAATTTCTAATCAGCTTCACTGACTCCTCTGCAGACCAGAATTTTCCCAGAAGAAAGCAGAAAAGGCTGTGGCCGTGGCTGTGGCTGTGGTTTTCAGAATAGCGTGGAGCTCAGCCAACAAGAGAATTTTAGTCCAGAAGAAGCTTCTGAAATCACATTCTACAACCTTTACTAACAGAGGAGAAAACCAAGGTAACAATAGATTTGTTAGGGTCAGACTACAAAGAGAGCCACAGCCAGGACTGGGAGCCTATCCCTTCCCCAGACTATGAATATATTTAAATTTTATCTGTTCAGGGGTGATTATGTAACGCAATAGCCGAACTGTTTAGCATAATTTAAACCAGATTTCTCATATGCATATTTATAGTCTCTCATTCACTTATCACCCTACCATCACTCTCACTTTATATCCCTCTTGCTCTTTCCTTTCTAAACAATTATCTTTTCATTAAGTATACAGTCACAGACTACTGAAAAAGCAGTCTTGTAAAGTAGTCCCCTAAGGAGCTTTATTGTGTTTCACAAAGATAAAAGAGTTAAAACCTAAGTGATTTAAGATTAACCTGAAAGAATATTCTCAATGAAAAATGCTTCCTACGTTGCCTGATATTTCTGCCATCGAAGTCAGAGTTAAGGCAGAGTTGCTCAAATGAATTCTCTGTAAGAAATTATCATTGTTTTTTCAATTCAAAAATAATCTTAAAAAAAAAAAAGTATATTCTGAATCTCCTGGATTACCATTACCTAGACAAATACTGCTATGCAAATTCAGAGCCAATATTTTTATTGGGACCCAGTATTAATACTGTCATTGTCTTGGGGAAGTGGGAAAAGAACAGAAGCAAAATTTACAAGTATTCAAGATAGGTAAAAGCCAAATTATGTCAGAGAATCCTCTATGAAAAAAATTTGAAAGATAAAAAAAAATAATTGAGTCATCATACAATACATAGTATAAGCATGTTAAACTCAGAGGAAATGGAGCCCCAATGGTCAGCACCTTACTCAAATTTTCTCAGCAATTCCATTTTCAGTGAAGCCACATCATCTGTCACATTAGTGTACTTAACTTGAACTTTATTTGCTCTATGGATGTTTTTATTTAATTTGGAATTTAGTTTTATCTCTGTATAAGAGCTATAAAGATGAGGCATTTATAAGCAATATAATGTTTATACGCATTTATGTAAAAATTTAATAAACATAAGCTTATCAACACAGGGGGAGTCTATAAAATTTTAATCCTTTGAAAAGGGGTCTATGTTGCTTAGTTTTAAGAAAGACTGAGTTAAAGAAGTATCTACACTGAATATTACTTGTAGCAGGGTGAATAATGGCCACCCAAAGATATTCTCATCCCAGTGCATATGTGAACTACAGCAAAAAGGACTTTGCATATATGGTTAAATCAGGGATATTATCCCAAATTATCTAGGTGGTCCTATATAATCCTTAAATTTTTTTAGCGGTGGAAATGGCAGATTAGAGTGAGCATTAAAAGATGTAAGGATGGAAGCAAGAGGTTGGAGTAACACAAAGAAGGGTCACAAGCCAAGGAATGCTGGCAGCTTCTAGAAGCTAAAAAGGGAAGAAAACAGATATTTTCCTGAAGCCTCCAGGAGGATCACAGCCCTGCCAACACCTTGATTTAGGATTTCTGACCTCTAGAACTCTGAGAATAAATCTGTATTGTTTCAAACCATTAAATTTGTGGTAATTTGTTACAGCAGCAATAGGAAACTATTATGCAACTTTTGTATAGAATGATCTTAAGATCAATGCATGACACTGTATTTTCCAGGAAGCAAATCCACTGCTCTTTGTGATTACCAAATAGGCAAGTCAGATTTCGATGGAGGGAAGAGGAGGGAAATGTAGAAGTGTAGACAAGGCCGGGTAGGGTGCCCAGCTGGAAGGCTCTTTGTTGGGAATGGAACAGTGCACAAGTACTGGGTTTCATATTAGCAAGTGGGAATTGGCAGAGAAGGAAAGAAAGTTTGGAGCTGTATAATAGTCATTCAAAGGAGAATGGAACTGGACAGGGGATAACAGTCCTGGAGACTCTGACCACATGGCCACTTTTACAGTTTCTCTTAGGCCTGTCCCTTGCCTCTGAATTTTTAAATTTGCTCTCAAATTGGTTTTTTTCAGCATTTATGTTTCCAGGGACTCTGAGGCTCCACAAAGAGCTACCTTAGCAGAGAAAGCAGTTTCTGAAAGCACTTGAGTCAAGGCAAATCAGAGTTCACTGCTACCGAAGCTGACCCAGGCTCTAAGGCGGGCTCACAGGCATGGAGGAGCCCAACAGGAGGAAGCCCTTCTCTTCTTGGTCCTGACTGAGGGACTGGGGAAGCAAATAGGGTCAAGGGCCAAACACAGTCTAGAATAATTATGCCAAAAGCAGTAGAAACTAAATATCAAACATCACTATTTTGTTATTTTATCCTGTAAGGAACTAAGAGAAGCAATTATTCCCTAAGGGTCTTGAATAATATAAGCAAAAACCAAACATGGGGTCATAGTGGCTGACAGGGAGGACACCAGCAGTAGAGGAAAGAGGATTTACCAAGTATAAACTAAATGGTGTCTAGTAAGAAGTAATGATGTATCTTGTTGTCCCTGAATTCTCTTGTCCAACCTGCTGTCATTTTCTGCTTTCTGAGCCTCCCCCTTTCTTGAGTCACCCTACTCTGGAAGGTAGGATTAAGCTGTCTTCTAAGTCTCAATTATCAGTCTAATTCTCTTAAGTTTATTCTCTTCCTGAGCACAACTAGACCAGATTCACACCTGTGAACACTGTACAGAGAAGTACATCACAGCTACTGGTTTAAATGAAAATAGTTAATTTTGTTCTGTGTTGTCATTCAATACTTTCTCATTGTACCTCATATTGGTATTAGAAAAAGAACCCGTTACAAGACCCTGAAGTACCATTTTATTATGACTGTCTCTTAATACTCTAAGAATAATTTATTATCTAAAGAGGTATAGATTCCAATTCTGTTCTAGAGATTAAAGTCATCTCGTATCAAGAGCCTATTTTAAGTAATGGAAAATCTAGTAATACTACTACCATCCTCTCACAACGTAGAATATTTAGAATATAATTGCTGCATAGGGAATCCTGAATCCATTCTAAAGATGCTTTATGCCCTTTAAAATATGATCATATTCTTTAAAAAGTATTTAAAGTTGTTGGTGATTACTATCACCTTTACCACAATTCATTTTCTTATTTCAAATGCAAATTCCTTAAATTTTATTTACCTCAGAATCTATGATAAATTTAAATTCAACTACAGTAAGGTTTATACCATAATATCTAAGAAAAAAGGGCATGTAAAGAAGATGGTAACATTATCTGTAAAATATTTAGGAGATATTTTCCTATAGAGTGTTGGCATTCATTTGGATGATACTAATTACAAAATATGTCTCATCCTCTTGAAGAAATAAATCCAGTCTCATAAAACCATAGAACATTCAAGTTGGAAGGGATTGAGAGTTATTTACTACAATCATTTAGACATGAGTAAGTCTCCTCCACAATAATTCCAACTAATGATCACCCAGACCTTTCTTGAACACTTCTACAGAAATGGAATGCATTCTAATCTTTGGTACCTATTTTCCCTTATTCTGAGACAATAGTCTACCTTGGTATTCCATTCTTTCACCCTTGGGTCATACTTCTGCCATCTGTAGCATGCATAATGCTTTCCCCAAACCAGTACTCCCCAGAGTTATCTCTTTCGACCTTTACATAGAAAGTCTAGTTTTGAATCCCTCAAAGTAGTGCATTTTGAAAATGGATGGTAGAAGAGCATAGGAAGGAGACCCATGTGACTGGGGAGAGGTGGTCAGCCTGTCGCCCTGACGGTGGACACAGCATCGAGATTCAAGCACATCATGGAAGCCAAGGGCAGCAGTTTGGCAGGTGCCTCAGCTCTTGAATGAGCAGTTCACCACCACTGTTACACTACACTCTTGTAATGAAACAAAAGACAATTACCCACCTTAAAAGTTGGGTGTTTGGTTTCACACCTTCTCATTTGGGCTTTCTTTGGTTGTCTATCCATAAGGACCGATTGAAAAAAAAATGAACTTAACAGAGATTTCAATTACTGTTAATGTTGCCTAAGTGTTTTCACTGTCACAGTCTAGGGCTTCAACTTTTTAATAAGTTTCCGGTAATTATTACAAGTTTTTGGTCTAATTCCAGCTGAGGATTTAATGGGATTCATTCTGACAAGATATAGGATATTGTCCCAATAGATGTTCATTTGGAAATGGGCCACTTGCAATTTTGAGTGTGCCGAGCTGTGCAAGATTAAAAGCACTGGCAGTATAATTTCCACCTTGTGTCCCAGGCTCTGTGGATTTGTAGCTCATCCAGGCTGTCCATCTGGGGAGCAAACAGCATGTACTCCTTGATGAGAAACTCTGCCCAACCAACCAGCTGTGAAAAAAATAGATTACTCTTGTCATTTTTTTCTCCTAGGTAATTTGCTGGGAGTAAAAATATAATTTCATAGAAGGTGTATAGTTAAAAGCAAATCCTAGGGATGCATCTGATTTATATTTAAAACTTCACTACACTTTTATTTGTTAAATTTAATTTTCAACAATATCCCGGCTGTTAAAATATTTCCTAATTCACAGAAGATGGAAAGGTTGGTTTCTGGTATTTCTGTACTGAAGAAGCATAGGAAAAGGAGTATAGAGCAGAAAGAACATAGAAGGACTCAGCTGGCAGGCTGAGCTGAGCACAGAGAAATGCACTGTTGCTCTTCCTATGGGTAAAGAAGATACTATGATGGAATTAAATAGCATAACTGTTGGGAAAATAGATCTTCCTATTGCCCCCCAAGAAGCTAAAATGGTAAATGCATCTTTTTAAGCCTCTAACATATAACTTCATCCTTGCGATAATTCAGAAGATCATACTAGATAGATAATCAGGGTAATTCTAGATCAATTGAGCTGTAGAGTTGAGAGAGGGATTGTTAATAACAGTCTGAATTGTGATGTAATATGTAACATCTAGAAATGTAATATGTTCACTATGCTACATGTTTTCAGCCAAAGGGAATAGAAGGATATGTGCCAAGAAAAATTAAACTATTCAGTTTGTACCCACTGGAGAATTAATGATATAATTCGAAACTAAAGAATTTGCAATGATACTTCTGCACAGAGTTGCAAAATATATAGACATAAATGAGTGTTTCACAGTTACTTGCTATTTGAAATTTAAGCTTCACACTGTTGTGCCTCATAAAATCTATTGTCTTGATCTCGAAGTTACTAAAAAAAACTAACTCTAAATAGATGTTAGCATTTTAAAAACTTGATAAATTCAGATTACATATTATCTTACTGATTTTGAGATCAGCTATAACTGATTATACATTAGCACATATATATATACACACACACAAAACAAAGGACTTGTATTCAGATTTTTTTTCATACAATTTAATAAAAGAAGGATTCATACAATTAAATAAAGGAAAGATTCTTACAATTTAATAAAAGGAAGCCAAACAAACCAATAAAAATAATAATACAAGATTTAAACAGAACCTCCACAAACGAAGATAAACAATGAACACATGAGGAGGAGGTCATTATCACAAGTTATCAGGGCAATGCAAATTAAAACTATAATAAGATTCCACTCCATATGCATTGGATTAAATAAAATTTAAAAGTCTAACAGTATCAAGTGTTGAAGATATGAAGCAACAGGAACTCTCCAACATTGCTGTTGGGAATGCGAAATGATTCAATTGCTTTGGAAAATAGTTTGACACTTTCTTATGAAGTTTAAGATTTCTTTACTATGTGACTCAGATATCCTACTTCTAAATATTTATCCAAGAAAAATAAAAACAGTTGTCTACATAAAGACTTGTATATGGAACTTCACAATAACTTTATTCATAAATCAAAAACTGGAAATAACCCACATGTCTATGACCAGGCAAATGACTAATTAAACTGAGGTGTACTCATAATAGAATATTACTCAGCAACAAAAAAGAACCAAACTACTGACACACACAACAATATGAATGAATCTCAAAAATATTATGCTAAGCAAAAAAGAAGCCAGACACCAAAGGTTACTGTATGATTCCATTTACATGAAAGTCTGGAAAAGACAAATCTAACCTAATTACTGTAGTGACAGGAAACACACACACACACACACACACACACACACGTGGTTGCCTGAGGCCAGAGGTGGGAGCAGGTTGACTGAAGGCACAAGGATGTTTTCTGGGTAACGAAAATTTTCTGTATCTTGATAATGGCAGTATTTATACAGATATATAAATGTGTTAAAACTCATCAGTGTACATTTCACTATATATAAATGTATACTTCAATAAATGTGATTAAATAAAATTTTTAAGAAACAATCACCAATAGCTTTCCATTTACTTAAAGTCTTTTAAATGATTTTCAAACTTCTCTCTGGCTTCACAGTCTTCCTTTCACCTCCTATAATAAATCCACCAATTAACCTTCTTGATGTGTAGCTTGACACACATCAAGACACACATGTGAGACACACTAAAATATTATGCAATGGCCATTCCTCCTGCCTAGAAAACTATTCTCTCAGATATTCACTTGACTTACTTTCTCACCTCTTTCAATTCTCTTCTTATATGTCTTTTTCAGTAGGACCCATTCTGTACACCTTATTTAAAATCATAATATTCCTAATATTGCCCATAATCTTATTCTGTTTTATTTTTCTTCATACCCTTTATCACCTTCTAATATACTTAATGTTTTACTGATTTATTATATTTACTATCTTTAACGTCCCAACTACAATGTAAGTGTTATGAGTTTGGAATCTCATCTGTCTTGTTCATTGTTGAATCCCCAGCACATTGACACATAGGAAGCACTTAACTTATGTTTGCTGAATAAATGAATAAATAAAGGATGAAAGAAATAAAATCAGCTATATAGTCATAATACTAAATATAACAAAACTGAATTCTCACATTAACAAAGATAGACTGTCATATTAGGGTATTAAAAAATCCAACTACATTCACTCAAATCAAAGTTGGCAATCACTTTATATTAGACCAATGCAAACAAAAGCAAAAGCAGCACCAGCAATAATAATATTAATAATGGGACTAATCTAATCTAGAAAATAAAATGAAGTTGTCAAAAGTACAATTTACTAAGAGACTCTAACAGTCATAAACCTAGAGGTATCACAAATACAAAACATCTAAAATAAAAAGCAAAAATGTAGTAATTGAAGCAGAGCTTGAGAAACAAAAATAATAGTGGAAACCTTTCGAGAACTGAACAGATCTGGTAGAAAAAAAAATAAGCATAAAAATAGAAGGATTCAACGAAACAATAAATAATATTGACTATGTACTATTTCATAAAGAAACATTGTCATTTCACTAAAAAGTAAACCCCATAAAGCAAGGTATATATCTGTACTGTTCACTATTATATCACCAGCACCTAGAAAAGAGCCTGGCATGGAGTTGAGTTCAATAAATATTTACTGAATGAATATTTGCTTTCACAAAATTTGACTCTGTCCTATGTTACCTATAGGACCCTTGGGTCAAACAAGAAATCAAAAGTAAGATTAAAAATTATCTAGAAAACAATGAAAAGGAGACCATTTTATAGCCAAAATCCACTGAACCCAGCAAAAGGTATACAAACAGCATTAAATGCCTTCATTTGAAGCTCTAAAATCATGTTAAAGGAAAATATAAATTATCAAAACTACCCCAAGATGATGTAAAATTAAAATTATGTTATGAGTTTGGAATTTCATCTGTCTTGTTCATTGTTGAATCTTATAAAAGAGATAAAATTTAGGATTAAAAAAGATATTGAAAAAAAAAAGATATTGAAAAAGTTACCAGGACTAGATAAGATTACAGCTAAGTCCAGCTAAGTATAGAAGAGTTTATTTCAGTGTGACATAAACTACTACAGTCATAGCGTAAAAAATATTTCTCACAAAAATATTTCCTCAATTCATATTATAAAGTAATTGAGCAAGTTCTAGGTAGAAAACATAATAGAAAACTATAGACCAATATAATTCATGAGTAACACCGAAAAATTTGAAAGAACATATTAGCAATTGAATCCAACAATAAACGAAAGGATAATAATATCATGTGATCAATTAAGGTATATTCTAGGAATGTAAACATGACTTAATATCAGGAAATCTATAATTATTATTATCGCACAATTAAATTTAAGGGCAAAAAACACATGACATATCAATATTTGCTGAAAGGGCCTCAGATAAAATTAAGCAGTCATGATTAATATAAGAGCTAAATAAAAATAGGATAGACACCAATAATTTAAATATAATAAAGATTATTTACCAATGACTGAAAAATATTAAATTATGAAATACTGAATTCATTTTAATTAAAGTCAGGGGCTAGACTGAAGTTACTGTTATCATCTTTAGTATTTAATAGTACTTGGTGGTTTGAAAAAATACAATACCACAGAAAATAAAATAATAGGTATAAATATTGGAAAAAAATAACATCTTTTTTTTTTGGCTATAGGATTGCATGCTTTGAAAACACAAAAGACTCTAGTAAACTACTACTAAAATTCATGGAAGTATTTAGCAAAGAGCTTGATACCATATAAACATACAGAAGTCAATCTCTCTGAATGAATGAAAAGAAGTGTGATGTTCTAGATTGGAAAGTCTTAAAAATCACCAAGAGTCCAAAAATATAATATATAAATTTAATGAAATTAAAACTGGAGAAGTTTTTAAAAATTATATCAATGTTAAGATAAGTTTAGACCTAAGGAAAAAATTCAAGAGGAACTAAGAAAAATATAAAGCAAAAAATAATAAGAAAAAAAAAACAAAAGGAACTAAGAAAAATATGAAGAGCTGATATGTCTTACCAGATAATAGAACTTCCTTCAATTATACTGTAATCAAAGTAATATCACAATGGCACTGAAATATTTACTGGGAGAATGATATAATAAATAGAGAACCCATAACAGATCTCTCTAAATATGAGGACTAAATTATATATCAGAAATTTTACTTCAATGCAGCTAGGAAAAGAGAGATTATTTAGATGATGCAGACCAAATTGGCTATTCATCTGAAAGAAAATATAGGTGGACCTCTTTCTCTCGCAACTTAAACAAAAATAAATCTCAGATTAAAACTAAAATATAAAAGAAAATAAATCTAAGAGACTACACGTATAATCTAGAGGGTGTGGAAGATCCTTGTAACAAAGACAAAAAACCTAGAGATGATAAAAGAATAGATGAACCCATATTATAGATAATTATTAAACATTTGAATGGAAAACGATACTATAAACAAAGGCCACAAAACATATAAATTTGAAGACATATTTGCAATAGAAATGAGGGTGGAGGGTTAGTATCTGTAATGCATTAATATCTTTTTTAAATTAATAAATATCCCATGAGAGAAAATGGGCAAGGAATATGGAAAGAGAGTTTATGAGGAGCAAATCCAAATTGCCACAAACATATAAAAGATATTGAACCTCATTAAAAGTAAGGGAAAAACAATAACCAATAAAGTATTATTTTCTAACCAGTAAAAATGGCAAAAATTAAAGAATGATAACATCCATCGCTTGTGGGGATAAAAGGAAAATGGATATATTTCTACACTGCTGATGAAAATATTAATTGGTATAGCCTTTGGGAAAACAATTCTGGCAGTATTTATCAAAACTAAAATACCTATAGTTTTTGCCCTAGAAATCTTATACCTCAGAATCTCCCCTAATAAAAGCACTAATACACAGAAATGTATTTATATTTGTAACACCACTGTTTGAGGTAGCAAAATACTATAAAGTAAATGGTTCCTTTTAATCACAAGAAGTTAAACTGTCAAGTCATACTATGGACTATTATGTCTCTATTAGAAAGAATGAATTCACGTGGCATTAAGACTTCCTAGGGTTAGCAGAGTTGTAGTTTCTTGCCGTTTTCCTTTTTTTTTTTGGCGCACCTGCCAACTGCCCAATGGACTCATTGCTTCAGGCCTGCTTATTTCCCAGTCTGGCCATTGAGATGAAATGCAGTAATGGCTTAATTCACCGTGCCAAAGCAAGGACTGTGATCTTGGAGAAAGCCCGTGTTTCAGTGAAATGGACAGAAGGAGGTGCTACGAAGGGCAAAGAGATTGATTTTGACGATATGGCCGCCATAAACCCAGAACTCTCAGAGTTTCTTCCCTTATACCCTTACAATCTGCCCCTGCAGGAGAATGTAACCGCTCAGAAACAAAAACGCAGATCAGTCAACTTCAAAATTTCCTCTCCAAAGGAAGGTTCCGAAGCCGCTCCGCTCACACGTCCACTGTCTCAGAGAAATATCACTGCGCAAGAGAATGATATGGAGGTAAAGCGGCCTGCGTCTGCAAATTCCCTCAAGTGGTTTTCAGTTCCCACCGGCCCTCCTATGTCAACAGCTGAAATGTCATTGATGATGGTCAGCGAGCAGGTGCAAGAGCAAGTCCATTCTATTCAAGGCATCTCTTCTGCAAACCCTGTGAATTCAGTGGGGAGGAAATAGTGTATTGTGAAGGAAATGGGGAAAAAAAAGAATGAGGAGGAGGAGGGGGAGGGAAGAGGGAGGAGCAGGAAGGGCAGGGAAGGGGAGCGGGGGGCAAGGCGGGGAGAAGGAGGAAGGAGGGGCGGGGGGCGGGGGGCAAGGCGGGGAGAAGGAGGAAGCAGCAGCAGCAGAAGCTAGAACAGAAGAGGGACCAGAACTCTGAAATGAGAATAAAGCAAGTTCAGGAGTATGACAATAGCTTCAAAACTGGGAATTTGCCCAGATGATTAAAGAATTTCTGGCTACTTTGGATTGTCATCTACCCACTATGACTGATCCTATGGAAGAGCACAGGATATGCATTTGTGTTAGGAAATGCCCACTAAACAAACAAGAATTGACCAAGAAAAAAATTGATGTGATTTCCTTCCAAGCAAGTGTCTCCTCTTTGTCCATGAGCTCAAGTTAAAAGTGGATTTAACGCAGTATCTGGAGAACCAGGTATTCTTCGACTTCACATTTGATGAACCAGCTTCAAATGAAGTTGTCTGTGGGTTTAGAGCAAGGCCACTGGTTCACACAATTTTCCAGGGTGGAAAAGTGATCTGTTTTGCATATGGTCAGACAGCAGGTGGCAAGACTCATACTGTGGGTGGAGACCTCTCTGGAAAAGCCTCCAAAGAATGCCTCCAAAGGGATCTTTGTGCTGGCCTCCTGAGATATCTGCCTCCTGAAGAATCAGCCTTGCTACTGGAACCTGGGCCTGCAAGTCTATGTTACATTCTTAGAGATTTAAAATGGGAAGCTGTTCAAACAGCTCCCTACACAAAGGCCAAACTGGGTATGCTGGAGAATGGCAAGCAGTAGGTGGAGGAGGTGGGGCTGCAGGTTAACTGTGTTGATGATGTCATCAAGATGATCAACATAGGCAGTGCCTGCAGCACCTCCAGGCAGACATTTGCCAACTCCAACTCTTCCAGCTACCACGCCTGCTTCCAGATTCTTCTTCTAGCCAAAAGGAGAGTGTATGGCAAGTTCTCTTGGGTGGATCGTGCAGGAAATGAGCGAAGTGCGGACACTTCCAGTGCTGACTGGCAGATCCACATAGAGGGCGCAGAAATTAAGTTTCCTGGCTCTGAAGGAGGGCATCTGGGACAGAACAAGGCTCATAGCCTATTCAGCAAGATCAAGCTAACACCTGCACTATGGGATTCCTTTATCAGGGAGAACTCAGAGACCTGCATAATAGCCATGATCTCACCTTGATCTTCACTGTGAATATACTTTAAACACACTAAGATATGCAGACAGGGTCAAGGAACTGAGCCCCTACAGTGGGCCCTGTAGGGAGCAGCCAGTTCAAATGGAAACAGAAGAGATGGAAGCCAGCTCTAGCAGGACCCTGACTGCAAGCAATTTCTCCAAAGAGGAGGAATTGTCTTTTCAGATTTCCAACTTTAATGAAGCCATGACTCAGATCAGGGAGCTGGAAGGGAGGGCCATGGAAGAGCTCAAGAGGATTATCAGCAATGGCCAGGCTGGCTGGAGCTTTCTGAGATGACCGAGCTGCCAGATTACAACCTGGAGATCTTTGTGAACAAGGCAGAGTCTGCCCTGGTCCAGCAAGCCAAGCACTTCTCAGCTATAAGATGTCATTGAGGCCTTGTGCCTGGCCATGCAGCTAGAAGAGCGGGCCAGCAAACAAATAAGCTGTAAGAAAAAGCCCCAGTGAGACTGCAAATAAAGATGTTTGGTTTCACACCCAGACTTTTCACCACCCCATTCCTCCCCAGTGAACTTTGGGTACCTTGTGGGTCTAGTCAGGGTCCAAGTTAGGACAGGTTTTGGTAAAGGCCATGTATGGGCACGCCAGGGCCAAGGAAGCTGGGGAGAGAATCAGTGACATGGGATGCTACTTTCCTTTTCCTCGATTGTAGACCTAAGGGGAGCAAGGATGGAAGGAGGGAGCTTTTAGTTATCCTGTGTTGCCCTTCTCTCCAAGTGGGGAAGGCTCGCTGGCGTAGTTTCTCTTGGTCGGCATTCTGCCTGTGTGGACTGGCTGCTGGAGCTGTCCTGGCTCTGGGGAGAGGGAAGGAAGCTCTCTGCTGGCTCTGGCCTGACTTCCATACCCTTGGTCTGGGCACTAATATGTCTTGTACTTTAAAAAAATGTTTCTGGAACTTCTTCCTTTCTTGCTACATTTTGAGGCTCAAGAGTATCCTTGCTGTTTTCTCTTTTGTGTCTTACAATAAAGGGTGGAGGACTGGGGGGGGGCGGGGGGGAACTGAATGAATTCAAGCTAAACCAATAGACTTAGAGGAATATCCTATCCACAAGTACTGTTGAACAAATTTTTGAAAGACAAAGGAAGTAAGTATATAATACTATAATCCCATTTTTATCAAATAATAGCCTAGAAATCATGTTTATTAATGACTAAATGACTACTGAGAATATATACCAGATTGTTAACATGGGTTCCCTAGGTAGGAAAGATTGGTGATGTAAGAAAAGGAGTGGGAAACAGTGAGAAGGAGGAGGAAGCCAAGAAAAAAAAAAAGAAAAATACTACATTTTCAAAGCCAACCATAACATACTGTATTCTTATAGTATAGGGCATATGATCTCATTTAATGCATTTGCAGGGTATGGTATGTGTGTGTGACAGGAAGAGAGAAAAAGGGAGAATGTATGAGAGAAATAATTCACTAGTTTCGAGTGGGAAATAATTTTTTAAACTATCCTAAAATTATTTGGTTCTCTTCTGCTCAGTTAAATTTTTCAAAATGTTCAGAGGATAAAAATAGATACAAATTATTTAAGTATTTTACAACTTTTCAAAAGCTTAAATTCACACTCTAGGAAAGAGGAAACATTTGTTTCCAGAAACTTCTTATGGCTGAAATGGTATCAACTTTATAAAGTGATAAAAATCACGGAACAATGTACATTCAACATAAGTCACTTGAGTCCATTTTTTTTTTTTAACTTTTAGGCTGTCCTTATTAGATTCTTATATTGGAGGGAGAAATGCGAAAATGGTGTTTCATTTAAAAAAGAAATAAGTAAGTTCTAGTGGCTGTTTCATCAATAGACTACAAAACCAAGGATTTAAAATAAGCAAAAATTTATAAAGTCCCTATTAGAGTTTTTCAATATTCAAAAAATTATGAAATAGTCCAATTTTATCTTAAAGATCATGAAGCCTTTCCATAAGGATAGAATAAACTATATATTCTATACATTATATATTAATTTCCTGTAGCTGTTGTGACAAATTATCAAATTTGGTGGTTTAAAACAACAAAAATTTATTCTTTCACAGTTCTGGAGCCAGATGTACATTTAGGTAGCCAGTATCACCGGGCTGAATTCGAGGTGTTGACAGACACACAGTTTCTCTGTAGGCTATAGGAAGAATCTATTACTTTTCTCTTCCAGCTTCTGGTGTTTGCCCACATTCCTTGGTTTGTGGTTACATCACTCCAATCTCTGCCTCTGTAGTCATACTGCTTTCTCTTCTGTCTTGTCTGTAATTTCCCTCTGCTTCTTTCTTATAAGGATACCTATGATTGCATTTAGGGTCCACCTGGATGAGCCACAAACATCTCTCTATCCCATGATCTCTATTTAATTTGGTCACATTTGCGAAGACCCATTTTCCAAATAAAGTAACATTGTAGGTTCCAAGAATTAGGTCTTGATATCTTTGGGGACCATTATTAAGCCTACTACAAACACTATGGTGGGATAAATTAGTATAATTTTTATGGGGGATGATTGATTTATTAAACTACATTTAAATCCTTAAAAAATGTATATGTCTTTGATAAAAAAATACCATAGCTAGAAATTTATTCTAATAAAACAATTCATTCCATCAATAGCTAATGTATGCTATCATGTGAAATGGATGTGTACTTAGAAAAATTATTTATAATAATGAAAAACCAGAGATAGCATAAACATCTAATAATAAGAGGTTGAGTTTATAAATTATATATTCATACAACAAAAAATAAACCAACTATAAAATAATAATATAAATGTAAATTTATATTATGGAAAGACATATATCCTATTTTAAATTTAAAAAATCAGGTTACCAAACAATTTGGTCCCGTTGAAGGTTTGTTTGTTTATGTCCTTATGTGTGTATGTATGTGTATATATATATATATATATATATATATGTATGTATACTTATATATGCATTTATATACGTATTTATGTATGTATGTGGGTATATTCTGAAGCATAGACACAGAATGAAATATATATATCCAATATCAACAGTAGTTATCTAAAGTTGATAAGATTAAAGTTTATTCTTCTAAAGTGAATTGTATTGCCATAATAGTTTTTAAAGTCATGAAAAATACTTTTGCATCTGGGAATGAGGTATTTCTGCTTCTGAACAACTCCTCTTCAGGAAAATAATCATAAAACCAGGATATAATCCAAAAATTGCTAACCTAAAGGAAATGGAAAAAAAGAAAAAAAGATTGATTCTCTTGGGAGTACTCAGAGGAGGGGAGCTGTAAAAAGTAAGATCCTGTTTGCACAGCCTTCAGCTCAGAGCTAAGTGTAGCTGACACGGAGAATGCAAGGTGGTGGGGGTGAAGTTAGAAAAATTGCAATATTTCTGACTTGAGCAACCAGAAAAATAAAGTTGGGAAATCATAACTTTAGAATGTAGTGGGAGAAATTATAGAAGAGAAAGAACTAGGAAAAGAATTCCTATAGTCTTGACCCACATTTCTAACTGATCCCTGAACCACACAATCATGGCACAGGCTCAAAGCAGCTCAGCCAGTGACAAAACATCTGAACTAAGGTCTGAGCTGCAACCACAAGAAACAAAATTTGCAAGCCCAGGCAACATAATTGCCTACTAAAACAAAAGAAGCAACATTTATGTAAGTAAAATACCTGAACACAGAATTTTCACAGCTTAATATTCACAATGTCTAGGATACGATACAACATTACCCAACATATAAAGAACCAAGAAAATGGAACATATTCTCAAGAGAAAAAAAAAATCAACCAAATCTCCCCCAAGATGAGCCAGATTTCAGAACTAGTAGACAAGGATTTTTAAATGGCTATTACACTAGTATAAATGAAGTAAAATAAAATATGCTCACAAAGAATTAAAAGTAAGAAAATCCCAACAGGGAAATAGAAAAATAAAAAGAACCAAGTAGAAAATGAGAACTGAAAAATACAGTATCTGAAATTAAATAGTCACTCAATTAACAGTCGAATAGAAATGATAGAAGAAAGAGTATGAAAACTTGAAAACAAATCAATAGAAATTGTCGAATATGAAGAATAGAGAGAAAATACGAGTTTAAAAACAATGAACAGGGCCTTGGGGACCTGTCAGATAAGATCAAACAGAATTAGATGTCTATGATTGAAATCTAAAAAGAAGATAGAGAAAATAAAGCAGAAAAAATTTTTTAAAGAAATAATAACTTAAAATTTTTCTCAATTTTTATGACTGGCATAATTTATGAACACAATATGCTATACCATTCTGGATACCAAGCAGAATGAAAACAAAGACACCTATGTTAAGGCATACTATAGTCAAGCTTGAGAAAGCTAAGTTAAAACGCATATCTGCAATACGAGAAAAAGGCATATTATAAAGAGAGGGACATATATATCTGTATGTTCATTGCAGCATTGTTTAAAATAACCAAGATATGTAGGCAACCTGGGTGTCCAAATGGATGACTGGATAAAGAAGTGGTACACATATACAATGGAATATTATTACTCAGCCAGAAAGAAGAAAGAAAGAAAGAAAGAAGGAAGGAAGGAAGGAAAGAAGGAAGGAAGGAAGGAAGGAAGGAAGGAAGGAAGGAAGGAAGGAAGGAAGGAAGGAAGGAAGGAAGGAAGGAAGGAAGGAAGGAAGGAAGGAAGGAAGGAAGAAATCTTGCCATCTTCAACAACATAGATAGACCTAGAGGGTGTAGTGCTGAATGGAGTAAATCAGATAGAGTAAGACCAATGCCATATGATTTCACTTACATGTGGAATCTAAAGAACAAAATAAACAAAACAGAAACAAACTCATAGATACAGAGAACATTTTGAGGGTTACAAGATGGGAGGGGGTTGGGTGGTTAGGTGAAAAAGGTGAAGGGATTAAGTACAAATTGGTAGTTACAAAATAGTAATGGGGATGTAAAGTATAACATAAGGAATATAGTCAATAATATTGTAATAACTATGTATAGTATCAGATGGGTACTAGATTTATCGGGATGATCACTTAATAAGTTATACAAATGTCTAATTACTATGTTGTATAGTGAAACTAATATAATATTGTATGCCAACTATAATTGGAAAATAAAAAATATTTTTAAAATGAAGAGGATAGAAAGAATTTCAGATAAAAGAAAATGAAGAAACTCTCTTATCAAAAGATATCTACTACTATAAATGCTCACCATTGTTCTTGAGGCTGAAAAACAATCATATCAGATAAAGATCCATATTATCAGAAAAGAAAAGGCATCAGTAGTGGTTAATATCTAGGCACATGCAAATATTTTTCATTTGCTTTTCTTTTTAAATAAATCATACAAATGTTTAAAGCAAAAATCAAAGCATTGTTTTGTAGAATTTATCACATATATGTTTAAAAACATGAAACAAAAAGATGGGAGATAGGGAATTGTAAGATTTCTATATTTTACATGAAGTTGCATGATGTTAAGTTCTAGCTAGAGTATGAAAATTTAAGGATTTTTCCCAAAGCAGCCACCAAAATAATAATGCAAAGAAATTTGTTTAAAAAGTCAATAGGAAAACTGAAGTGGATTTAAAATATTCAAAAAATATAAAAAGGCCAGAGAGAAGAAGAGAGTTACAAAAAATAGAGTGGACAAGCTAAAAACAAATAATGAAATGGCAGATCTAATCCCAACTGCATCAGTAATTACACTAGATATTAATTGACAATTTAAATAGAAAAAGTGCCAAAATGATTTAAAAAGAAAAAAAAGACCAAGATATATACGATCTCTATAGAATATGCACTTAAACACACATATGGGCTGAAAATAAATGCTTGGGGAAAAACACAACCCATAGATAGTAATATGAGAAGACTGGAATGGTTTCCTTCTGGATACCTATCTATGGGAACATTGTTCCAACCACTTTTCTGTTAATGTTCCTGTCTTCAGCAATTGGTGTATAAGGTCAATGAAGACAGTTCTTGCACACTGTCCTGTACCACCGGCCTCAAACTTCATTGTGTAATATCTCAATACCACATCTGTATGTTCACACTTGAATTCACATCTCAAATGCCTTTGAAATTCAAAAGTTTTTTCCTTATTCTGGTAAACGTCTAAGTCATTTACATATCTCAAATACCATTTCTAAAATATTCACCAAGCATCAATTGTGTGCAAGGTTTTGTACTAACACTATAAAGCTAGAAAGATGACAAAGATAGCCATCTCATAGCCTTGGTGAAATGAAGTAGGAAACAAACAAACGAGAACAGGTACAATCTCCCTTCGCTTGCTATCTAATAAAAATAAGCTAAGTATACACATTTATAAAAAATATTTATTATAAATTAGGCACCATAGTGCTCAATACCAAGAATTTTCAACTAGGAGTGAAGAAGTGTATGCTTTCTTAAACTCAAACATGTCCCACTGAAGAGTCTGCTATGCTCACTCCATCCCCACCTTCCACCAAGAGATGGGGAGAAATGCCGCCATAGCAGTTTACTGCTTTTGATGGAAGAGTTTCATAAACCTTATATTTTTTAGAGGTAAAAAAAATGGTGAAAACTTCAGCTATATATAACTTTTTTCTAATTAAATACATATATGTTAATGATATATTGGAGCTTCATATGAAATACAAGGTAGTAATATAGAAAAGTCTATGATGTAATTAATGCACATTCTATCATTTTGAATTATTATTCCTTTGACTCAAATTCCATGGTTATATTTTCAACAGAACACAAACACCAACCACAGACCCATCAACACATGTAAAAGTCTTAAGAATATCTATACTATGTATATAGATCCACATGACAAATAATCTAAATAGAGCATAGGCTGTTACTCCTGTAGAGCAAAATACATAACCTAGGTTACAGTTAATTGAGTGATACTTGGAGACCTTTGGGAGTATGACATCCTGTAAAACTGGTTGTGTCCTGAATTGTCAAATGTAGTAAAAGTCATCTTCCAGGTTAGATGAATTGTTATTACAAGCTATTGCGGTATTTAAATAAAAACACAAATTGTTAACCAGAATCATATTTTCATGGGAAAGGAAAACACAGATTAATTATTCTCAGAGTTATCCACACGTGGGGACTAGAATGAGACAAATGCCTCACTTGCCTCACTCTAGTCCCAGATAAGAAAAGCCTAGTCCCAGATAAGAAAAGCCTCGTTAGTAGATTCACATAGATGAAAATCAAACTTCTATTTACCATCCACCTGGCAACTATACCAATAATAGAGGTTACTGCTCTTGTCTAGCTGCAGAGACTCAAAGCCCCTGCACTTGTCCTAAAAAAATTAAAATAACAGAAACTGAAACAGAGGCAAGACTGTTAAAGAGACTCTGGTTGATCGTTAATAGATTCAAATATTTTCAGTTTTTTCCATTGTGCTTATAGGATGTAAGATCATTAGTTGATTGGTTGAATTTAGTCCAAGAGTTGGCCAACCCTCAAGGAGAAAAAAGAGTGATAGTTTTTTGAATGATAAGTGTCAGCCCTTTAGCTCTGGTTACAGAATACTGAATAGAGATGGAGGCTACTCTGAGAATAGTAACTTCAGGTATCAAATTATTATTCACATATACATAGCAAAGCATCCCATAGAAATTGGACATTGTTGAGTTTAAGTTGATTTTTAAATGTGAAACTCATTTACATATGAATTTAAATGTGAAACTCAAATACTTATGACCATTTACATTTTAAAACTTTTGCCTTTAAATGTTAAAATCTGATATTTGTAACAAGATGATGTTGAGAAGCTTCCTATTAAATTGCCTTGACTATTTTGGTTTGTACAGGACAAGCTATTTTTACTTTCTCTTTTCTAACTATAAATGTAACATATTCTCATATAGATAACTTGAATACTACAGAAGTGTCAAAAAGCAGGAAAAAATCTCCCATAATCTTACCACTCAAAGGCAACTATATTGTTCATTTAGATATATTTTTTTATAATCTTTTCTTTTACATTTCAAACACAGGTAAGAGTATGGTGGGCAATTCATAATTACTCCCATGGCTTGATACTACCTTTTTCTTTGTACTTACTTATTTAAGAGGCAATCCCTTCATATATTCATATGTCATTAGTTAAAAATCATGATTTTGTGTACTTGGAAAAATTCCTAAAAGAACTATGAGGTAATGTCATTAACAAAGGACTAGTCATCACTATCAGCAGTCTACTATGTCAGTTCCATGCCTGAGAAATCTGACATCAAGCGTGTATTTTCTTATCTACGCAACTATGACCAAAAATTTATCTCCAGTTTCAGAAAAAAATGTTCACCTATGTCCTACTATTTTCTTGCAGAGTCTACCTAAAGTGATTCATAAGCCCTCAGAATAAAGGATTTTTTTTTGTTGTTAGTATATTGTTTAATTGTATTTTTTGAAAGCTGGTTAGGAAGAATAACACATAGATATGTTTTCCTATAAAATGCAATTTTGAGGACCTAAATGTCATCTAGAGGATGACTATTCCTTCCTCCTCAGAGCCAGGGCATAATTAACACTCACAACAATAACTTTATCCCAGGAAGGCGGGAAGGAAAGTTGGGAATAAGCCAGCTGAACCCCAGATGTTAAGGTTGGGAACATTCCAGATCTCTGCATCTGGAGGTATCTACTGCCAAACTTGTCTCCTCTATAACAAAGGTGATAAATTCCTCCCTCGGAAGAGAGAAAAACAGAAAAGAGAAAATAATGTTGTCTAGTCAGAATTAAGCCTGCTAGTATCGTTCTCCCTTGTGAGGCTTCCATTCACTCACTGGTACCAAGAAGAGACTGAAAAGAACCTAGAAAATCAAGAATTGAAACTAGAATGCTAATAAAATTCAAAAGAAAAAGCAAATTACAAGGATGTATATAAATTAAGTTGGTTGGAAAGAACGTTTTCTCTCCCACCCCCCCACCCCCACCCCACCAAGCAATAAATAAGATACAACAGTGCACCCTTCTGGTCAAAATGCAAAATTAACATTCAGGTCAAAGTGTAGTCACTAGTCATCTCTAGTTCCTTGGGTATAATCTCAAAAAGAGTTCCTGGTTTCCTCATCTGGTGAGGAAATGACCTCTCTTGCAGACTATTTTTAAGTGACAAATGCAGGAGATTATCAAACATAAAACTAATTTCCACGAGGAAATTTTGTCACTCTGAATTGAATAAGGTGAACATGGTGGCAAAGAAAATTGTAAAGATCTTTGATGCTCGTTTACTTAATATTTAGATGGGTATCTGGTGCTCCATTCCATTGACTTCCTTGGAGCTTTCCTGTGGAGCCTCGAATATTTGTTGAATAAATTAATCGAGCAAATTTCTGAAACTCTGGCCTTCAGTAAAACCCAATAGCCAATTGTATTTTGTCACAATAGCTCTGGAAATTTCAATAAAGGAAGCCCAAAGTATGGAAAAGCAAGTATGAAAATGCTTAGCCCTTCCTGTTACAATTTGTGGAAATGCATTAAGGCCAGCATAGCTTTTATGTGCCATGGAAGCTGATCTATGTAGAACAAGTTGTTATTCATATTACATTTCAAGTGAAAGCTATCATAAATTATCATCAGAAAACTCTCTACACATTTGCTTTGATGGAGCATTGAATGAAGCACAGCTTTATATAAAAAAGGCTGCTCCTAGCCCACCTGTCCACTTCTGCTATCTACAGTTAGTGGAGAGCACCAAAGGAAATTGTCGAGCCTCTCCCAAGAAAAAAAAGGAAAAATGTTTTAGAAAGTCTTAGTCCCATTTTTGGAAATGTTGCAACCTATTTTCAAAAAGTCGAGAAGCAATCAGGACATGGGTTCCTGAAGTGTAATTGACAGGGCAAAAATCCACTTCCTCCAAACCCAAATAAAAATAAGACCGCATAGTAAGCCTTCCTTTCCTTTCGATATGCATATTAAAACTGGTATGTTCAAAGCATATCTTCACATATTATCTTTTTTTAGTCATATATTTGAAAGTATCAAAAGACTCAAAATAACATTATATAAAGTTAGCAATATTTACAAAGCATGTATTATTGCACTATAACCATGTTTCATTTCTCTATGGAAGTATCCATGGTTATTTTACTACTCGTAGTCACCTTGCAGCTCTCTATCTCTTTGAGAACTGTTTTATGCCTTGACCACAATCTCTCATAATTAAGAAGGCTAAGAATTAATGTCTCAGTAAATGAGAACCCTTCTTTAGTACTGGGTTGACATTATGCTGTATTTCTAAGTACATATTTGCCACAAGCTCTCTCAATATATAGTGCATTACATGGTCTGCTCAGTTAATGATTCATCTGACAGTCAACATCCTAAAAGCCTAACAGTATGACTCAGTGTTAACAAAATTAATTGTACACATTGACTAAAGTTTGGGAACATTCCTATAAGGGGCCTGCTGTACACTACTTTCCAGGCGCATCAGTTAACAATCACTATGTTGACCACATATGGAGAGAAGGAATTATTACACATTCTAAAGCTAAAAATAGTCTCAAGGAATTATGAATGCTGATTTCCAAAAGTCTGAAACTCTTTCCAAAAATTTCCCTAGCCATAGGAATTAATGAAAGCAGGAAATAAGGTCTCTTCTAAAATCGACACACACACACACACACACACATTTCCTAAGACACATTGAGATTCAATTTTTAGCAATAAATCATCTTGCCTATAAAGATTTCTTCCAGTAACTTCAAGCCAAGAAGATATTAGATACTATAATGCTAGCATAAAAAATCATCATAATACAATGGTATGATGTAAAGTTCACTGACAAAAGATCTAGACTTGATAGGGATATCAGCAGGATGTAATCAGAGAAGAGAGAACAGAAACTTCTTGAAGAAATGAAAGTCTCCATTCACTAGTTTGTCAAGGCAGTAGAAGAAACACATTTAAAACTGAAAAATGTAGCCAAAGAGAGCAACCAAGGATAATGTCTCTTGAAATAGAGATGAAACTGAGAACCATGAAAAGCAAAGAAGGTTCCCCAAATCTTAAGAGTGCAAGCAATGAAAATATTCATGTATCTATAGACTAGTGGTTACTAGTGGGTAGGGGAGGAAAGGGGAGGTAGACAGACTAAAGGGGGTCAAATATAGAATGGTAGGGGGAGGATAAAGTGGATAAAGGGGATCAAATATATGGTAGCTGAGAACTGGACTTTGGGGTGGTAAACACACAACAGATATACAGATGTCAAATTATAATGTACAGCTGAAAATTACATAATTGTACTAACAAGTGTTGCCCCAATAGGTTAAATAAAATGTATAAGAAAAAAAAGTGAAAATGGAGGAGGAGGAGTAGGTAGTGGAGGAGGTGGAGGAGGAGGACGTGAAGGAGAAGGAGGAGGAGGAGGAGAAAGAAGAAGAAGAAGAAGAAGAAGAAGAAGAAGAAGAAGAAGAAGAAGAAGAAGAAGAAGAAGAAGAAGAAGAAGAAGAAGAAGAAGAAGAAGAAGAAATTAACGAAGAGAGAGTGGAAGAAGGGAAGAGAGCAACGGAAGAGAACGAGACCCAGAAAATTCAAACATCTGTTTCCTAAAGTTAAGTGCTTTTGATACTCTTCATTGAGCAATAATTAATAAATATAATTGTCTATATTTAAAGCACAAAAATAAAAAAAGAAAATACTCACGTATTATAAAGTACCATGCCTATTGCAGAAACACCTGGATCCATGGGTAAAAACCGAAAATGGTGTCCATGTCAAATGAAAGCTGAAAGAGGGCATCAAGAAACAGCAGGCCAGCTTTTTGAAGTTAGAATGTTGTGATCAGGAAATAATATAAAATGAGATTCTTGAAGAAAATCCATGAGGAGTAGCCATGGACAGGTTGGGGAGATTTTTCTGGAGGAGGTCAGACTTAGTAAATATTTTATAATATTAACCTAGAAGTCTGTCAGAAGTTAAGCAGATTATATGATAAGCTTACAATTCTTTTAGATAGCCATTATATAGCACTGCATGAAAAGTTAGTGGCAGAGCATGCAAGTACAGAAATGATGACAAAATCTCTAACAAGATGCAAAAGTTTGACAACATACTGAGGTCAGTCTGTAAGCCTACCATGTGCCTAAGCACTGTGATGAGTGTTGATAGCATGAGGAATGATAAGACACTGTCTTCGTCCTCCAGGAGCATGGGAACTAATGGCTCTAGAATGCTTTAATCCTTACAAAAATCCTGTGAGGTATATTTTATCACCTCTATTTTACAGAGAAGTAAATTGAGACTCAAAAAGGTTAAGTATCTTGCCAAAGGTACATAGCTAGAAAGTTCCTGAGTCAGAACTCTAAGTACATGATTTTTCACTAAATTACATTTTCTAAAAGATTATAGAATAATGTGTAGCATTTTTTAAAAGTAGCTACGAATACAAAATAGCACAAAACAATTTGGTAAACTGTAACACAGATATAATGCATGAATGTCTCTTCTGGACATAAATGGTGGATCTGGTCAGAAAAGATGAGGATCAAAGAGGGCAGAAGTAATCAAGAAAAGCAATGAAAGAGTGGATAACTTCCTGGGAAGGGAGCATCATGGGCAGATGAGAAGCTGAGCATGGTCAGTTCACAGAGCAGGGAAGAGAGTGGCCTGACCAGAGTTGAGCTAAGAGGGGATGCCACTGAGAAGCACAGCATGAACCGGTCACACAGAACCTAGAAAACTGGGTAAGAAAGTTGAGATGTGAAGTGGTTGGAAGAGGAGGGAGCACTAAAAGTTTCTGAGTAGAAGAGTGAAATTCCTACTGCCTCGCCGTAGTCTAAACTCATTAGTTTTCTATAGCTGCTGTAACAAATTACCACAAGCTTAGTGGATTAAAGCAACACAAATTTAATATCTTACAATTCTGACTAACATAGTCTCACTGGAATAAAATCAAGATATCCTCAGGGCTGCATTCCTTTCTGGAAAATCTGGGGGAAAATTCCTTTTCTTGCCTTTTCCAACTTTTAGAGGTGCCTGAATACTTTGGCGCGTGGCCCCCTCCTTTCATCTTCAAAGCATCTCTCTCTGCTCATTCTGCTGCAGTTACATCTCCCTCTAACCACAGCCATAAAAGCTGTCTGCTTTTAAGAATTCATGTGATTAATTTGGCCCTGACTGGCTAAACCTAGATATTCTCTCTATGGTTATGGTCCTTAACATCAATCACTTCTGCAAAGACTCTTTGCCATGTAAGGTAACATATTCACAGCTTCCAGGGATTAGGATGTGGGCATTTTGGGGGCCATTGTTTTTCCAAACAGATTTCTGACTATCACCTGCCCACTCACGAATCTCTAGCCCCTGTGCCTGTAATGCATCCTTCTCTCTGTTCCCTGGAGAACCAGTCCTCTCCTCAAAACACTCAGTGGCAAAAACCAATCACTGAACACCAAACTGCTTAGCTTGGCATTCTTGTCAAATAACTGGAAACACTCATTGGCCAGCTGAGTAAAGGAATAAAGCAGTGTGTAAGGGAGACCTAAGAAAGGTGAAGGCAAGACAGAGGCACCTGGCTGATGAATGGAAGGCAGTGAGCATGACTAGGAGTTGAGTTCAGTGTACCAAAAAGGCACTCTGTGGCTTCAGAGCCAGCCTCTATCACTGGGAGCTGTGATGTGAGAAAGTTGTTATCTCTTAGAGCTCCAGTTACTCGGTCAGTTAAAATGGGGGTACTAATAGTAGCTTCTTCACTGGATTGCTGTGGGAGTTAAAGACATAAACTTAATTAAATACACAACAAGCACTTATCACATAGTAGGCCCTCAATAAATGTTACTTCCTTCTTCTTTCCCAATACAAGAAAAAATAGAGCAACCAAATTATAGTGAATGATTTGTGAGAACCTTCAGAGAGAGGCAAAAGTATTAAACATTAGGCTTAGTTCAGGATAATGTTCTTTCCACATGGGTAGAAAATGTCATATTGCTTCTCTTTATGATGTGCGACCATATTTCTATAGAGAAATAATGAAAAAAGTTATTAGCAATGAATATCTAATTGAAAGATTACTATCTAGAGAAACAGAGCCTAAGTGAAAATGATAAGTATGAAATGAAAGTACTTAAATATATGTGTGTATATATGTGTGTATATCATCAACAAAAATCAAACATATTCATAACAATTGAGTATTATAAAATTCATTAATAATTCATTTATTCATTCAAAAGTACTTATTGAGTGTCTTTATTACATGCCAGGTGTAGTTCTAAACACTTGAGATACATTGTGCTGTCTTGAAACTTACATTCTAGAAGGGGAAAGACACATTATAATAAATATAAGTGAACTACTCTTTTCTCCAAGGTTTTTTTCATGGTCCATTATTAAATGAAACCTATATGCAAACCTAAATTATATTTTAACTTCATAAGTTTTTTTCATATTAAAGCAGGGCTTAAGAAATATTATACCATAATAAAACCTATAAATAAGGCAGGAAGACTTGATAATCAATTCCTTTAAGAATATGTATATACAGAGAAGTATGCTATTTATTTTTACATCCCATATCATTTTTTAAATGTTTAGAAATAGCTAATATAAATCCATACATGCAACAATATAGAACAAAATAATATACAATACAGAAGAAAAGAAAGGGAGAGAAGGAGAAAGGAAGG
>NW_011888822.1:48357-68705 GCF_000151845.1 Pteropus vampyrus | reverse complement strand
AAGGAAGGAAGACTAAGAAAAACAACAGTAAGAAAACAAGATAAATCCTGGAACACATGTTTCTTTTTTGGAAAGGTGCTGGAAATTTGGCTCTGAGTTACTTAGCAGGCAAAGTAAAGAAGGAACATGATTGCTAACAATAATCACAGAATTCTAAAAATAAAAATAAACATGTGCTTGAAAGAGAAGGATATCTTTACCTACTCCAAGACCTAAGAGGACACTCTCTCACAGATTCTTGCAAGGTATTGTAACACCACATTTTCAACAGCATCCAGTAGTCAGCTGTTAGATGCTTCACAACTGGCTTGTGAAGAGGGCACTGACTTGAGGCACTACGGTGTAAATACTTCAGCCATGGCCAATTTCAAACTATCAAAATGATGTAGTCTCTGAACTTGGAGATGAGAAGAGATATGCAATAGCATATCTATATAGTAGTTCCTTTATACAGATATAATAGATGTAAATAACCTCAAGAGCATAAATCATTGTAAAATGTAGTCAAATAATTACAAAATAACAAGTGTTAAATATTTATTACCTGCCTTTTTAAATACAATTTATTTTATGGTAACTATTTGTAATTTAATTGTTAACACTGGCTGAACATCCCTAGACTACAAAATGAATTTCCCATGTTGTTCCTTTAACATTTCTCAACATGGGCTTATACCCCAACACCAAAGAGAAATTCAGTAAGAGTGATTTGATGAAGTCAGGAACAGAATCATCCAAGTATAAAATGGTAAAAGTTTAAATGCAATGAGTTTAATGCTGGTGTCTTCAATACACTGGATCGCTGCAGTTGAGTGGAAGAGAAAGGAATGAAGTTACGGCCAGCACTCCAAGACTGATACCTCAGAGTTGTGCCATAGACATACACAGAGAGCAGCCTTAGCAACACAGGCATGTTGTACCATGAATGGTTTCCTCTGCTCATATCTAAGGAGAAAGACTAGAAGCTACTGATCTTGATAAATGAATGCAGCAAAGACCTTTTAGACATTCTTAAGTTAAATATGGTTAAGAAGCTGAGCTTGGTAAGAATAAGGCAAAGGGAGATTTGAGAGTATGCCCTCTGCCTGGAGCCTGGAAGAAAAATTGTCTAGTCGACTGGATGGAGGAGGGGAGAGTTGGCATCTTCTTACAAAAGTCAAGACACCTCCCAGAACACTTGCCTGACCAGAAGACCACCTTACCTATGCACTGAGGCCGACTGAGCTAATGTGTCCAATCACTGTATCACCTTGTTTTGGGCATAGCTATGACCTAAATGTCTCCCTTGAACAAAACATTAAAATGTTCAAATGAATCATACATTTGAAGAAAACAGTCTTGAGATAATTTAATTCTGCTACCATAGTTTCATTGATTTTATATGTTTCTTTACTTTTAAAAGACATTCAAAGCAATTACCCCTAGTGGATTTTGACATTTGCTCTCCCTTGGAGTACTATCAACGTTAATTAGATTCTAGAAATGAAGTAACAATATCCTATGAACAGGAAGACATTTTGAGGATGGAAAAGACCAAGTTTAGGAAACATTAAAAGCCAAATTTATGAAACAGATAAATTAATGAGATATAATTTACATTTCCAGAGTTATTCCTGACTTCACAAAGTATTCACTGCAGGGATTCTTTAAATAGCAGATCCTCTGGTACATTTGAAATATTAACTAATTTACAAATCTCCATTTTTTAGGACATATTTATGGTGTTAATATAGGCACACTGCAATCAACAAAGCTTAACTTTTCTACATGTAAATTTAGTTATTGAAGGCAAGTTACTTCACTTCTGTAATAATGTGGTTTCCACATCTCTACCTTTCCAGATTATCATCCAGAATTGTTTTAAAGGCTAAATATCCGATTCTTGAAAGTGTTTTATACATTTTAAAGCCATTTTCAAATGTTTATTGTCATGCAAGAAGGGAGAAAGTGCTCACATTCACATCATATCTAGTGTATACCAAGCGTGCTCACATATATTATTTGATTTTCTCTCCAACATATTGTTACTCAAATCTCATCATTACTAAATGAGGATGCTATGACTCAGAGAGAAACTTGCTCCAGGTCACACAGCTAATCAGTGATAATGCCAGAATATTAAGCCTGGTCTGTCTGACTCCAAACACCACTGTTGATTCCATTACATAGCACAGGTTCAAGTGCTTGTTTCATCATCGACTAATAGTGTGATTTAGCAAGTTAATGAACCTCTCTCAAATGCAGCTTCCTTGTCTCAAAATTAAGATGATAATACGTCTTACCTTAGAGAGTTGTGGTAAGGACTGAATGAGTTGATTCACTTAAAAGTCTTGGCACTGTGCCTGACCAAGTACCCAAAAGGTATGGATTACATGTTAAAAATTTTCAAGCCCAAACAAAAGCTAGGGCACCTCTCATCACAAACAGGATTTAAATATCTATAGATTGAAAAGAATACTTCTTCTAAGCACAATATGCAATATCAGAAGAATATTATTCTCAATATTACCATAATATTTTTATTGTGTATACTAGATAAATGTACTAGATTCAGTACCAGTGGTCAGGAAACCTGGATTTTAATCTGAGCTAAGTCATTAACTAGGAATCTGGCTGAAAGCTAAATCTCTACATGCTTCAGTTTTCTTTACTATCAAAGAGAGATACAAATATGAGAAAATAACAGAAGTGAAAACAACATATAAATCCAAGTGGTACTGATTTTTTCCTTCCCCAAAATAGTAGGCTAGTTTACTTAAAATTAATCTTACTGCCATAAACCACTATAAAATATGGAGAAAGTAAAAACAAATAAACAAACATCTATTTGAAAGCATGAAAGAGTTACCAAGCTAATGAAGATTTGAAGGGCCAAAATCAGAAAGAGAAAAGAAACTCAGGTGAATTGGCATTTGGCACCACTTATCCCTTGGAGGCATTTGCGAATTCTCAAGAAGCTGAGAGATGAGAAAATCTGAACAGAAAATACTGTCTGAAAGGCTATGGAGCTCAACAGAGTTTACCACAGTCTGACAAGCCTAGGGAAAACATGGGGTTCAGAGTCTATCCAGGAAGAGGGGCCCAGATAAACACTCTGAGCTTTGAGTTGGTACCCCTGAAGTGCTATAACTTAAGAGTATGAATTCTAAATAGAAGAGCCCTCACAGAAACTTAAGCCCAGCTTTGAATCTGCTCAACTCATAAATGGATTAAATTGATATAGTCCTAGGCTATCTGCATGCTAGAAACAAATACAAGTCCTCTCTGAAGTAATGTATATCTCAGAGTCTCGAATTTCTCTAGAATTTTTATATACAATGACCAGCATTCAACTATGAGTAACAAAGAATGACACACACACAAAAAAAATCAGCTAAAAATTAAAATAATAAAAAACAATAGAAATAGACCCATATATTAGAATCTTCACATAGGGATTTTAAAGAAATTAAGTATTATGTTTAAAAACATAAACAGCAAAATGGAGAATTTTAGCAAAGACCCGAAAACCATAAAGAAAAAGTTAAATGAAATTATAAAACTAAAAAAAAAAAAATAAAAAAATAAATCCAATAACTGAAATTAAGGACTCAGTGAACAGGTTAAAAGGCAAGATGAACTCAGCTAAAAAAAAAAAAATCAATCTACTGAAAGATAAATCAGAAGAAAATATCCAATGGAGAAAGAGGATGATAAAGGAAAGAAATGAAGACCAATGGAAAAGAGTAGCATGTAGATAAATCTAAATTAATACTATCTGCATAAAATAACTAAAATACCTATAAGGCTTAAATTATGTTCAGAATTAATATATTAGCAAAAGTCAAATATACTAGCAAGAATTCTAAAAGCGGCAAGAGAGGATAAATGGAATTAATGTGTTCTAAAGTTACTGCATTGTCCAGAAGGCTGTAAATATACTAAATTATGTTAAATTTAATAAGTCAAAGATGTATGTTTCTATTTCTAAAGTAATCACTACAAAAATAGTAAGAGAGAGCTAATAGTGAGAAAGTTGACATAAAAAAATAACACAAAAGAAGGCAAGAAAGGAAAGAAAAAGAGAAAATAAGTGAGAGAGAAAAATAGTGAGATGGTAGATTTAAGTTAAAATATATCAGTAATTCCATCGATTGTAGCGAGCTATGTATTCCAAGTAAAAGACAAAGATTTTCAGACTGATTTAAAACTTTTCAATTATATGCTGCTCACAAGACACATCTTAGGTATAAAGACCCGGAAAGCTGAAAAGTACAAAAATGGTAAAAGATATACCATACAATGTAATCACTAATCAAAACAAACTGACTTAGTTTCGCTGATTATAGCCAAAATCAAATTTAAGGTAAATAGCATTACTAGGAATGGGAAGGAAATTACATAATGATAAAAGGGAAAATATGGCAATTCTAAATAAATATGCACCTAATCTCATTGCTTCACATTCACAAATGTAATAAGAATTGACAGAAGTAAAAGGAGAAATAGACAAATTCACATGATATTGAAAATCAAAATATGTCTATAAAACTGATAGGACAAGCAGACAAAAAGATCATAAAAGAATTAGATGATTTGAATTACATACTTTACAAAATTGATCCAAGTGATTTTTATAGAAAACTACAACCAACAACTGCAAATACACATTCTTTCCAAGTACACATGGAACATTTACCAAAATTGGCCATATTCTGGTCCATAAAACAAGTACAAAAATCTTTCAAGGATTAAAATATTAAAAGCATGCACTGTCAACAATAAAATTAAGCTGAAAATCAATGGCAACAACAACAAAAAAAAACAAAATGAATGACAAAATAACTAAAAATTCCAAAAATGTTTGGAAATTTATCAATGTTCTGGATAATCCATGAAGCAAAGAAGAAATCACAATAGAAACTATTTTTTCTTTCTAGTTTGATTTTTAACAGCTTTATATGTACAAAAATGGTACATATTTAAAATGTTTAATGCCATGAGATTTGACATGCCATACACCTCTGAAATTATCAGCACAATCAATATAATGAATATATCTATCACCCCAAAAGCTTTCCCATGCCCTTTTGCAATGCCATCTTCCTGTCGTTCCCTATCCCACATTCCCCAGAAAACCACTGATCGGATTTTTATCATTATAGATTAGTTTGTATTTGCCTAGAACTTTGTAAAAATGGAATTTTATAAGATGTACTATGTTTGTCTGGCTTCTTTCACTTGCTACAATTATTTTTAAGTTTTATCTCTATTGCTGTAGCTATCAAGAGTTCATTGCTTTTTATTGCTGAGCAGTATCTCATTGCATAGATATATCACATTTTGTTTACCTATTGATCTGTTAATAAACATTTGGATTTAACAAATAACACTGTTATAAATAGTAGTAAACAAGTCTTTGAATGGACATATGCTTTCATTTCTCTTGTTATGACAAAAGTGGCATTGAAGTGCAGTGGATAAAATTCATCCTTTAATACATAATGCTGCATCAACTATCCATATGGAAAAAAAATGAATTTCAACAAATCCCCACCAAACTCACACCATATACAAAAATAAATTCCAAGTACTTTGTAAATCTAAATGCAAAAAGTGAAAGCATAAAAGTACTAGAAAATAACAAACGAGAATATCCTCAGGACTTTGGGTTAAGCAAAGATTTCTTAAATAGAACACAAAAGCACTAGCCATAGAAAAAAGAATGATGAATTTTACTATGTTAAAATTAAATGTTTCTGCTTATCAAGTGGCACCAATAAGACAGTAAAAAAGCAAGCCACTGAATGGGAATATTTTTTGGAATACACGTATCCCACAACGGCCCCAGAATAAAGAACTCCTATAAATCAATGAGAAAAACAAAAAGATACTTCACAAAACAATATATCCAAATGGCTGGTGAAATTATTAAAAGATGGTACACAGCATTAGTCATCAGGAAAATATAAATTAGATTAAAACCGCAACTAGACATCATGACAAACACTGCAACAGTTAAACGAACAAACTGAAATATTCATGTATTAGTGAGGATGTGGAACAATTGGAACTCTCATAGACTGATGACCCAGCAATTGTTCTCCCAGATACATAAACACTGGAAATATGTTCATGTGTCACCAACACAGACGGATATGTACAAGAATGTTCATAGCGACCTTATTCAAAATAGCAAAAAACAAAACCAAACTGGAATTAATGTCGATCCACAGAAGAATATATTTTATTGATATCAGCAAATACTTTAAAGCTATTAAAATAAATTGTCCTAGCACATGCAACAATATAGATGAATTTCACAAAAAAATAATGTTGTGGTAAAAAGCCAGACACAAAGAAGATATGCTGCATAATTCAATTCATATAAAGTGCAGAAAAACAAAACTAATAAAGGAGTTAGAAGAGTCATCATTTTTTTTTGTATGTGTGTAAAATATACATAATATAAAATGTACCATTTTAACCATTTTTAAATGTACAGTTTATGGCATTAAGTATATTTACATTATTGTACAACCATTACCACTATACACCTCCAGAACTCTTTTCATCATCCCAAACTGAAACTCTGTACCCATTAAACAATAACTCCCCAGTCACCTCCAGCCCCTGGTAACTACTATTCTACTTTCTGTCTCTATTTGACCATGATAGGTACCTCATATAAATGAAATCACACAATATTTGTCTTTCTTATTTCACTTTGCATGAAGTCTTCAAGATTTCTCTATGTTATAGCATATATCAGAATGTCTTTTCCTTTTAGGACTGAATAATATGTATGTACATATTACATTTTGTTTATCCATTCATCTGTCAATGGGCATTTAAGTTGCTTCCAACTTTTGGCTATTATGAATAATGCTACTATAAATATTGGTGTACAAGTATCTGTTTGAGTCCGTACTTTCAATTCTTTTAGTATATACCCAAAAATAGAACTGCTGGATCATATGATAATTCAATGTTTAATTTTTTAGTAGAACTGTCATCCTGTTTTCCACAGTGGCTGCACTAATTTACATGCCCATCGCCATGTACAAGGAATACAATTTCTCCACATCCTCATCAACATTTGTTATTTTCTGGGGTTTGGGGGTTTGTTTGATTGATTGATTGGTTGGTTCATCAGTTTTGTTTTGATAATAGACATCCTAATGAGTGTGAAGTGGCGTGTCATTGTAGTTTTGACATGTATGACCATCTTTCCATGTACTTATTGGCCATTTATATACCTTCTTTAGAGAAAGGTTTATTCAAGCCCTTTGCTCATTTTTAATCGAGTTGTTTGTGTTTGTTGTTATTGTTGAGTTTAGGAGTTCTTTATATATTCTGAACATTAACCCCTTAAAAGATATACAATTTGCAGGTATTTCCCCCATTCTGTGGGCTGCTTTTTCATTCTCTTAATAGTGTCCTTTGATGCACAAAAGGTTTAAATTTGAGGAGGTCCAATTTATTTAGTTTTTCTTTTGTTGCCTGCGGAAAGTCATCACCTTTGATAATAAGAGGAGTTAAAGGATGATAAGAGCATGAGAGGGGCTTCTGAGGTGCTGCTAGTGTTCTATGCATTCATAATTCATGCATTTTTCTGATTATACATTTTATGACTTTGTATGACTACAAGTAAACAAATAGCCTGTGCTAGGATATTCTCTGAAGCACCATTTATACTATCAAACAATTTGAAACAATTGTCCAACAATAGGGGATTGGTTAAAATAAAATATGGTCTATATGTGCTATAAAATAGTGTGCATCCATTAGTTTTAAAATTTAAATCTCTAACAATGTGAAAAGATAAAAGAAATATTTACATTATAAGTGCAGTGTAGAAAATCAATGTGTATGGTATAATCTAATATTCTAAAGTGAGAGAAAAATCAGGAAAGGTAGACATCAGCATCTTAGTGGGGCTATCTCCAGGTGGTGAAATTACAGCTAATTTTTTCCTTAATTTGACTATTTGTAATTTTAAATTTTCTACAGTGAAATGTATAATTTGGCTTTCCTTACGAAAATGAAAAGTGTTTTGGATCAGATTTATCGCAATTTAATTTTAGTTCATAAGATGGCATTTTGCAGTTTTTATTAAGTAGGTATGTCTACACATACACAAGAACACACATATATAAATGTGATGAAATGATAGTCTTCATAGCAAACCAATAGAGTCCAATTCTAGATGAAAATTTAAATACGACCTCACAAGTAAGTTCTCAGTATCTACACGTTCACACCAGTACATCGCCAGCACATTAACAGAATTAAAACAACAACAACAACTCGTTTTGATCTGTCTAGTGAACACCAAATAGGAAAGGAATATTTCACTTATATTATTCACTTTATACTTTGCTGGTTTGTTTTGATTTGTTTTGTTATATGGATGGTTGTTTATTTGATTTATGATTTATTTGATATATGATTTATTTGATGTATGATATTATTTGATTTCTAATTTATATTTGTATGAGTGGAAAAGAGAAGCCAAAAGATAGTCAATGTAGTGGTTTTGGTCCGGTTAATGGTCAATTCTGATTATTGCTATGCTGAGTCAATTGACTTTGCAGAAATTTACCAACAAGTAAGACCAGCAATCAGATCAACTCTGCCTTGTCCAATTTGAACGTATTGCTCATCCACAGCCTTTGGCAAGAAGAGCTCACTTAGTCAGCTTCTCCACAGTGTTGCTGTTTTACACTTTCCTTTATTTATTCCCATTTGGTTAGCTTTCTGCCACAAATGAGAAAAACTGAGACTGGAAGAAAGAATTACACATTCTTTAGTTTCAATTACAAGAGCTAGACAACACAAGGAGAGATCAAAAGGGGTCCTTTAGCAGAGCAATTGATTCTTTTCTCTCACTGTGAGGAATGGCTACCATTGATGAATCATTAAGATAGACAGTTTCTACTCTATTTAGTTTCTGCCAGAGGCAAAATTCACATTCAGCATGTTAACAAAAAAGTCCATGTAGTCTTTGCCAAAATATCAACAATGTAGTTATGTCTCTGGGCTATATAACTGCTGGATTTCATACTGGGGAAAATGTTTGGAGAAAGGCCTGAGAACCATTTAAGAAGTACAGAGCTGCAATTCTGTTGATTGGAAAATGTTTTAAAATATTAGTATTAATGTTACTTAGAAAACCAAGGGAAAATCCAGAAAATGAACTGACAATTGCCTTCATAAATTAAAATCTGTTCTGCTATCAGTGCCTTTGTACCCGGTTCCCAAATGAGCTGCACAATGCTGTCACTTTGGTCAGAGACTAGCAAAGGGCATTTCAAGAAAGATTCTAGTATAAGATTTTGGGGAACTCTATAAACAACTGCTATCTCCATGAAAATTCATGTTGTAAATTAACACATTAAAGACTCTGTGAACCCAGTGAGAAAGAACTTTTAAACTTTTGCTTAACCAGTGTTCCCAGATACTAAAAATCCACATTTGAGAAACGCTAGCTGAGCAAAAAGGAGGAATGTAGAAGAACACTGTCCAATAGAAATATGATGCAAGTCATATGTGTAATTTAAAATTTTTCTTATAGACACATAAACAGTTGAAACTAATTTTGTTAATATATTTTATTTAACTTGATATAGTCAAAATATTTTTTCAACATATAATCAATATAAAATTATTACAGATATATTCTTTTTTGTAATAAATCTTTGAAATTTAGTGTGTATTTTATACTTAGAAAACATCTCAATTCAGCTAACCATATTTCAGGTGCTCAGTAGCTACATGTGACTAGTGGGTAGCTTTTAGGACAGTACACATATAGAAGATTAATGACGACATAAATTTAAATGTTTAAAATGTCAAAATACTTAACAAATTAATTATAATGACAGCTAATCAACAAATGACGTATGGGATGATTACATCGTAGCAATGATCATTTAGATAACAGTATTAGGTTGAACTATAATTCTTGTTTCCAAATGAAACCAAAATTGTCTAGCTATGTCCAGTGGCTTTTATGAAGAGAGAATTTTTATGTATTTTGTTAATTACTATATTACAAATAGTGTCAGACATATAGTAGATGCCCAGTAAATATTTGTAAAATGAATGCCATTCTCTTTTAGGAGAAGGTCATGTTTATATCAAATGGTCAATAAATGCTTTTGGCTTGCCTTATTCAAGAAATTGACTAGGTTTCATTCTAAACAGCACTAACTATGCGCTATTTACTAAGAGTTGTGTAGTTAAAGAATTAAATAAGTCCTCAGAGAATTAGCTTATAGCAGATAGTAAACATTTTAGGTTTTGTGGGCCATTGTGTTCTCCATTGCAACTACTTGACTTTGACATTGGAGCACAAAAGCAGTCATAAGCAATATAAAAAAAGAGGCATGGCTGCTTTCCAATCAAACTTTATTTAAAAACAGGTAGCAGGCCATATGAGAGCTATAATTTGCAAACCTCTGGCTTATACGGTACTTATACAAGTTATACAACTTATACAACTCAGATGCATAAAACCTAATTATAATGCCATTTACAATAATGACAGGAAAGATAAAATACCTAAAGAATAAAGAATAAATTTTTTAAATGGGCAGAAACTATATGAAGAAAATTTTTATTTTTATTTAAGTTTCTGAGCTTAAGGTTTTTTAAATTAAATTTATTGGAGTGACATTGGTTAATAAAATTACACAGGTTTCTAGTGTATAATTCTGTAATACATCATCTGTATATTGCATTGTGTGTTTATCGCCCAAAGTCAAATCACTTCCAATCACCATATATTTGACCTCCTATGAAGAAAATTTTAAGTTATACTACAAAATATATGCATTCCATATTCCCCAAAAAGCTAATTTCCTGAAACCATAAAGAAATATTAAAAAAATAAGTTAAAACTAATAATCCAATAGAAAATGAAAAAAAAAACATATAAATAGACAAGCTAAGGATTACAAATGTCTCTTAAACACAGAAAAGATGATCAACCTTATTCATAATAAGAGAGATGTAAATGAAAAATACACTGACCCTATTGGTAAGAATGTAGAAGGACGGTGAGTATCAACTGGTACCATCCCTTTAGAGCGAAATTCAGAGCATCTATCAAAATTACAATTGCTTATCTCCTTGACTCAGTAATTCTATCTTGAGGAATTTTTCCCATGAAAATAAATACGCTCTTGCTTCTGTGTGAAATGACATAGCATTCAAGGTTATCCACTATACTACTGTTTGTAATAGTGAAAGATGAAAATATCTGAGTCCGTCATTAAGGGATAGGTTAAAGAAATTGTGATACAGCCTAAGAATGAAATAGTATGCATACCTAAAAGAGAAACGAGGATGTATTTAAGGTGTGAGTATGAGGAGTTCTCTAAAATATTTGGTGAAAGATAAAAGTACAGAATTGTACGTATAGTATTCTAACTGTATAAAAAGAGGGGAAAGGATGATAGATAGACGGATGTAAATTAACATATATAACATATACGTGTATTCTTATATATATTAAAATATCTCTAGAAAGTTACATAGAAATAATAACATTGGCTTCTTAGGGACTGGGGAAGTGGGTGGTTGGTGGACAATGGTAGTGAAAGAAAGGTTTTTCATTGTATATCTTACCTTTCGAATTCTTAGCCTATTCAAAACTATAAACTATGTTAAAATAAATAATAATGAAACAATGCAGAAAGAAATCAATGTTAAAAGTATAAGTAGCATGATACACAAACGTAATAAAATGAAAGTTAATCTGATGAGATGAAGTGCCCTTCTGGGCTCAGCATATGCCCTTTGCTTGTAGTGTCAGGTAGAAATGCTTCTTTTGGTCACAGATAGAATTACAAAGAGAGAAGTGAAGGGAATCAAAAACTAGCCTCTGTCCTTGGTCTGCCTTGCAAATACTCACTAACACTACTTGGCCTGAAATGCCTGTAATAATTGGCAGCTATACCACAAACTGGCAGCTATAAAACTATTGAATAAATTCTTCCATCTCATCATCAAGGAAATAATGAACAACTTGGTCAAATGCTTTGTCAAAATAATCACCATACCTCATATTTATATTTTGGAAAGCATTTGCACACACACACGAAAATGTATTCAGGCAATATTCATTCATTCAGTGGGCACTTACTGAACTCTTTTCCTTAGGGCACTGTTTAAAATGGTAGGAAGACAGTGAAGGTCAAGACATATGTGATTCTCAACCTAGAATTTGCATTCTAGTGTTGCCAGTCAATAAAGTTATTGCAACATAATTTTATATACCAATAAATATCTTAAATAAAAACAATAAGGTAATTATAGATGTTACCTGAGTAGATGCTTTAGTCCAAGAGCTAGGGAATTGCCTTTCTGAAGATGACCATCCACATGGAGTCCAAAATGGTGAGACTCTACACTGTTTATGGAATTTCCTTAATCAACTAGTCTAATGAATAGTCAAAAGACAAAACAATACTAATTTGGCTGACTTGAAAAACTTATGTTAAAAATGAGTTATCACCACTCCCCCTCCCCAATTATTCATTTTCAATTACTTCAGATCCAGGCCAAGCTTATTAGCCAACTGGTTTGTTTGTTTTTTTAATCCTCTCCTTTTGAAAATTGGACGCTAGCCCCTCTCTCTCCAGGATTCTGGAAATTCTTCTGCACTCCAGGATTTCTTAAAGTTTACCAATAGTTATCGTTCTTTGATCAGGGTCCTGAAATAGGAGCTCCCTATGGCTTTTGATCCAGGCTCTTATAAAGGCCCAAGTGCTCTTCTACACATCTCTCTTGGACTTTAGTTCTTTTTACTGATTTTTAGCCTATCCTTGCTTGAAGATCATTCCCCTTATTCTCTTTCATGGAAGAAAGAAAGAGAGAGAGAGAGAAAGAGAGAGAGAGAAAAGAAGAAAAGAAGAAGAAGTAGAAGAAGAAGAAGAAGAAGAAGAAGAAGAAGAAGAAGAAGAAGGAGGAGGAGGAGGAGGAGGAGGAGGAGGAGAAAAGGAAGGAAGGAAGGAAGGAAGGAAGGAAGGAAGGAAGGAAGGAAGGAAGGAAGGAAGGAAGGAAGGAAGGAAGGAAGGAAGGAAGGAAGGAAGGAAAGAAGGAAGGAATCAAAACAAAATCAAAGATAAGAGGCACTTCTTTTTCTCTCTTATTTGTTAAACAATACATTATCTGCCTCAATCAGGTCTGGCTCTTTTTTGTGCTACAAATAAAACTTGAAAAAACTTGAAAAACCTTTTTGGCTATTCTGAACAAACATATTCCTCTCTTGTAAGAGTTTCTTCTAAGAAACTTCATTTGTTCCTTTCTATGAATTTTATTTATTTATTTTTTATCTTTTGAAGCAAGTTTGCTATCTCTTCAACTGCAATAATTTTCATAAACAGATAATTCATTGTCAGATCTCTATTTATTATGATCGATCGTGCACGCGTGCATATACACACACGCACCAAAACAATTTCAAAAAAATAAAATTTATCAAAGAGGAAAGCAAATATAGTTGTAATTTCATTCACTCCAGTGGCCTTATATGGCATGTCTCTAATTACAACAAAATGCCTGGTGGGCACAATATGTCTCTAGAAATTTTTTATTCTTTTTTTGAGCATGAGTTTTGTTGGTTGAAACAAAACACTGTGATCTTTCTATTTCTCTCTGGAGCTTTCTTTCTTTCTGGTTTGATGTTTTATTAAGATAAAAGAATTTATTTTCCTTCATTTCTTCTTCTTACAGAGGTTCACAAGACAAGACATACCCAAAAGGATAATATGTTTGGCCTTAGAGAAATGGCCTGGCCTCAGGCATTTGCATCCTTTCTTGCTGGCTCTGTTTGGGTCATTGCAGATGACTTCCTGAGTATTGGAAAAGCATTAAAAAACTCACATAAAAATAGGCTTTTTAAAATATAGCTAAAATTAACTGAAGAGACCATCTGAACAGACTATCAGAAAAGATAAATATGGCTTTTCCTCATGATCTCTCAGCTGGAAGAACAAATTTCAACAGAAAGAGCAACAGGGCTACCCATTCCACCTCAGAGAATTTATCCTCCAAAGCCAGCTATGGATGTATGGACCAAAGACTTATCTTCCCATTCTGCTTGTCGGCTAGTTTGCTGATCATTAAGATTCATTCTCCCTTTCCTTCCCTTCCTTTCCTTTCTCTTCCCTTCTCCTGCCTCTCTCTCTGTCTCTAATGCAAGTAATTTTCAAGGCTATAAAATACCTAGAGAAAAGAAAAATCAGTAAGCACTTTGATTCTCCATACTAGAATCTCCATTCTAGAAACTGCACAAAATTTTACTTACAAGTGAACAAAAATTTGATGCAAACTTCAAATCAGAATAGCCAATACTATTTATTAATATCCTTTATTTGGTGGAAATGTTAAAGAGAGGTTATCTAGTAAATAAATAGACCTTTTAGCTTGATTTCTTTGGGAAATAAATTTCTCTTTTCAAGGTTTACTTTCATTAACATTTTGTTTCTTCTTTTTTCTATACTTCCTTGCTCATTTCCTTCTTCTTTCCTATTTTTCGTTTCAGTTTTCCTTTAGGGACAACCTAATCTACACTGGTCAAGCACCATACAAAAGCAAAGAGTCACCTAGTTAATCCGACTTGAGGCCTTGACATCTTTCATTCCATAAAAAGCCATATTTATTTTTCCTAATCAAGATTTCAATTCCACTAAAACACCTCTGTGTATTTTGGGGAAGAGAATAAACATGCCAAAGTTAAGGTCTCCAAGGAAAAATAAAAAGAAACATTCCTAAGTAAAAAATGAGCAAAAGTTTGGAGGAAAAATAAATGACTAGGACGAGAAAAGATATTGCAAAGGATCTTAATACAGAGAATACTCAGAAGAATAGAGACTAACTAAGCCTTTCGCTGTAAAATAAAACAATGTACTTTATTAAGAGATACAGATTTGGCTTTTAAATTATATTTCAATGCACTTATATACTCATATTTCCAGTTTAATGAAAAAGTCATTAAAATTATACTTGATTTTCAAAATTATCATGGTTGCAGTACAATTTAGGGACCATATTATATTTCAGCTAGTATATCTTTGTCTTATGATACAATATAATATATCATATAATATCTTGTGGGTTGGGTCATATTTATTCCTCTTATTAATCCCAGAACCTAGCAAAGTATCTGATAATACAGTAGAAAAATAGCAAATATTTAATTGTGTTGAAGTTGTGATTCTTCTACCTATAGACTTTTCTCACTAAATGTAATCTGGTTGCTGAGTATTTGCAGATCTTTTAACTTTAAGAATAGCAATAGCGGTGTGGGGTAGGGGGTGACCCTATTCTTTAACCTTAAATGGTTCAAGACCCCACTGCAGGCATAATAAAAACCCAGTGCCTCGTCCCACTCTGATCTTCAGAATCCTGGTTCTTTTGAACTGGATTATGCTGTTATTCTGTGGCTACTTTGACTCCATAGTATCTCATGGTGAAGCACTGCCAGTTTTCTTGGATTTCCTGAAATACTACTTGTAATAGATATTGTGTATATCACTTATACTATTGTTCAAAAGTAATAATGGAAGAAAAGTTTAGAGGGGGCATATATTGCCGCGTGTCATAGCAAACAATTTTAAACTCAATAGCAAACAATTTTAAACTCAAGTCTAAACACAATCCAAGCCTTTCCACCTCTGGACTGTCTCTACTGGCCTCCTCTTCTCTTCAATGCTACTTTCAACAGTAGCATCCCTTTATTGTTCTCCTTTTTCTAAATCCCCAAGTGTTCTCCCTGGCTGTACCCACCACCAACACCACCTTCCAGGAAACTTAAAATTCTTGTACATTTTCTAATGTAAAACAATTCGCCTTTTTCTTTTTCTACCTTCTTTTTAATTTAGACCTGAAATGTCCAGTAGAGTAGCCACTTGCTACATATGCTAATGACGCCTCTAAATCTGGCTAGTTCAAACTGAGATGCACTGTAAGTATAAAACACGCATCGGATTTGGAAGACTAAGCATTTTTAAAATAACTTAATAAGTAATAAAATATCTCATTAATAATTTTATATTGATTATACATAGATATGATAATGTAGATATATTGGCTTAAATTAAAAAAAATTATTTAAACTTATCTGCCCCTCTTTTTTTACCTTTTTTAATGTGACTACTAGAAAAATTTAAGTTACACATATGGCTTGCATTCTAGTTCTATTGGACAGTGCTGATCTAGACCCTAGGGTCTCAGTTTTTCACGGCCACGTAGGCCTATTAAGGTGGTTTGTTAAACGAAAAGACATTTTTAAGCCCAGAAATGAACTACGCAACTCCAAGAGAAGGAAGAATGTTATGGCCTGTGTTTTCTTTGAACATCAATTATTTCCTTTTTCCTATAGAACATTTTAACTATCCTTCATGAAAATGCGTACAAGTCCATGCTGAACTGAATTCAGCCAAGGCAACATTCTGTATGTGATATCGATTTCTTATCAGCTAGGATCTTAGGAATGGTTATGGATGAGATAGTCATCTGGAAAGAGGGAGGTACAAAATGATAATTAAGTACTTTGAGCATAGTTAGACTTCGAAAATGGTCGCCTTCATTATTGTTACTGTTTTTGCTTAAGTCCTGATGCTCCTCCTCCCATGTCATACATGGTTTACTCTTCAACATAATTAAATATAACCTCACTTTTTCATCACTCCTCCCAAATACCCTAATTTTCTAATAGTGGTACAGTATATTCTGATATTTAGTGCTAATTTCCACTTTTAGGTATTGTTGAAAATACTCAACTAACTGTGGTTTCTTTGGTTTAGATAGGCATTTTAGTGCTGTGGGAAAAAAGCACAGACTTCAGCATCAGGCAGACTTTATTCTAGTCCTAGCTCTCTGTGCAGGGCTGATTCATCCACTAAACACAATAAATTCAGTGCCTAGAGCTCACGATACTTTCAGGGGTCCTCAAAAATGTATTAATATTTTCTTTTAAAATAGGGGAGAAATGAGCATAATAATAATGAGTGTAACCTAGATTATTTTCATCTTTATACCAATGCACTCATAAAATATAATTAAAAAAGAATTTTTTTATGGAGGGAAAAGGTCCACAAAAGCAAAAATGCCTAGGGTCCATGATTCTTGATGCAACCCTATACAAATGGTCTTAGATGAGTGTTTTTAATCTCTCTGAGTGTTGGTTTCATCACCTGTAAAATGAAGAGAAAAATGGTACTTATATCATTGGTGGAATATGCATATATTCTTCAAGATCTCTTTCTTTTTTCTTCTGAACACTTGGGAGGACTGGACTTCTCTACCTTCTTATAGTTACTCATGATAACATGACTTGTTCTGGCCAATAAAATGTGAGCAGCTCCAACACATGCCACTTCCAGAAAGAAGCATTTAACCCTTAGTGTCTGATTCTCCACCTTTCTCTCTTCCCCAGCTTTGGTCTTAGTAGAATGCATTGATATGGAAATGTGATGTGACCGAAACAGGCTGGAATACTGAGCTGATACAGAAGACAGATGCCATCTGGAGTTATCCTAGACCTCAGGCAGATTTTATGCAAGCAAGAAATAAATATTTGATGCTAAACCACTGGAATTTGGGGATTAATTACTACTATAGCATTAATAACACAAACCTAGTTGAAACAATAGGGTTATAGTGATGATTAAATAAGGTAATACATATAAAAAGCATTACATTATCATCAGGTGGTGTTTAATAAGCCAGTACAAAATAACAATTAAGTACTTTGCACATAGCTAGAATTCAATAAATGGTTGCCTTCATTATTGTTATTGTTTTTGCTTAAGGCCTGTTGCTCCTCCTCCCATGTCACAGGCTGCTCTTGACCCACTCTGATTTCCATTGTCAAGGAATTTATTACCATTGCAGAAATGTCTCGATCTCTTAGGTATAGAATATGTATCAATTGGTGTATGTAAGTAAATGTGGCTTTGTTCCAATATAGCCTGCCAAATGCCTTTAGGAGTCATCACCCTCATTTATGAGTCAAGGCAGTTTCTCTCTCTCCCTCTCCCTCACCTTTTTCCTGCCCCTAACTCTCTACCCCATTCTGTCCCTCTCCCTTTCCCCCTCCCCGCCCTTTCTGTCCTGGCTGTATGTTCCTTGCCACTTCATCTGCCTCCTTGTTTTGTACCTTCATTTCTTGTCTTGTGATAATGGGTGTTTTCTCCCTTACTTCTTTACAAAGAGTTAATTGCCAAGTAAAATCTAAGTTTAAAAGTGTGCTTCATTAGGTACAAAAGAATTATATGACATTTCTTGATGGAGCACAAGAGTTTTAATTCAACTAGTTTATACCCACTGTCATATGGGGTATGGATACTTGCCATAAGTGAGATGATGATGATGTCAAAAAAGATGGAAGAAAAAAGAAAGGAACTAAAAGTGGGAAAGGAAAATTACATTTTGAATATTTATGTATTAGTATCTTTGATAAGCACTGAATATACATTACCTATTTCTGAATAAAGGATTTTGAGGGGAAACTAGACAGTTCCTTAGAACAGTTGATTAGGTCTTTAAGTATTATACAATTAAAGCAAAGAAATGGGAAAGAGTTCTTTGTCAGTGGTATAAAAAGTTATGTGTGAGGGATATGGAGAAATTGAAACCCTTGTGCGTTGCTGATGAGAATGTAAAATTGTGCAGCCATTGTGGAAAACAGTATGGTAGTTCTCCCTAGAAATTAAACGTTTAATCACCATGTGATCTACTAATTCTACCTTGGGGAATATACTAAAAGAATTAAAAGTAGGGACCCAAACAAATACTTGTTTATCTATGTTAATAGCAGCATTAGTCACAATAACCGAAAGGTTGGAACAACTCAAATGCCCATTGGCAGATGAATGGATAAACAAAATGTGGTACATATATATTATTCAACCCTAAAAAGGAAGGACATTCTGGTACATGCTACAACCAGAATGGATGAAAGTTGAAGACATCTCAAGTGCAATAAAAAGTCAGTCACAAAAAGACAAATATTGTATGATACTACTTGAATAAGGTACCTACAGTAGTCAAGTTCACAGAGACCCCATTGATTGTCAGGGTCCAGTGGGAGGAGAAAATGGAGAGTTGTTTAATGGGTACAAAGTTTAAGTTTTGTAAGAAAAACAAAGTTGGAGATGGATGGTGGTAATGGTTGCACAACAGTGTGAATGTACTTAATGCCACTGAACCGTACACTTAAAAATGGTTAAAATAGTAAATTTTATGTTACGTATATTTTACCACACTTAAAAAAGAAAATAAAAGTTCCATATGCCACATAAAATGTACGTTGAAGTCGACAAGAAGGATCTGCTTGTGAGAGTTCTGTGTTCTTTCCTCTGATTGTAAGGGGAACAGCAGTCACGAGGAAAGGATGAAGATGTGGATGACACCAGTTAAAGCAGAGCAGCCAGGCAATTCAGTTGAAAGTATTTTGACATTTAATTCAGCTGCAGTTTCCCAAGCATTTGATGCTTTCTTCCTTCAGGGAGAACAGACGGATTCCATTGCCTTGACTATTCTGTCCAGAGTTTGTAAGTTCTTTCCAGCTTCACTTCAGAAAGGAGATACAGATGGTAGCATTTCTTTTTCCCTTGTCTTCATCACCTTGCCAATAAATGCAGCTTTCTTTCCAAAGCATTCCTGTTGCACATGTCATGTTTTTTACGCCACCCTCTCCTTTTATTAATGTTTCTGTTTGAGACATATGGGGAGGCATGTGTCTGTGCAGGCACAGTTTCCTGTGCACTGCCAACGTTAAGGCAACTCTTGAAATTTAGGGAATTGATCTTAGGCCTGTAAAACTGATTCAGAGGCCAGAAGGAAGTCTGAAATACTAAATAACAAACAGTATGTGACCAAACTGTAGCCTGCTAAAACCAGGAAACAACTCAGGCCATGTTGACAAAGGCACCACATGTTAATATATGCCACCCAGCATGAAAAATACCACAAGGCTGTTCACTGCAGCACTAGCTGTATTGGGATAGGGGCCGACACTCTCAAAAAGTGTCTATTTATGAAAGACCAATTAAATATATTATGGAACACCGAAAACAGGCTACTGCTAACAGCGCCCTTGTTTGAGTTAGGAAAAGTGCGCCCTCTGGTGGTAGACCAATTCCAAAAAAGGCAGATTTCCTAGACTTCCTTGGGTAAAACAAAGGTATCTCTTTCCCTCAATTCTCACAGCTCCATACCAGTAGTGCACAGGCTGGATTTCAGCCCTCAGGGCACAAATTTCTGACAATTGCAATGCATGGAACCTTTAATTAAGAAGAAAAATCTGTGAAATATATTGTTAAATAAAAATAAAAGGCTTAGAAGAGTGTTTT
>NW_011888822.1:44855-48207 GCF_000151845.1 Pteropus vampyrus | reverse complement strand
GATGTCAAAAAAGATGGAAGAAAAAAGAAAGGAACTAAAAGTGGGAAAGGAAAATTACATTTTGAATATTTATGTATTAGTATCTTTGATAAGCACTGAATATACATTACCTATTTCTGAATAAAGGATTTTGAGGGGAAACTAGACAGTTCCTTAGAACAGTTGATTAGGTCTTTAAGTATTATACAATTAAAGCAAAGAAATGGGAAAGAGTTCTTTGTCAGTGGTATAAAAAGTTATGTGTGAGGGATATGGAGAAATTGAAACCCTTGTGCGTTGCTGATGAGAATGTAAAATTGTGCAGCCATTGTGGAAAACAGTATGGTAGTTCTCCCTAGAAATTAAACGTTTAATCACCATGTGATCTACTAATTCTACCTTGGGGAATATACTAAAAGAATTAAAAGTAGGGACCCAAACAAATACTTGTTTATCTATGTTAATAGCAGCATTAGTCACAATAACCGAAAGGTTGGAACAACTCAAATGCCCATTGGCAGATGAATGGATAAACAAAATGTGGTACATATATATTATTCAACCCTAAAAAGGAAGGACATTCTGGTACATGCTACAACCAGAATGGATGAAAGTTGAAGACATCTCAAGTGCAATAAAAAGTCAGTCACAAAAAGACAAATATTGTATGATACTACTTGAATAAGGTACCTACAGTAGTCAAGTTCACAGAGACCCCATTGATTGTCAGGGTCCAGTGGGAGGAGAAAATGGAGAGTTGTTTAATGGGTACAAAGTTTAAGTTTTGTAAGAAAAACAAAGTTGGAGATGGATGGTGGTAATGGTTGCACAACAGTGTGAATGTACTTAATGCCACTGAACCGTACACTTAAAAATGGTTAAAATAGTAAATTTTATGTTACGTATATTTTACCACACTTAAAAAAGAAAATAAAAGTTCCATATGCCACATAAAATGTACGTTGAAGTCGACAAGAAGGATCTGCTTGTGAGAGTTCTGTGTTCTTTCCTCTGATTGTAAGGGGAACAGCAGTCACGAGGAAAGGATGAAGATGTGGATGACACCAGTTAAAGCAGAGCAGCCAGGCAATTCAGTTGAAAGTATTTTGACATTTAATTCAGCTGCAGTTTCCCAAGCATTTGATGCTTTCTTCCTTCAGGGAGAACAGACGGATTCCATTGCCTTGACTATTCTGTCCAGAGTTTGTAAGTTCTTTCCAGCTTCACTTCAGAAAGGAGATACAGATGGTAGCATTTCTTTTTCCCTTGTCTTCATCACCTTGCCAATAAATGCAGCTTTCTTTCCAAAGCATTCCTGTTGCACATGTCATGTTTTTTACGCCACCCTCTCCTTTTATTAATGTTTCTGTTTGAGACATATGGGGAGGCATGTGTCTGTGCAGGCACAGTTTCCTGTGCACTGCCAACGTTAAGGCAACTCTTGAAATTTAGGGAATTGATCTTAGGCCTGTAAAACTGATTCAGAGGCCAGAAGGAAGTCTGAAATACTAAATAACAAACAGTATGTGACCAAACTGTAGCCTGCTAAAACCAGGAAACAACTCAGGCCATGTTGACAAAGGCACCACATGTTAATATATGCCACCCAGCATGAAAAATACCACAAGGCTGTTCACTGCAGCACTAGCTGTATTGGGATAGGGGCCGACACTCTCAAAAAGTGTCTATTTATGAAAGACCAATTAAATATATTATGGAACACCGAAAACAGGCTACTGCTAACAGCGCCCTTGTTTGAGTTAGGAAAAGTGCGCCCTCTGGTGGTAGACCAATTCCAAAAAAGGCAGATTTCCTAGACTTCCTTGGGTAAAACAAAGGTATCTCTTTCCCTCAATTCTCACAGCTCCATACCAGTAGTGCACAGGCTGGATTTCAGCCCTCAGGGCACAAATTTCTGACAATTGCAATGCATGGAACCTTTAATTAAGAAGAAAAATCTGTGAAATATATTGTTAAATAAAAATAAAAGGCTTAGAAGAGTGTTTTCTTAAATATATATAAATATATGCATGGAATATTTCTAACAAAAATATCCAAGAAACTGGGTATCTTAACAGTAGGAACTCTAGAGTTTGGAGTTTCAGGTGACAGGTGAGTGAGCCTTTGTACATTGAGTGAAATGCCAAATGTGCTGGCTGGAGCAGCATTAGGCAATTTTCTTCTCCTTCTGCTCTCACTCCACTTCTTCTTTTTCGTTTATGGTTACATGAAGTTGCATGTTTTGAATTGGAGTGCATGGTATCTCCATGAGTGGAATTTTCCCCAGTCTCTGAAATAAGACTCGAACCAGGAGAAATGCTAAAAATCCTCAAGAAGTAATCTGGATATTTCTCATTAAAGGGAAACTGACAAGAAATTTCACTTTAATTAATGAGAGCTAAAGGCTTGTTCTAGTTCACAGCCTTAAGGATAATCTACAAGTATTTGACTTAATTATCTGTGGTTCAAAAAAAATATCTTCCTTTGGAAGGGGGCGTAGGGAAGGTAGAGCAAATTAGGTCAAGTCTAGGGTTCTCCATTTAGTCTGCCACTAATACTGTGTGTGTGTGTGTGTGTGTGTGTGTGTGTGTGTGTGTGTGTGTGTGTCCTGTTGGTTTGGTTACTTTGGAGAACCCTGACTAATACACTATCTGATAGATTAGTCTTCCTTTATCAGTCTAGAATGCTCTTTATTATTCACGTTGGCTTATTTTTCCATACTAATTTCCAATTGGCTTGTCTAGTTAAAATTAAAAACTGGTATTTCTTATTGTAATGTTATTAAATTTATAACTCTGTAACAGATTTTATAAGTTGTATGTTTAATTTAAAAAGAATTGAAATTGTTATGATACTATCGACTCTCCTATGATCAAGGCTATTTTGTATATTTCAGGGGGGCATTTTATATTTTTTTATACATCCAAACATTTCTTAAGATTATTCCTCGTGTTGTCTTTTTTATGTTACTATAAGTGTATCTTTTGTCTATTATATGTTCTGTTTGCTAATTGTTTGCACACTTGAAACCTACTGATTTCTGAATAATTATTTTGTCTTCCACAACTTTTTGAAATTTATTTTTTATTGTGGTAGTTTTCCAGCTGATTTCTTGGGTTTTTCAAGTATAGAATCTTTTGGCAAACTTTGATAGTTTTGCCTCCTTCTTCTCTAATTTTATTTTATTAATTACTTAGCTTTTAAAAATTGCTTTGGGAGATCAGAGGAAGATGGCGGACTACGTAAAAGCCAGTTTCGCCTCCTCTCAGGTCCACATGGAAAGTACAAATTACAAAATAATCAACATGGAGAATCACCTGACGTCCAGCTGATCATAATATATATGTCTGATAATATAAAGAAGTAGCCACAT
>NW_011888822.1:33479-44805 GCF_000151845.1 Pteropus vampyrus | reverse complement strand
GAAAGTACAAATTACAAAATAATCAACATGGAGAATCACCTGACGTCCAGCTGATCATAATATATATGTCTGATAATATAAAGAAGTAGCCACATTAAAGCTGGTAGGAGGTGCAAAGTCGTGAATTGGGCTGGACCCACACCCACGGGTAGTGGAGAAACACTGGGAGGAAGAACAAGGCTGCAGAGGCTCCCCTGAAGGAGAGAAGGGATCTAGCCTCATTTGAGGGCTCTCCAGCCCAAGGTCCCAGCCCAGGGAAGAGGAATTCCCAAAAGCTCTGACTAAAATCAGAGGAGATTCTGCCCATCTGGATGAGACAGAAGGAGACTGAAACCCTAGATGCCCCTTTGAAGGGCCCATGAACAGGCTCTCTCACCTGCAGACACTCACCTGGGGCACCAGTGGTGGGTCAGAGGCTCATGTAAGACTCATATGGGGAAAGACTGCATTTCCTGGTGCCAGAATTAGGACTGAACAGGCAGCCGCCATCGTGCCTTAGTGAGTGTGTGTGGGGGGGGGAGCTATGGGGAAATCTACATACCACACCAACTTGCCCATGCAGATACCTTCCACAAGGCCAATTCGGAAGTGCTGGCCTGTGGAGATCAGCCAGCCCCACCAAACCTTCAGATTGCCCAGGGCTTTTGTTTCTGGGTAGCTGCCATGCCCTGCATCTTTTTAGGGCCAAACATTAGCAGCAGGCAGCCAGCACTGTGAGCGTACATTTTGGAGACAGTTTCAAGCAGATCGCTGCTGCCAACATGAACCTGGGCAGATCTCAGGGATCTGTGGGCCATTCCCAGACAGCAACTTGTCTGGCCGTGATCTGTGACTTTTGTCAGAATATGCGAATGATCTGAAGTTGCAGCAAGACTGAGACTGTATTGACCTGACTGCCATAGTCTTTCTGAGATTGTGCCCCACCCAACCCACAAATTGCCCCCCAGGCAGCCTGTTGACAGAAAACCGCCACTGCCCTGCCCCTCCCCTCAGGTTTTGCAGTCCTCACAGGCAAAAAACTTTGGCTAGCACAGTGTGGGCATTGCAGGGAAAATAGCTGCAGGCAGACCTCTGCTGCCTGTGAGAGCTACAATATCACATGGGGGAATCGCAGGGGTCTGTGGGACCGCCCCACATGGCAGTTGGTCTCACTGTGATCTGTGACTACGGTAGGATCACACGGGCACCGAAGTTACAGCAAAACTGAGGTTTTACTAGCCTGATGGCCCTTGTCTCCCTGAGATCCCACTTCACCCAATTAACAGGGTGCCTGCGGCCCATTGACAGGCAGCCTCCTCTCCCCTGCTTGTCTCTGGGGTTGCACATTTTGCACAGGCAACAGACCTTGGCTAGTGCAGTGAGCTCATTTCAGAGAAAACAGTTGTAGGCAGACCAGTCCTGCCTATATGAGCTACAATATCTCTTGGGGTATCGCAGGGGTCTGTGGGACAGCCCCAGATAGCAGCTTGTCTCTCTGTGATCTCTGACTACTGCAGGAACATGCAGACAGAGAAATTGCAGAAAACTGAAACTATTGGCCTGATGACCCTTGACTCCCTGAGATCCTGCTCCATCCAATCCACAAAGTTCCTGAGCACGTTGACAGGAAGCTGCCTCTGCCATGGGGTAGCTCATTCTGTACTGTCAACAGACCTCAGCTAGTGAAGTGAGCAAAGTTCAGGGAATACAGTGACAGGAAGATCACTGCTGCCAGCATGAGATACAGTATCACTTAGGCATATCTCAAAGGTTTTGTGGGCCCATCACAGATGGCAATAGGTTGTGCAGTGATATGTGATTTTGGTAGGAGCCCGGAGCCCCAGAGCTGGCAGCAAATATGGTGCTGTATAGGCCTGATGGCCCCGGGCCACACTGAGACAACAGCCCACTTAACCCATAAATTACCTGTGGCAAGCCTGCTCCCAGACAACCTAGTCCCATCCTGTGCTTTCCTTGGGTCACGATTTCAACAGCAAACAACACTCAGTTCATGTGGCTCATGCAAAGCCCGTTCATCTGGGAGAAGCTTTTGGTAGCAAACCACAAATTCACACTCACAAGCTTCAGTAATTCTTAAACAGAGCTCGAGCGTTCGCAGGCCTAAGGTGGGCAGCACCTGGCCTTGCTACGATTATAAACTTGTGCAGGGAGCCACAGAGACAGGGTTGGCATGTAAACTGATACTGTAGTGGCAAGGGGAAATTTGCTCAATAGAACCAGGAGACTGCCAGGGTGCCTGTACCACCCAACATGCATATCACCCAGAGGCTCTTCCAATTTGAGACACAGGCAACTGACAGGCAATGTCAGGCCTTTAGGAGCACTGGTCCTTCTGCTAAATGGCCCTAGGGCAGGTATGGTGGATAACTGGACCATGGCCTATAGCCTTGTCTCTTCCAATTACCTATAGATCCAGCATAGGCAATAACCATCTGTAAATCGCTTTGTAGCTCCCACCAGGTATCCCTGAGCAATCAAAGGCAGCAGCTGACCTTGGCCTACTGGGGAGTCCCTCCCAAGGGTCCACAAAAGTTAACACAACCAGAGGGTGGCAGTAGACCACAACAAAGCAACTCCTAACTAGCCTCATAAGCAGTACACATAAAAGGTGTTCTCAACAAGAACATGAGCCTGCTAAGGCAAATCCCACTCAGTGGGGTCAGCCTCCATACAGCAACTCTTACCCTGTGGGCATAGCCAGTTCCCACAGTTAGTCAGCCTGAGCCTTGTTAACCCCACCCACTGATGTGCTAACACCAATAAAGGTTTAGCTACAACAGAAGATCACACACAACCCACACAAAGATCACATCTAGAGCCCATGAAATAAGTGATCAAGGAGAGTGTGCCACTGGGCCACAAAGGACACTTTCCACATAAGGCCATCTGGCCAAGGCTAAGAGATGAAACAAATATTCCTAACACATAGAACGAACACAGAGAGGCTAATAAAATGAGAAAACAAAGAAATATGCCACAAATGAAACAACAGAAAACTTCAGAAAATATGCTAAATGAAATGGAGGCAAGCAACCTACCAGAGACAGAGTTCAAAATAATAGGTATAAGAATGCTCAATGAACTTAGGGGGAGAATGGATGAGCTCAATGAGAACATCAAGAGAGAGATGATAAACATTAAAAAGGGCATAGAAATCATAAAAAGGACCAGACATAAATGAAGACTACAATAACTGAAATGAAGAATACACTAGAAAGATTCAACAGTAGATTGGACAAAGCAGAAGATCGAATCAGCAAATTGGAAGACAAGGTAACAGAAAACACCCAATCAGAACAACAAAAAGAAAAAAGAATTTTAAAAAATGAGGATAGTTTAAGAGACCTCTGGGACAACATGAAGTATTACAACATGAAGTATACTCCACATCATAGGAGTACCCGAAGGAGAAGAGAGAGAGCAAGGGCTTGAGAGTCTATTTGAAGAAATAATAACAGAAAACTTCCCTAACCTGGCAAAGGAATTAGATATACAAGTTCAAGAAGAACAGAGTCCCAAACAAGAAAAATTCAAACAGACCACACCAAGACACATGATTAAAATGCCAAAGGTCAAAGACAAAGAGAGAATCTTAAAAACAGCAAGAAAAAGGCAGCTTTTTTTGGTACCCCCATAAGAACGTCTGCTGATTTTTCAATAGAAACTTCACAGGCCAGAATGGACTGGCAAGAAATAGTCAAATTTATCAAAAACAATAATCTACAACCACGAATACTCTACCCAGCAAGTCTTTCAATTAAAATAGAAGGTGAAATAGAGCTTCTCAGATAGGGAAAAGCTTAAGGAATTCACTACCAACAAACCAGTATTATAAGAAATATTAAAGGGATTTCTGTATTAAAAAAAAAAAAAGGGGGGGGTAAAAAAATATGAATAATAAAATGGCAGTAACTATGTACCTATTGATAATCACTTTAAATATAAATGGATTAAATGCTCCAATCAAAAGACATAGGGTAGCTGAATGGATAAAATAAGACCCATGCATATGCTGTCTGCAAGAGACCTACTTCAGATCAAATGACACTCACAGATTGAAAATAAAGAGATGGAAAAAGATATTTCATGCAAATGGAAATGATAAAAACCGGGGCAGTAATACTTTTATCAGACAAAATAGACTTTAAAACAAAGACTATAATAAAAGACAAAGAAGGGCATTACATAATGATAAAGGGATTAATAAATCAAGAGGACATAACCCTAGTAAACATATACACACCCAACATAGGAGCCCTTACATACATAAGGCAATTATTGACATAAAAGGAGAGACCAACAGTAATACACTCATAGTAGGAGACTTTAACATACCATTGACAACAATGGACAGATCTTCCAGATATAAAATCAACAAAGAAACAATGGGCCTTAAAAGACACACTACACCATTTGGATTTAATAGGTATTTTCAGAGCATTTCACCCAAAGCAGCAAAATATACATCCTTCTCAAGTGCACATGGAACATTTTCCAGGATAGACCACATGTTAGGACACAAAACAAGTGTCAATAAAATTAAGAAACTGAAATCATATCAACCATCTTCTCCAATCACAAATGTATGAAACAATTGTATACATTGTATACAATCATATCAACCATCTTCTCCAATCACAAATGTATGATACAATGACAAAACAAGTGTCAATAAAATTAAGAAACTGAAATCATATCAACCATCTTCTCCAATCACAAATGTATGAAACACAAATGTTGATTTCCTGTAGAAATCAACTACAGGAAAAAAACTGGAAAATACACATACATATAGAAGCCAAATAGCATACTGTTGTAGCCACCAGCCCCTGATAGACACACGGACCACCAGAAATCAGTGAGTTATAGGAAACACACTGTTTATTCAGCCAACTGGTTCTGCCAGGGGTACGCAGACCCCAAATTAAGCAGCCCTGAAATGTAGAGGTACAGAGTTTAGTTTTTAAGCCCTAAACCCCATTCCTCATTCTATCTGAACACAAAAGTCTATTTTTCTTCTATTTACTAATTGTCAACCCACAGGTCGGTTGTGCAAGTGGGGATACAGAAGCAGAAAGCTTATTGTTAGAATGTTATGTTCCCATGGGCAATAGCCAAGGAGTAATTTTCCAGCCAGCACAATACTATTAAACAATGAATGGGTTAATAATGAGATCAAGGAAGAAATCAAAAGATACCTAGAGACAAATGAAAATGGAACACAACGACTCAAAATCTATGGGGTACAGTGAAATAGTCCTAAGAAAGAAATTCATAGCAATATAGGCCTACTTCAAAAAAACAAGAAAAACCTCAAATAAGCAATCTAACCTTACACTTAAAAAAACTAGAAAAAGAAGAGCACACAAAGCCCAAAATGAGTAGAAGGAAGAAAATAATAAAGACCAGAGCGGAAATAAACAAAATAGAGTCTAGGAAAACAATATAAAAGATTCAGAAAACTAAGAGCTGGTTCTTTGAAAGGATAAACAAAATTGGCAAACTGTTAACTAGACTCATCAAGGAAAAAAGAGAGGACTCAAATAAAATCAGAAATGAAAGAGAAGAAATAACTACGGACTCCACAGAAATACAAAGGATCATAAGAAAATACCACGAGTGATTATACGCCAACGAATTGGACAATCTGGAAGAAATGGATACATTCCTAGAAACATACAATCTCGCAAGACTGAGTCAAGAAGAAACAGAAAATCTGAACTGACTGATCACCACCAATGAAATCAAATCGGTCATCAAAAACCTCCACAAAAACGAAAGTCCTGGACCAGATGCCTTCATTGGTGAATTTTACCAAACATTCAGAGAAGAATTAACACCTTCTCTTCTCAAACTATTCCCAAAAATTCAAGAAGAAGGAAGGCTCCCTAACTCCTTTTATGAGACCACCATTACCTTGATTCCAAAACCAGACAACGACATTACAAAAAAAGAAAACTATAGGCCAATATCTCTTATAAACACTGATTCAAAAATCCTCAACAAAATATTAACAAACTGAATTCAGCAATACATTTAAAGTGTCATACACCATAATCAAGTTGGATTTACTCTTGGGATGCAAGGTTGGTACAATATCCTCAAGTCAATTAATGTAATAATACCACATTAACAAATCAAAAGATAAAAACTATATGATCATATCAATAGGTGCAGAAAAAGCATTTGACAAAATCCAGCATCTATTTATGAAAAAACTCTCAGCCAAGTGGGATTAGAAGGAACATACCTCAACATAATAAAGGCCATATATGACAAACCTACAGCTAACATCATTCTCAATGGAGAAAGGCTAAAAATATTTTCCTTAAGATCAAGGACAAGACAAGGACTCCCACTTTCACTACTGCTCTTCAACACTGTATTGGAAGTCTTAGCCACAGTAATAAGACAAGAGAAATAAAGGGCATCCAAATTAGAAAGGAAGAAGTAAAACTCTCATTATTTGCAGATGACATGATACTATATATAGAGATCCCTAAAGATTCCACCCAAAAACTGTTAGAACTGACCAATGAATTCAGTAAAGTAGCAGGATACAAAGTTAATATCAGAAATCAGTGGCATTTTTATACATTAATGATGAACTTTCAGAAAGAGAAATTAAGGAAACAATCACATTTACAATTACATCAAGAACAATAAAGTACCTGGGCGTCAATTTAACCAAGGAGGTAAAAAACCTGTTCTCAGAAAATTATGTCATTGAAAAAAGAAATCAAAGAAGATACAAATAAATGGAAGCATATACTATGTTCATGGGTAGGGAAGAATCAACATTAAATGGCCATACTACCCAAAGCAATCTATAGATTGATTCAATGCAATCCCTATCAAAATACCAATGGCATTTTTCAGAGAGCTAGAACAAATAATCCTAAAATTTATATGGAACCATAAAAGACCCCAAATAGCTACAACAATTTTAAGAAAGAACAACAAAGTTGGAGATATCACACTATCTGACATCAAACTATACTGCAAGGCTGTAGTAATCAAAACAGCATGATACTGGCATAAAAACAGATACATTGATCGATGGAACAGAATAGAGAGCCCAGAAATAAATCCACGCCTATACGCTCACTTAATATATGACAAAGGGGACAAGAATATACAATGGGGTAAAGATAGTTTCATCAATAAATGGTGCTGGGAAAACTGGACAGCTACATGCAAAAAAAAGAAACCGGACCACCTTCTTATATCATATATAAGAATAGACTAAAAATGGATTAAAAACTTCTAGAAGAAAATATAGGCAGTAATCACTCTGACAGTGCTACTAGTAATATATTTTTGGGCATATCTCCTCGGACAAGGACAAAGTAAAAACAAACAAATGAGATTTCATCAAACAAAAAAGTTTCTGCACAGCAAAGAAAACCATCAACAAAACAAAAAGACAACTGACTGAATGAGAGAAGATATTTGCTTAAGATACATCTGATAAGAGGTTAATATCCAAAATATATAAAGAATACATACAACTCAACAACAACAAATCTAATTTAAAAATAGGCAGAAGATCTGAACAGATATTTCTCCAAAGAGGAAATACAGATGGCCAATAGACATATACACCCCTATGTTCATGGCAGCATAATTTACAATAGCCAAGATATGGAAAGAACCTAAATGCCCATCAATAGGTGCCCACCAAAGAAATTATGGTTCATATATACAACGGAATATTACTCAGTCATTAAAAAAATGAAATCCTACCATTTGCAATGACATGGATGGACCTAGAGGTTATTATGCTGAATGAAATAAGTCAGACAGAAAAAGAAATATACCATATGATTTCACTTATATGTGGAATCTAAGGAACAAAAAGAACATATCAATCAAAAACAGACTCACAAATATAGAAGACAATCTGGTGATGACCATAGGGAAGAGGGGTTGGGGAGCTGGGAGAAAGGGGTGAAGGATTAAAGAAGTAGTCCATCAAATTAGTAGTTGATGGTCATGGCGTTAGCGAGCACGGCATAGGGAATGCAGTTAGCATTAATGTAATGGCTAGGTGGAGAGCCAGAGGAGAAAAGAGCAATTAGGGGGATTGTTTTATAAACTATATAAATGTCTAACCAATGTACTGTATACTTGAAACTAATAATAAAATAAAAATTTTTTAATTGTTTTGATTTAGCCAAGTACAATATTATATTAGTAGTAATAATGGGCACAATTGTACTGTCTCTAATCTCAGTGGGAATACCTGCAGAATTTTCCCTCCAAACAAAATGAGAGCAAAAAAAGAAAATTACAGACAAATGTCTCAGATGAACAGAGATGCAAAAATTCTCAACAAAATACTAGCAAATCAAATTCAAAAATACAATAAAAGGGTCATATATGATGATCAAGTTGGATTTATCTCAAGGCTACAAGGAAGTTTTAACATCTGCAAATCAATCAACATATTAACCATTTTAACAAAACAAAAGATTCTATATTAACAAAACAAAGGATAAAGATCATATGATCATCTCAATAGATGCAGCATTTAACAATATACAGCATCTACTTATGATAAAAATTCTCAACAAAATTAGAATAGAAGAAACATATTTCAACATAATAAAGGCCATAAATGACAAATATCATACTCAATGGTGAAAAGCTAAAAGTTTTTCCCCTGTGATCAAGAACAAGACAAAGAAGCCCACTCTCACCACTTTTATTCACATAGTATTGGAAACCCTAGCCACAGAAATCAGAAAAAAAAAAAAACATAAAAGGCATCCTAATTGGAAAGGAAGAATTAAAACTGTCATTACTTGTGGATGACATAATGTTATTTATAGAAAACCTTGAAGACTCCATGGAAAAACTGCTAGAACTAATAAATAAATTTAGCAAAATTGAAGGATACAAAATTAATACAGAAACCAGTGGCATTTCTATAAACTAATAACCAACTATTAGAAAGATAAATTTACAAAACAATCCCATTTACAATTTTATCAAAAAAAAAAACCTAAAAGTAAATTTAATCAAAAGATCTGCACTCTGAAAACTATAAGACACTGATGAAAGAAACTGCAGATGACACAAATAAATGAAAGGATATACAATGCCCATGGACTGGAAAAATTAATATTGTTAAAATGTTCATATTACCTAAAGCAATCTACAGATTCAATGAAATCCCTGTTAAAATATCAATGGCATTTATTACAGACAAAGAACAAGTAATTCTTGAATTTATATGAAACTGCAAAAATACCCTAAGTAGCCAAGAAAATATTGAAAAAGAAGAAAAAGCTGAAGATATTATGCTCCCTGATTTCAAACTATAGTACAAAGTTATATTAATCAAAACAGTATGGTACTGGCTTAAAAACAGGCACATAGATTAATAGAACAGAATAGAAAGCCCGGAAATAAACCAACACTTATATAGTCAGTTAATCTACGACAAAGAAGGCAGGAATATACAATAGGGAAAAAATTGTCTCTTCAATAAATGTTGGGGAAACTGGACAAATACAGGCAAAAAAAAAATTAATCTAGACCTCTTTCTTACACCATACACAAAAATAAACTCAAAATAGATTAGACATAAATGTAAGACCTGAAACCATAAAACTCCTAGAACCAAAAAATAAGCAATAAACATTTTGACATAGGCCTTAGCAATATTTTTTTGACTATGTCTCCTCAGGTAAAGGTAACAAAAGCAAAAATAAATAATGGAATTATATCAAACTACAAAGCTTTTATATAACAGAGAAAACCATCAGCAAAACAAAAAGACAACCTACTGAATGAGAAAAGATATTTGCAAATGATATATCTGATAAGGAATTAATATCCAAAATTTAAAAAAAAACATTTAACTCGGCATCAAAAAAAACAAAAATTCCAATTTAAAAATGGACATTTCTGAATGGACATTTCTCCAGAGATATATAAATGTCTGTTAGGCATATGAAAAGATGCTCAACATCACTAATCATCAGGGAAATGCAAACCAAAACCACAATGAGATATCAGCTCACACCTGTTCAAAGGCTACTATCAAGTAGCCTTTGAAAAGTCAACAAGTAACAACTGTTGGCAAAGCTGTGAAGATAAGAGAACCCTCATGCATTGTTGGTGAAATTATAAATTTGTGTATCCACAATAGAATACAGTATGAAGCTTCCTTAAAACATTAAAAATACAAGTACCACGCAACCTATAGACTCCACCCCTGATTATTTAGCCTAAGAAAACAAAACACAAATTTGAAAAAATATATGCACCCCTATGTTCATTGCAGCATTATTTACATAGCCAAGATATGGAAGCAATTTAGGTGTTCCTTATGAATGGATAAAGAAGATATACTACATATGTGCAATGGAATATTACTCAGTCATAAAAAAGAATGAAATCTTGCCATTCGTGACAACATAAATGGACCTAGAGGGTATTATACTAAGTGAAATAAGTAAGAGAAAGACAAATACCATACGATTTCACTTATATGTGGAATCTAAAAAAGAAAAAAAGAAAAAACAAAATGGAAACAGACTCATAGATACAAAGAACAAGCTGATGGTTGCCAGAGGAGAGGAGAGTAGGGAAATGGATTAGAAAGGTGAAGGGAAATAAGAGATACAAACTTCTAGTTATAACATAAATAAATCATGGGGATGTAATATACAGGAAAAGAGTCAATAATATCATAATAACTTTGTATGGTGGCAGATGGTTACTAGACTTATTGTGGGGATCACATTGTAAGGTATATAAATATCTCATTACTATGTTCTATATCTGAAACTAACATAATATTGTATGTAAACTATACTTTAATAAAAAATATATTTTAAAAAATCCAATTTCATTTTTTATATGGATATTCAACTGTCACAGTACCCCTTACTAAGAAAGGGTACCTTTCTCTACTGTTTATAGTATATCCTTTGTCATATGACAATTTATATTAGCTCTTTATTCAATTCCATGGTTGATTTATCTTTTTCTACACTGGCTTAATTGCTCTAGCTCTTTAATAATTCTTAGGATCTCCTACTACCTTATTTTCCCTCAATAATGCTTTGGTTATTCATGGACCTTTTTTTTAATATATAAATATTAGAATCAACTTATCAAATTTTTCAAAAATATCATTTGAGGTTTTGATTTAAATTGCATTGAATTGATACATCTATTCGAAGAGAACAAACTTTTTAAAAAATATTTAAATCCTTACTTTATGAATAGAATATATGCCATTCTTTATTTAAGTCTTTTAAAATGTCTCTTATAAAGTTCTATACTTCTCCACATAGAGGACCTCCATATA
>NW_011888822.1:32720-33429 GCF_000151845.1 Pteropus vampyrus | reverse complement strand
GGGAATACCTGCAGAATTTTCCCTCCAAACAAAATGAGAGCAAAAAAAGAAAATTACAGACAAATGTCTCAGATGAACAGAGATGCAAAAATTCTTAACAAAATACTGGCAAATCAAATTCAAAAATACAATAAAAGGGTCATATATGATGATCAAGTTGGATTTATCTCAAGGCTACAAGGAAGTTTTAGTATCTGCAAATCAATCAACATATTAACCATTTTAACAAAACAAAAGATACTATATTAACAAAACAAAGGATAAAGATCATATGATCATCTCAATAGATGCAGCATTTAACAATATACAGCATCTACTTATGATAAAAATACTCAACAAAATTAGAATAGAAGAAACATATTTCAACATAATAAAGGCCATAAATGACAAATATCATACTCAATGGCGAAAAGCTAAAAGTTTTTCCCCTATGATCAAGAACAAGACAAAGAAGCCCACTCTCACCACTTTTATTCACATAGTATTGGAAACCCTAGCCACAGAAATCAGAAAAAAAAAAAACATAAAAGGCATCCTAATTGGAAAGGAAGAATTAAAACTGTCATTACTTGTGGATGACATGATGTTATTTATAGAAAACCTTGAAGACTCCATGGAAAAACTGCTAGAACTAATAAATAAATTTAGCAAAATTGAAGGATACAAAATTAATACAGAAACCAGTGGCATTTCTATAAACTAATAACCA
>NW_011888822.1:27646-29622 GCF_000151845.1 Pteropus vampyrus | reverse complement strand
TTTTTTTAATATATAAATATTAGAATCAACTTATCAAATTTTTCAAAAATATCATTTGAGGTTTTGATTTAAATTGCATTGAATTGATACATCTATTCGAAGAGAACAAACTTTTTAAAAAATATTTAAATCCTTACTTTATGAATAGAATATATGCCATTCTTTATTTAAGTCTTTTAAAATGTCTCTTATAAAGTTCTATACTTCTCCACATAGAGGACCTCCATATAGTTTATTACACTCATTTCTAGGTGTTATTATAAACATTATCTTTTTTATCACATAGTATGTATTGCCCATTTTAGGGGAAACTATTGTGAAGCCTGGTATATCCACCACAGCTTCTTTTTCTTTAGTGACAGCATGCTATGTCTTTTTTCATATTTTTTCTTTTAATCTATTTATGTTTCTATATTTATGGCATTATTTCTGAGAAAAAACTCTCAACAAAGTAGATAGAAGAGAATTTTCTCAATCTAACAAAGTGTATCTATAAAAAAATCTACAGCTATCCTCATGCTTAATGATGAGAGACTGAATGCTTGCACCCTAAAATCAGGAACAAGGCAAGAGTGTTTACTTTAATGTTTGTATTCAACGTTACACTAGAGATTTCAGTCAAGAAAATAAAATAATTAAAATAAATAAAAGGCATTCTAAATTAGAAAGGAGAAAGAATTATCTTTATTCACAGATGACATGATCTATGTAGAAAATTTTATGAAATATGAAAAACATTACAGGAACAAATAAGTGAGTTTACAAAGCTTACAGGATGCAGATCAATATACAAAAGTTCATTCTATTTTATATACTAGCAACAGACAATCAAATTGAAATATTAAAGAATGAAATGGGAAAATGTGAAATGTGAAATATTAGCTATAAATATGAGAAAAGCTCTGTAAGATTTACACATTGAAAAATACAAAACACTGTTGAAACTAAAGAATGCCTAAATAGATGAAAAGACATTTTATGTTCTAAGGAGAAGACTCAATATTGTTGATAAGATGTCAATTTTTCCCAAATGATCTATAGGTTCAATGAAATCCCAAACAAAATCCCAGCAGGATCTTTTTAAAGAAATTGAGAAACTTATTCTAAAATTCATATAGAAATACAAAGTTTCTTGAATAACCTAAACTGCATTGAAAAAAAAAAAAAAAAACCAAAGTGAGAGAATTAACATTACCTGATTTCAAGACTTATTGTAAAGCTAGTGATAAAGTTATTCTAAAATTCATATAGAAATACAAAGTTTCTTGAATAACCTAAACTGCATTGAAAAAAAAAAAACCAAAGTGAGAGAATTAACATTACCTGATTTCAAGACTTATTGTAAAGCTAGTGATAAAGACAGTATGTTATTGGTATAAAGATAGAAATATAGATCAATGAAATAGACTAAAAAGTCTAAAATAGCATTACAAATAAACAAACCACTGATTTACAACAAAGATGCATAGACAATTCAGTGAATAAAGAGTAGTTTTTCAACACATGATGCTATAATTGAATATCTATGGGAGAAAAGAACAACAGCTTTGTCTCATACCTTGCACCATATGTAAAAATAAACTCAAAATGAATCATAGACTTAAGTGCAAAACAAAAAACTAGACAACTTCTACAAGAAAACAGGAGATAATCTCCATGACCTTGAATTAGAAAGAGTTCTTAGATATGACACCAAAAGCATGATCTATAAAAGAAAATCTGATAAACTGAACCTCATAAAAATTAAAAACTTCTTTTCAAGAGACACTGTTAAGAGAATGAAAGACAAGACACAGACTGGGAATAAATTTTACAGATCACATATCTGATAAAGGGCAGGGTACTTAAAGAACTGTTAATCATAGTAAGCAAAATAAGTCAGACAGAAAAAGTTGAGAACTATATGACTTCACTCGTGTGTGAGATATAAAACTAAAAGCAACAAATGAGAAAGACAAACAAAAATTCATAGACAG
>NW_011888822.1:15449-26906 GCF_000151845.1 Pteropus vampyrus | reverse complement strand
TAATTAGGAAAATACAAATTAAAACCACAATGAAATATCACCTCACAGTGTCAGAATGGCTATAAACACTAAATCAAAAAACAACTGTTGGTGAGGATATGGAGAAAAGGGAACCCTTGTGCACTGTTGGTGTGATTGCAAATTGGTACAACCACTATGGAAAATAGCATGGAGGTTCCTCAAAAAAATTAAAAATAAAACTACCATATGACTCAGCAATTCTACTTCTGAACATTTACTCAAAGATACCCAAAACACTAATTTGAAAAGACATATGCATCCATATGTTTATTGCAGCATTATTTACGATAGCCAAGATATGGAAGCAACCTAAATGTCCATTGATAGATGAATGGGTAAAGAGATGGTACATATATACAATGGAATATTACTCAGCTATAAAAAAGAATGAAACTTTGCCATTTGTGACAGCATGGATGGACTCAGAGGGTATTATACTAAGGGAAATAAATCAGAAAGATAAAGATGAATACCATATGATTTCACTTATATATGGAATTTTAAAAAGAAAAATTAAAAAAAAAAAACCAGACTCATAGATACAGAGAACAAACTTGGTTGCCAGATAAGAGAAAGGTTGGGGGGTGGTGGAAATGAGGAAGGGATTAAGATGTACAAATTGCCAGTTATAAAAAAGTCATGGGAATGTAAAAATATAGTCAATAACATTGTCGTAACTATGTTTGGTGTCAGATGGATACTAGACTTGCCAGGATGATCACTCTGTCAGTTATATAAATAACTAATCACTATGTTGTAAACTTGAAACTAATATAACATTGTATGTCAACTGTAATTAAAAAATAAAAGAAGATATACAAATGGTAAATAAACACATAAAAAGATGCTGAACATTATTAGTTATTAGTGAAATACAAATTAAAACAATGAAATACCACTACATACCTTTAGGAGTGGCTAAATTTAAAAGCCTAACAATATCAAGTGTTGGCAATGCTATAAAATGATACCATTCATCGTAAGAATATAAACTAGTAAAACCACATTAGAAAATAGTTCGGCAGTTTCTAAAAAAGTTAAGCATATACATATCATATGATACAGCCATTGTCCTAGGTATTTCCCCCCCCCCAAAATTAAAGCATATGTCCATACAAAGATTTTCACACAAACATTTATAGTGGCTTTACTTACAATAACCCAAAGTTAGGAATGACATAAACATCTATGAATAAATGAGTGGATAAACAATTACCTTATGTCCATGAAATAGAGTACTACTCAGCAATTTATATAGAACAATATGGATGAATCTTAAAATAATTATACTAAGTAAAAAAGGCCAGATTCCCACCCCCCGCAAAAAAAAAAAAATACATACTATATGATTCCATTTATGTATAATTCTAGGAAATACTTATGGATTTAAAATGACAAATCAATCAGTGATTGCCTGGGGATGGGGACAACAAAGAGACACAAGTAAACTTTGTGAAATCATGGATATACTCAGTATCTTGATTATGGTTATGGTTCATTGCTGTAAACATTATTTTTGTTTTCACTGCACATATAAAACTTATCAAATCACATTATTTTAAATATGTGGTTTATTGTATGTCACTTATCCTTCAAACAATAATCAGTACTTTTTATCCTTCAAACAACAATCAGTACTTTTTTTTCTGACAAATCTTTGAATTGGTAAGTTAGCAGTGGTCTAATTGATCTAGGATGGACTCAGATGAGATCAGCATCATGTAGTCTCTCATCCTTCAGCAGTCTACCCCAAGCTTATTCTCATGGTAGTCACAAGGGTCTAAGAGGAAGAGTGAAAGAATGTAATGACTCTTTAGGTCTAGGCTTTGAATCATCCTATTACATTAGCTAAGATAAATCAAAAGGCCATCATAGACTCAAGGGATGAGAAATAGACTCTATGACTTAATGGGAGGAAGTTCAGTTATATTTTAAAGGGTGTGAGTACATTAATAGCATTTTTGCCATTAAGCTACTACACCTACTAAGTAGCAGGCATTGCTTTTTACTAAGTATTACAAATATTACTTCATTTAATCTTTATTATAACTCAAAAGTAGATAGAATTCTGATTTTGAAGATGAAGAAACAGAGGTCTAGAGAAGTAACATGATCAAAGTCTCATAGTTGATCAATTGCAGAGGTGGGATTCAAGCTTTACTCTGACTCCAGAACACCTGCCCTTAGTAGCTGTGTTTCGTCACTCCTCTTTACTGCCAAAATGTTCTTTCCAAAGCCATAACCTATCTGCTTAAGAGTCTAGGTCTCCATCTCAATATTGCTTCAAAAAAGCCACCAGAAATTGTTTCACAGATGGCATAGATAAGATGGAGGAGAGAGAAACTTTCTCTATTCTTAATTTCAATGAATCAAGCTTTACCCTGGATATTAAATTTCTGTTTAAGGATGAAATCTCTGAAGCAGTCTCAATTTAAATCACAATCAAGATCTTTGTTGTGTATCTGAAGATTGCATACTAAACCCCAAAAGTCATTTCACAATGCATGAGAAAGATTGTCCTATTTGAAAATGTATTACCTATTTGATCTAGTGGACATTCATTAACATTACCCGATTATATCTGTTTGTAAAGGCAATTTCTAGATTGTTAATGGATTGTGTTCCTAAACTTCATACATAAGTCAATGATTTAGAAATCAAATTGCATTTTTTCAAAAAAAATAATACAAATGTTTCCAGGGTAGTCTATCAAAGCCCATTTAACACATAATGAGTAAAATATAGTACAAAGAATAAAAGAGTGCTTCCCTGCAGTTTTTTAAAACTAAAATGTTTCTGAATAAAATATCTGACAAGTTCCAATCCAGTGTTCCATGAGTAGAATTCTCTTCCTACTTGCCTTCTGAAAATGGAAGAGCAATATAAAGATTTATTTCCCAATAGACATGAATTATGTCACTTGCTTTAGAAGGCCGAATCAATTATAGTCATGTTTGGTTTTAAATTACAATTGTTTTTATCTCACTATATATATAAAGGATATTCTTTAAAAAAAAATCACAGTAATATTTCCAAATAAAAAAATATAGTTCACAATGCTATATTAAAAATGAAAATAAGATTTACTCCTAAGTTTAAGTTCTCTGCTCAAAATCCTCCAGAGGCTCCCATCTCACTCTTAACAGAAGCCAAAATCATTAAATCATTAAACGTGGGAACCTAAAAATCCCCACGTACTCTGCCCCAGTCCCCTTATTTCTATAGCTTTGTTACCTTTATCTTCTTCTTTTCTCACTCTGCTCCAACTGACCCTGACCTCTTTACTTTTCCCAAAACAGGATAAGCACACTCCTGTCTCAGGGCCTTTGCTCTTGCTGTTCCCTCTAACTAGAACGCTCTTACCCCAGATATCTACATGGCTCCCTCAACACCTTCAAATCTTTGCCCAAATGTCATTTTCCAACTGGGGCTTTCACCAATCATCCCATGTAATATAGCAACCATTATCCTTCCTTTCCCTCAAATCCTTACTCTCATCATTCTTCCTTACTTAATTTTTCTCCATATGAATTTCACTTTAAATATACTGTGCAATTCTCTTCTATTTTGTTTGTCATTTCACTACCACCACAACTAACATGTCAACTTCGTAACAGTGGTGATTTTATACCTTCTGGTCCTTTCTGCAAGACCCAACACCTCCATGTTCCAGAACTCTATATAAACAACTTTTCTAGCTTATATCATGAGCTATGTATTTGCATATATTTCTTTCACATGTATATTTTTTATTTAACTTTCTCCTTTAAGTCTTCCACATAAAAAGAATAGATTATCTTCTCTGTGGCAAAAATTTTTCTGGAAATAATTAATGAGCCATCAGCATTGCAGACAGAAAATTCATTGTTGCAATGGTTATTGAGGCAAACAGCCTTTCAAATAATTCTGTCTTCAAATTATTCTTGAAAAATTCATGTTTTTTATAGTCCTATAGAGTGGCATAAATTTAATTGAAGCTGTTCTCTAATCAACACTCATTAAAATTGTACAATCGTGTAATGTTTTAGCACCCTATGGAATTATATAAACTGCCAGTAAAGTATCTATTCATGAATAGCATGTATTGTATTAGCTAAACCAAAAATTACATTATGAAAAAGATCCAGTTCAATAATTTTTACCATTCGATTTCATTGAATTAAAATGTTACTACTTCCTTAAATCTGCCTTTCATCAATTAATCTAGATAAAAACCAAGCCCCATTATTGTCACAAATAAATCTATATCATTGCTTCCAAGTATTTTTTAGTATAGCAATTCTGTCATTTGTTGGTGTGATTTCTGTAATGCAGCTCTGCTCATATGTTGCTATCTTAATACTCATTCACTCCTATTTTCAATTCATTGGATCTAGTTAGTCAAACACTATGCCCTTCAATCAGTCTGCTAATGGTGCCAAATTGAGAAATGGTTTTACAAGGCTTATAAAATCAGATGATGGATATGAATTCAAATTTCTTTTTAACTTACTTTGAGAGAAGAAAATACATTGTGCTCTACCTATTTTCTCATACCGATCATTCATATTTTATGCATTTGGTATTTAACATCAGTCCTTCCCACCCTTTTCAAGTATGCATCATTCAGATTACAACCATAAATTGAACACGTTCTGAAGAATTGTCCTCTGCAGGCTTCTGATAAATTCTGAAAACTAGAATACATATGCCATTTAAAATTCTTTTCCAGTTAAATAAAATTTTATTGTAAGGATAATTATTTAGGGCACATATTAAAAACATACTGAAATGGTACTTTAGTAGCAATATCAAAAGTCTCTGGATGGACCTGAAAGGTATTATGCTAAGTGAAATAAGTCAGACAGAGAAAGACAAATACCATATGATATCACTTATATGTGGAATCCAAAGATCAAAACAAACAAATAAAATAGAAACACACTCATAGATGCAAACAAGCTGATGGTTTGCGGGGGCAGGGCTGAGGGACAAAGTGAAAAAAAGTGAAGGGATGAAGAAGCACAAATTTGTAGTTACAAAATAGTCCTGAGAGTGTAACATACAGCATAGGGAATATAATCAATAATATGGTAATAGTCCCAGGTGAGTACTAGGCTAGTCAGGGGGATCACTTCATAAATTCTATAAATGTCTAACCACTGTGCTGTATACCTGAACTAATATAAAAAAAAAAAAAAAACGAAAATCAAAAAAAGAGAAGGGAAGGGGAAGGGGAATAAGAGGTTCAAATTTCCAGGTGTAAAACAAATAGGTCATGGGGATGCGATATACGGCATAGAAAATATAGAAAATAATACTGTAATAGCATGTATGGTGTCAGATGGTTGTTGGACATATCATGGTGATCACTTCTTTAAGTATATAAATGTTGAATAACTACAATGTACACCTGAAGCTAATACAATATTGTATACTGGCTGTATTTTAATAAAAATCTTTTAAAAAAGTCTATGGAAATAAACATTACATTAAATTAGTGCCTGCCACGTTACTCAGCCTCATAAGTAATAAAAGTATGGACATGACATAGACCCTTTCTCAAGGAAATTATAAACTATACATGTATACAAAAAAGTATCCTTCCAGATAAAATATGGTAATACCATTACAACATTTTGTTGATGTTAATAAATAATAAATGATGAATAAATACATAGATATTATAAACTCTCCTATAAGCATCACGACTTTTTCTTCCAAGATATTCAACTCTGCTTTAAAATATTCCTCCTATTTAGTTTTTGGAAATTTGGAATATATGTTCAACTATATGAAAATAATTTACTCATCCTTGTCAATAGCTAAGAAGAAACATTTTCAGGTCATGATCTCAAAATATGGAAGTTCTCTCTCCAATTTCTTGAGATTCTTTTATTGCTATCCTTTGGTAACTTTAAGAACTTACAAAGTAGCAGTAAATTTTATATAGACACATATTTTTCTCATTCCTTTTCATAAGAAAAGATAAGCCTGTCCTTTTCGGTCTAAAACTAGTTATTAAATAAGTGTCACATAATAAAGATATTATAAATGTTTGATAAATATTTCAACATGGTTTACTGTCATAATTTCAAAAAGTATTACTTTAATCTCTACATAAAAACATAAAATATTGAGGCAAAACTCCAAAATTTTTAACTCATAATAAAATTGACAAAATTTTTAACTCATAATAAAATTGACAAAAAACTCATAATTCCACAAAAAAATTCAGAAAAAAAGAGATCAATAAAAATATCTATGGCATAGAATGTAACTCTATTTTTAACTTAAAATTTTTTTAGTTTTCAATTCATAAGGTTTTTTTTTACTTTTTTATTATTTTGATTTTGCAATTACAATTGACATTCAGTATTATTTTATATTAGTTCCAGGTGAACAGCATAGTGGTTAGACAATAATAGAATTTATGAAGTAATCCTCAATTAATCTACTATCCTCCTGCCACTATACATGGTTATTACCATATTACTGACTATATCCCCTATGCTTTGACATCCCTATAACTATTTCATAACTAACAAATTGTACTCCTTAATTCCTTCACCTTTTTCACCCAACTCTGCAACCCCACCAGCCCTCGCCGCCCCGCCCCCCATACACACACATACACAACCAATCTGGCAGTCATTAGTTTATTCTCTGCATCTATGAGTCTGTTTCTGGTTTGGTTTATTGTTGTTGTTTGGTTTTTTTTTTTTCTTTAGATTCCACAAATAAGTGAGATCATATGGCATTTGTCTTTCTCTGTTTGACTTATTCACTTAGCATAATACCCTCTAGGTCTTTCCATGTTGTCACAAATGGTTAAGATTTCATTCTTTTTTATAGCCAAGCAATATTTATAATGTACATGTACCACATCTTCTTTATCCATTCATCTAGTGATGGATTTCCAGGTTGCTTAGATATCTTGACAATACTAGTAATGCTGCCATGAACATAGGAGTGCATATATCTTTTCAAATTAGTGGTTTGGTTTTCTTCAGGTAAATACCAGAAGTGGAATTGTGGATAGTATGGCAGCTCTATTTTTAATTTTTTGAAAAATCTCCATATTGGTTTCCATACTGGTTGTCCCGATTTACAATCACAACAACAGTACATTAGGATTCCCTTTTCTCCACATTCTTACCAAGACTTGTTGTTTTTGAATTATTGAAGATAGCCATTCTGACACATGTGAGGTGATATATGATGGTAGTTTTAATTTATGATTCCTCTGATGATTAGAGACATTCAGCATCGTTTCACATGCCATTTGGCCATCTGTATGTTCTCTTTGGAGAAATGTCTATTCAGGCCCTCTGCCCATATTTTATTTGAGTCTTTTTTTTTTTTTTTGATGAGTTCTTTATAAAGTTTGGTTATTAACCCCTTATCAGATGTATCATTGGCAAGTATCTTCTCTCATTCGCTATGTTGTCTTTCTGTTTTGTTGATGCTTTCCTTTTCTTTGCAAAAATTTTTTAGTTTAATGAGGTCTCATTTTTATATTTTTTTTGTTTTCCTTGCCTGAGGAGACATATCAGAAAAAAAATATTACTAAGAGCAATGTCATAGAGTTTATTACCTATGTTTTCTTCTAGGAGTTTTATGGTGTCAGGTCTTACATTTAAGACTTTAATTCATTTTGAGTTTACTCTTGCATACAGTGTTAGTTTCACTTTTTTTTTTTTTAATGTATCAGACCATTCTTCTCAACAGCAATTATTGATAAGACTATCTTTTCCCCATTGCATATTCTTGCCTCATTTGTCAGAGCCTAAACCTGTCATATAAGAGTGGGTCTATTTCTGGGCTCTATATTCCGTTCCATTGATCTATGTGTCTGTATTTATGCCAGTATAATGCTGTTTTGATTACTGTAGACTTGTAGTATACCTTGATATCAGGTAGTGTGATATCTGCAACTTTACTCTTCTTTCTCAAAATTGTTCTGGCTCTTCAGGGTCTTTTATGGTTCCATATAATTTTTTTTAATTAAGTTTATTGGAGTAACATTAGTTAATAAAATTATATATTTGTCAGGTGTACATTATAATTTCACATCTGTATATTCCATTGTGTGTTTACCACCCAAAGACCATTTTCCTTCAGCTACCATATATTTGACACATTTTATCCCGTCTACCTCCCCGCTCCTGCCCCACTTCCTACCTTCTGGTAACCACTGGTCTATAGTCCATGTTCATGAGTCTCTCTTTGTTTGTCCCATTCATTTGGTGCTTTTAGGTTTATATTCCACGTATAAAGCATCACGACTTTTTCTTCCAAGATATTCAACTCTGCTTTAAAATATTCCCCCTATTTAGTTTTTGGAAATTTGGAATATATGTTCAACTATATGAAAATAATTTACTCATCCTTGTCAATAGCTAAGAAGAAACATTTTCAGGTCATGATCTCAAAATATGGAAGTTCTCTCTCCAATTTCTTGAAATTTTTTTATTGGTATCCTTTGGTAACTTTAAGAACTTACAAAGTAGCAGTAAATTTTATATAGACACATATTTTTCTCATTCCTTTTCATAAGAAAAGATAAGCCTGTCCTTTTCGGTCTAAAACTAGTTATTAAATAAGTGTCACATAATAAAGATATTATAAATGTTTGATAAATATTTCAACATGGTTTACTGTCATAATTTCAAAAAGGATTACTTTAATCTCTACATAAAAACATAAAATATTGAGGCAAAACTCCAAAATTTTTAACTCATAATAAAATTGACAAAATTTTTAACTCATAATAAAATTGACAAAAAACTCATAATTCCACAAAAAAATTCAGAAAAAAAGAGATCAATAAAAATATCTATGGCATAGAATGTAACTCTATTTTTAACTTAAAATTTTTTTAGTTTTCAATTCATAAGGTTTTTTTTTACTTTTTTATTATTTTGATTTTGCAATTACAATTGACATTCAGTATTATTTTATATTAGTTCCAGGTGAACAGCATAGTGGTTAGACAATAATAGAATTTATGAAGTAATCCTCAATTAATCTACTATCCTCCTGCCACTATACATGGTTATTACCATATTACTGACTATATCCCCTATGCTTTGACATCCCTATAACTATTTCATAACTAACAAATTGTACTCCTTAATTCCTTCACCTTTTTCACCCAACTCTGCAACCCCACCAGCCCTCGCCGCCCCGCCCCCCATACACACACATACACAACCAATCTGGCAGTCATTAGTTTATTCTCTGCATCTATGAGTCTGTTTCTGGTTTGGTTTATTGTTGTTGTTTGGTTTTTTTTTTTTCTTTAGATTCCACAAATAAGTGAGATCATATGGCATTTGTCTTTCTCTGTTTGACTTATTCACTTAGCATAATACCCTCTAGGTCTTTCCATGTTGTCACAAATGGTTAAGATTTCATTCTTTTTTATAGCCAAGCAATATTTATAATGTACATGTACCACATCTTCTTTATCCATTCATCTAGTGATGGACTTCCAGGTTGCTTAGATATCTTGACAATACTAGTAATGCTCCCATGAACATAGGAGTGCATATATCTTTTCAAATTAGTAGTTTGGTTTTCTTCAGGTAAATACCAGAAGTGGAATTGCTGGATAGTATGGCAGCTCTATTTTTAGTTTTTTGAAAAATCTCCATATTGGTTTCCATACTGGTTGTCCCAATTTACAATCACAACAACAGTACATTAGGATTCCCTTTTCTCCACATTCTTACCAAGACTTGTTGTTTTTGAATTATTGAAGATAGCCATTCTGACAGATGTGAGGTGATATATGATGGTAGTTTTAATTTATGATTCCTCTGATGATTAGAGACATTGAGCATCGTTTCATATGCCATTTGGCCATCTGTATGTTCTCTTTGGAGAAATGTCTATTCAGGCCCTCTGCCCATATTTTATTTGTCTTTTTTTTTTTTTTGATGTAGAGTTGTATGAGTTCTTTATAAATTTTGGTTATTAACCCCTTATCAGATGTATCATTGGCAAGTATCTTCTCTCATTCACTATGTTGTCTTTCTGTTTTGTTGATGTTTTCCTTTTCTGTGCAAAAATTTTTAGTTTAATGAGGTCTCGTTTTTTTATTTTTTTTGTTTTCCTTGCCTGAGGTGACATATCAGAAAAAAAATATTACTAAGAGCAATGTCATAGAGTTTATTACCTATGTTTTCTTCTAGGAGTTTTATGGTTTCAGGTCTTACATTTAAGACTTTAATTCCTTTTGAGTTTGCTCTTGCATACAATGTTAGTTTCACTTTTTTTTTTTTTAATGTATCAGACCATTCTTCTCAACAGCAATTATTGATAAGACTGTCTTTTCCCCATTGCATATTCTTACTTCCTTTGTCAGAGCCTAAACCTGTCATATAAGAGTGGGTCTATTTCTGGGCTCTATATTCCGTTCCATTGATCTATATGTCTGTATTTATGCCAGTATAATGCTGTTTTGATTACTGTAGACTTGTAGTATATCTTGATATCAGGTAGTGTGATATCTGCAACTTTACTCTTCTTTCTCAAAATTGTTCTGGCTATTCAGGGTCTTTTATGGTTCCATATAATTTTTTTTAATTAAGTTTATTGGGGTAACATTAGTTAATAAAATTATATAATTGTCAGGTGTACATTATAATTTCACATCTGTATATTCCATTGTGTGTTTACCACCCAAAGACCAGTTTCCTTCAGCTACCATATATTTGACACATTTTATCCCGTCAACCTCCCTGCTCCTGCCCCACCTTCTACCCTCTGGCAACCACTGGTCTATAGTCCATGTCCATGAGTCTCTCTTTGTTTGTCCCATTCATTTGGTGCTTTTAGGTTTATATTCCACGTATAAGTGATATCATGTGATTTTCAAATTTTTCAGTCTGGCTTAGTTCGCTTAGTATGATTATTTCAAGGTCCATCCAATCCATGTTGTTGCAAATGGCAGTATTTCATCTCTTCTTATGGCTGAGTAATATTCCATTTGTATATCTGTACCACGGCTTCTTTAGCCAATCATCTATCGTAGGACACTTCTGTTGCTTCTATGTCCTGGCCACTGTGAATAATGCTGCTATGAGCATCGGTGTGCAAATATCTTTACGGATATGAGTTTTCAAGTCTTTGGGGTAAATATCCAGTAGAAGGATTGCTGGATCCTATGGCAGGTCAATTCTTAGTTTTTTGAGGAAACTCCATACTGTTTTCCACAGCGGCTGTACCAATTTGCAGTCCCACCAGCAGTGTATGAGGGTTCCTTTTTCTCCGCATACGCTCCAACATTTGTTATTACTTGTCCTGTTGATTATAGCTATTCTAACAGGTGTGAGATGGTATCTCATTGTGGTTTTGATTTGCATTTCCCTAGTAGCTAGCAATGTTGGGCATCTTTTCAAATATTTGTTGGCCATTCGTATGTCCTCTAGGGAGAAGTGTCTGCTCAGG
>NW_011888822.1:13208-14031 GCF_000151845.1 Pteropus vampyrus | reverse complement strand
TCTGCACCTATTGAAATGATCATATGATTCTTATTTTTTGATTTGTTCATGTGGTGTATCACATTAATCGATTTGCGTATGTTGAACCATCCCTGAGCCCCTGGGATGAAGCCCACTTGATCGTGGTGTATAATCTTTTTAATATGTTGTTGTATTTGGTTCGCTAGTATCTTATTTAGGATTTTTGCATCTGTGTTCACGAGAGAGATTGGTCTGCCGTTTTTGTTTTCTGTGTCATCCTTACCAGGTTTTGGTCTCAGAGTAATATTGGCCTCATAAAATGAGTTGGGAAGTATTGCCTCCTCTTTGATTTTTTGGAAGAGTTTGAGGAGAATAGGTATTAAATCTTCTTTGAATGTTTGGTAGAGTTCACTGGTGAAGCCATCTGGTCCTGGACTTTTACTTTTGGGTAGGTTTTTGATGATTGTTTCAATTTCCATGCTGCTGATTGGTCTATTTAGATTTTCCAGTTCTTCTTGATTCAGTCTAGGAAGGATTGTATTTTTCTAAGTACTGGTCCATTTCTTCTAGGTGATTAAATTTGGTGTTATATACTTTTTCATAGTATTCTTGTGTGATCCTTTGTATTTCTGCGATGTCAGTAATTTCCCCTCTTTCATCCCTGATTTTGTTTATTTGTGTCCTTAATCTTTTTTTCTTTCGTGAGTCTAGCCAGGGGTTTGTCAATTTTATTAACCTTCTCAAAGAACCAGCTCTTTGTTGCATTTATTTTTTCTATTGTTTTTTGTTTGTTTGTTTGTTTTTAATTTCATTTATTTCTGCCCTAATTTTGATGATTTCTTTTCTTCTGCTGTCTTTAGGC
>NW_011888822.1:11258-13158 GCF_000151845.1 Pteropus vampyrus | reverse complement strand
ATTTTTTCTATTGTTTTTTGTTTGTTTGTTTGTTTTTAATTTCATTTATTTCTGCCCTAATTTTGATGATTTCTTTTCTTCTGCTGTCTTTAGGCTTCATTTGTTCTTCCTTTTCTAGTTTTTTTTAAGATGAAGCATTAGGTTGTTTATTTGGGCTCATTCTAGTATTTGGAGATAGGCCTGTAATGATATGAACTTTCCTCTTATGACCACTTTTGCCGTGTCCCAAAAGTTTTGATATGTTGCACTATCATTATCTTTCATTTCTATGTATTTCTTGATCTCTCTTTTTATTTCTTCTCTGACCCAGTTACTCTTCAGTAGCATGTTGTTTAATCTCCATGTATTTGTGGTTCTTCCCGATTTCTTTTTGCGGCTGATCGCTAGTTTCAAAGCATTATGATCAGAGAATATGGTTGGTATGATTTCAACCCTCTTATATTTGTTGAGGCTATCTCTGTGTTCCAGTATGTGCTCGATTCTTGAGAATGTTCCATGTTCACTACAGAAGAATGTATAAGCAGCTGTTTTGGGATGGAAGGCTCTGTAAATGTCAACTATGACCAGTTAGTCTAAAGTGTCATTTAAGGATATTATTTCCTTTTTGCTTTTCTGTTTGGATGATCTGTCCATATCTGACAGTGGGGTATTTAAGGCCCCTACTATGATAGTGTTTGGTCTGTTTCTCCCTTTAGTTCTGTTAGTAATTGCTTTATAAATTTCAGGGCTCCCTGATTGGGAGCATAGATATTAATGAGTGTTATGTCTTCTGGGTGCATGTTTCCCTTTATCTTTATGAAGTGTCCCTCAGTATCTTTCTTTACCTTTTTTTATTTTGAAGTCTATTTCGTCTGATCTTAGTACCACTACTCCCGCTTTTCTCTGAATGCCATTTGCTTGAAATATCATTTTCTAACCTTTCACTTTGACTCTATAATTATCTTTGGAGCTGAGATGTGTCTCCTGGAGGCAGCATATGGTTGAGTTTTGTTTTTTGATCCATTCTCAACTCTGTGCCGTTTTATTGGCAAGTTCAGTCCATTAACATTTAGGCTGGTTATTGAAATATGAGGTCTTCTTATAGTCATTTTATCTTTTGCTTTCTGGTAGTTCGGTGTTTCCATTGCTTCCTTGTCCTTGTGTTTCTGTTTTCTTTATTTTGTTTGGCTTTTGTGGGTTTTGCCTCTTGTTCTTTTTGTTTGATGTTATATACTTCGGTTCTGAATCTTCTGTGTGTGGTTACCATTAAGAATATGTAAAGGATAGTTTTATATATATACAGTCATCCATTTTCTTCTGCGCATGCCTTATCTCCATTCCCCTTTGCGAATTTGGATCTTTGAATCCTCCCCTTTTCAGTCATTGTTATCTCAATTTGTCCCTATGTCTGCTGAACGTTCATTACCATCTTGCTATAGCAATTCTTTTCATATTATTTAAGCTTTTAATTCCCTGTTCTCAGTAAGGGTTGCACTCTGCTTCTATTTGCCTGATAGTCGCTTCATTCCTATTATTTATTTCTTTATTTTTGGTCATTTTGTTTTAGGCGAGCTGACCCCTTTAAGTATTTCCTGTAGTGTAGGCCTCGTAGTGGAGAATTCCCTCAATTTTTGTATGTCTGAAAAGGTCTTAATTTCTCCTTCATATCTAAAGGAGAGCTTAGCTGGATACGTTATTCTAAGATGGTATTTCCTTTTACTAAATAGTTTAAATATTTGATTCCATTCCTTTCATACTAGTAAAGTTTGTGCTGAGAAGTCCGATGATAATCTAATGGGTTTTCCTTTATAAATTACCATTTTCTTCTCCCTGGCTGCCCTGAGAATTCTGTCTTTGTTGTTGATTTTTGATAACTTTAATACAATGTGTCTTGGTGAAGGCCTTTTAGGGTTGAGAGAAT
>NW_011888822.1:0-9303 GCF_000151845.1 Pteropus vampyrus | reverse complement strand
TGTTAATTTTTCCTATACATGAGCGTGGTGTATGTTTCCATTTATTGTAGCTTCTCCAATTTCTTTTTTCAATGTCTTATAATTTTCCAAGTACAAGTCTTTTACCCCCTTGGTTATATTTATTCCTAGGTATTTCTTGATGTAATCGTAAATGGGATTGTTTTCTTAATTTCTCTTTCTGATAATTCTTTACTGGTGAATAAATATGCAACTAATTTTTGAATGCTAATTTTGTACTTTACTGAATTCATTTATTCTAATAGTTTGTTGTTGTTGTTGTTGTTGTTGAATCTTTGAAGTTCTCTTTCTATATATAGTATCATCTTATCTTTCCTTTCCAATTTGGATGCTTTTTTTTTCTTTATTGTCTGATAGCTATGGCTAGAACTTCCAATACTATGCTGAATGAGAGTCTTGTAAAAGTGGACTTCCTTGTCCTGTTCCTAACCTAAAGAAAAATGCATTTAGTTTTTCACCATCGGGTATGATGTTAGCTATGGTTTTCTCATATATGACCTTTACTAGGTTGACGTGTTTTCCCTCTATTCCCACTTTGCTGAAAGTTTTTATCATAAATGGATGTTCGATTTTGTCAAATGCTTTTTCTGCAACTATTGATATAATCATGTAATTTTTTTTTCATTTTGTTTATGTGGTTTATCACATGAACTGATTTGCAGGTATCAAACCAAGTTTGCCGCTCAGGAATAAATCCCCTTTGATCATGGTGTATGATCTTTTTAATATATTGCTGAGTTCTGTTTGCTAATATTTTGTACAGGATTTTTGCATCTCTGTTCATCAATAGTTTCTATTAAATAAGAAAAAATTTCCAATTCTCTTAGTGCAGAATTATAATGAATTTATTAATAGTTGGAAAATATTCATCTAAATATTTGTCAATTTATAGATTCTTTTAAAGAATCAGAAAAATACATTTCAAAAATCTCATATTTCTGTAGACCTGCAGTGCCTCCTGAAGACTTTCTTATTGTTTAAAAATCCCTTTGTCTACCAGAATGTAATATATGACTTGTTGTAAATTAAATTATATGTTCTGAGAATCTGCACACATTAGAGATTTTACAAATCACTCACAAACACCAATGAGGCTGTTAATGCTGTGATGGATAGAGTGATGAATTTTGAGAAAAGTCAAAATCATGGCATTTGATTGGTGAACATCAGGATTTTATCATTGTTGACTTACCCATCAGTGTTACAAACTAAAGATAAGACTTCATTTAAACATTAGAGATCAGTTATATCTTCTTCAAATACTTGAATAGCTATCATGGGGGAAGTGAGTTAGTCTCAATCTGTGGTGGCAAAGAGCTATACACTTGGACTAGAAAAAGAATTTGACAAGCTTATTTCAGCTCATGATAAACAATGGCTTCAATTAGAACCAACTAGAAATGGAATATTCCATCTTATGAAATAGGCATTCCTGGTAACTATATGTGTCTTACCATTTATAGAAATGTTATTTTTAAAAAACTGAGCTCAAATTTTAGATACAAGTTACCTGCCACCATTTTCTGTCTCTTTGAGTCCCTTCTACCTCATGAAACCTTGATTTACAGCCATTTCTACTCACCACTCACCCAGACTTACATTTTACATTTGCTCAAGAAAATTAATATATTTTCATTCATGCCACCACAGTGTATAAAGCAGCCTCTTAGTGACACCAAACTTACAACCAATTTCCCTGTGTAAATAATTACCCTTGAGGGTGATGTCTTTGATGAACCAGCAACTGGTAGCAGCAGTTACAGTCTTTAGTGGTGCACAGATAATGAAATAAAAGGCCAAAGGCAGATTAAGGAATATAGAGATATACTATTATTCTGATAGCAGTTTCCAAGAACTTTTCCTTATTATTTTTTCTCTTGATAAATTTATAAAACAATCTTTGACAACACCAACATACTCTCCCCTGTCAATATTCAAGGTAATGTGTTGTTGAGGTTACTGATGGCCAAAGAAAGACATTTTTGTGTAGTTGAGTGGCAGGATATTTTGACATAGCTCTTCCAATAGTGTTATATTAATTGATGAGTCAGAATGTAAAAAAAATATATTGAAAAATAAAAATAGTGTTGGTAATAATATCTCTATCCATTACATTGAGAGAGGTTCACTTCACCCCTCATCTTAACTTACCCCTAATCATCACTCCACCCTTCATCCAACCCTTAGTGTCCAGAATTTCACTCATAGAAGCAGCAAAATATGGAGTCAAGTTTAGGGTTGAATTAAAAACAAGGATTGAATGAAATTCAAGGCATTATCAGGGACAGAGTGTGGGTGTGGAGTGGGTGGGATGAGGAATAAGATAAGTCAGAAGAATGAAGTGATAATGTCTAAAGTCATGCACACATGACTTTATAATTGTAAAATATTACTGTAAATTTAAAGGTCTTTTTTTCAACGTATGTCTAAATCCACCCCTAACCCTCCCACTTAGGAAAACAGGAAAGCATCCATAGGAAGAGCTTTTTTCTGATGCCTCTGTGTACTCTTTGGTCCTTCTCATGATGTGCACTGTTAGAAGTGTGGCTAAGACCTGGCATACCATTACTGGACCTACCAGACGTGGTATAAACTAGAGGAGAAGCAGTTCATCCACTCCCTTCCCTGAAAATGAATAGATCTTAAATACTGGGCTGTTGGATAGATTTCCTGCTTAAATTGCCAATACTCATGAGTTTCAAGCTTTTGGAAACCCTAAAACCCCATTGTTACATATTTGATTTCACAAAATCCCTTTTATTCCTCTTAAAAGATTGCTGTTCTGTACAATTCTAAAATGACTAAAAATTAAATAGATTTGAGAGTCTTGAGAATTTTACAACATGCTTTGAGATATGCAGAGAGATTCCAAATTGATAGTTTGGGAATTTAGTTAGTGACAGTAGAAGAATCTGTAAGAATGCAAGTATTATTCTTCATCTTAGTCACTGCCTTATTGCACAGGGGACAGGAATGAACTGAACAGGAAATATGAAGGTATGAGGGAGCTAATAAAACAGATCCAATTGTTGTAGGATTAGTCCAAGTCTAAAGCAGTCAACAGTTCAATGAACAGTATCCAAAGAAGTCTAATCATTTTGAACCTACTTCCTGAAGATGTCAACTTCCAAGAAGGTCTAACTTTGTGGGAGAGTTTAGATGAAGGGATGTAAAAGGACATAAAACACAAATTTCAACAGGCTTCCATGAGTTTTATAGTTATAAAGCATTTGCATCTTGAAATTAAACAGATGGAATTTATGGAAATTCAGTCAACCTGCCATAATATTCATTATTCTTGAAAATCTAAATTATTGTTAATAAAATGTGAATATATTTTTGTAACATATTCATAAAGTTTATTGTTAGAATAATTAAATATCTAATTCTTCTTAGATACCAAATCTGAGTTCAATAATCAAACTTTTGAATTGTTCACACTCATGAGTTTTTACAGGTATAACAAAGTCAAAAGTTTGTCCCCGGGAATTGTAAATGATACTGTACCATTCTGAATCACATTGAAACAACTGAAGATATGAGAAACTATGTTCTTCTGAATATGAAGGTATATTTGTATTCAGGTAAATGTAATAGGCAATGATCTAAGTTTATTTCAAGGCTTGCATATTTATTATACTATAATAAAGTATATTTTATAATATATTATGTATTTCATATATGCATCTGTGTAATATACATTATACTATATATATTATATTATATATAATAAAATCACATTATAGAACAAATTTATTGCATTATATACTCTTCTACACAATTACAGCTTATGATCATTTACATGTGTTCTTCTATTTATTTAGTCCTATGGACTTTTTCTCCTCATTCCCAGTCATTCTTATTTCTTCTTAGATGTTTTTCTTCAGTATGATGGGCTTTCATTTTTGAGTCTTGATGTATTTGATCTCTTCTTTAATGTTTCATTAGCTTTTTTAAAACATGTCCTTAGAATTTCTCAGAGTTAAGCATTTAACAGTTCTCGAAACTTTTAAATCTCTAAATTAAATAGTGAAAATACCTAAAATATTTTAGTAAAAAATTTTCATAAACACTCTTAATTCTTACAAACATGCTTAAACGTTATCTTAATCTCAAAATATATGACTATTACATTTTGAACTTATTACTCAGGAATTTATACACTTCTTAAAGCAGTAACTACCTACTTCTCACTCTTTGATGTCAACATTTATTATTTATTAGATATGGTTTTCATAAATTATTGAAGGCCCATTGTAGTAATATAACCTTACAGGAACCACAACTGCAAACCAAAGACCAGAACAGTTAAATCTTGGAGAAAAAGGTTTAAGTTTTTTGTTGTGCTGTCTGTCTTTTGTTTTAATTAAAAAATAATATCCACTGCCAGGAACCAGGATCTGTAAAAGAGAGTATCAGAGTCCCAATGGGGAACCAGAGAATGAAGCAAGGCAACTAAGGAAAGTACTATGTTGTGTGACCTCATGTAACCCTTCAAGATCCTCTTTGGCTCAATGATAAACAATTCTTTAGTAACACAACTAAATTCGGGCACCACTGACCGGAGGGTTGAGATGTAGAATATTCCTCCTAACTTCATCAAAACTGGCTCAGAATATGAGCCTCCAGGAAAAAGGTATCAAAAACTATAGAAGACAGGACTGGGGAAAGTAAACTTTGATACAAAGCAAAGTAATCATGCCTTAGAGAAAGATTTGATGATGATCAATGCTAAAAATTTGCTTCTCAAAAATGAAGCACTGATGTACTCATCCATGAGATCCTTGCATAACATTATTATGAAATTTGCCTAATCCTACCCTCATTCCTTCTACTGTACCCCCTTTATCACTTTCCTTACCCCAGAGTTCTATAGACAAAATTCAGGCTTTGGGCTGAAATGCTGTCTTAGCACTTTTAATCCTAATGTTTTATGAGTAGTGCATCCCACTGATCTGCAATAAGATTTATTTTCTACATTAGTTCATTTCATGGGTGTGTTCATTTTACAAAATTATAAATCAAACCCATCAAAGTATTAATGACGTAAAACTTGATGTGTATTCATGATGGTTATATATGTAAGGGACTGTCAGATCACAACTCCAATTATGTGTACTTACTGAAAACATATTCACAAATGAGTAGAACTCAAGATGATAAGTTCTATTAATTTTAATGCTCCTAAGATGAGTCAGAATTTTTAAAGAAAATGATTCATTTGCTTGGATCCTTAGCTCTGGAAATTGTTTTAAATTAGTGAAATTGGTTGTCCTGAAATGTTTAAATTGATATAGAATTTTCCTTCCACTTGCGATGATTCTTCCCAGTTATTGAAGAGGTTTTATATTTTTACATTAAATAAAAATTTTTCCTCAATAACTTTTAATATTTTTAATAGAACATACGTGTTTTGCCTAACATTAGTCAGTTCAAAATGTTTTATAAACTATTATTGATTGAATTTCATTAGTGTTCTAATTACTCCATGAGCTGCTGTGTTATTTCTCCACTGCTCAAATCTAAAATATTATGTGACAATAAATATTTAAGAGGATAAATTCCAAAACAATTTTGGCTAATAGAATTCACCATAACTAAGAAAAATGTTACATAGAAATGTATTAAAATCCATTTACCAAGTCTCAGAACATTAATCATTAACAAATGCCCTAAAATTTAAATAAAATATTCTTATAGAATACAAACTTGTAAATTTTGTTATCCAGAAGAATAGTGGAAGTAAAATTGTGAGTTGGTTTAGAGACACTTAGAGAAGTTTCATAATAACTAATACTTAACTTTTATTCACAGTTAAGATAAATGTGACTCTAAATATATATCTATTTTGATGTTAAGGAAATTGTGATATGACTTAACATGACATTTTGCTGGTCTCCTTTTGCTCATATAATAACTTATTCATTACAAAAATAAATATATATATTTCTACATATACTATGTATTTAGTAATAATTTCAAAATTATTAAAAATCATATATAGTTAGCAATAATTTTTATATTAATTGATGTTAAAGTGATAATATTTTGGCTGTATTGAGTTAAACAAAATCTATTAATTTCACATGTTTCTTTTCATTTTTTACTATGGATACTGGAAAATTTTAATGGCTCTAATTATATTTTTATTGGATAGTGCTGATCCAAGGGAAACTGACAATAAATAGGTAAATGAAAAATAAGTATAAAATTTACTTTATGTAATGAAAGTATTTTGAATCTGATAATCAGAAAGCCATAATAGAGCATGTAGTAGGTTGAATAAGGGCCACTCAAAGATATCAAGTCTTAAGGTTTGGAACTTCTAAATGTTACCTTACTTGGAAAAAGGATCTTTAGAGATGTGATTAAATAATAGATCTTGAGTTGAGAAGATTATCCTAGATTATCAGGGTGGGTCTTAAATGTCATCACAAGTATCTTTATAAGATGATGGCAAAGGAGAAAATAGAGGCAGAAGGGAAGGGGCAATGTGACTATGGAGGCAGAGATTGGAACAATGTGGCCACAAGTCAAGCAATGCAGATAGAACCATAAGCTGGAATAGGCAAAGAGTGAATCCTTCCCTGGAGTTTCTAGAAGGACCAATATGTAAAATGTCACTTCTGAAAAATGGGGAAAAAATGTGTATACTGGGTTTTATCACAATACTCTTTTCCTGATGGATAATTTTCTGATTGCTGAATTTAGAATATCGATTGATTCAAGAAAGATTAACAATATCTCTTCAATAAAAACCTTTTTCTAACTAACTATATGGCTGTCTTGGGGGAAAAAAAAAAGGTGTTGGCCCTGACAACACCTTGATTTTGGACTTATGGCCTCCAGAACTGTGAGAGAATAAATTCCTTTTGTTTTAACCCATCCAGTTTATGGTAATTTTTTATAACAGCCACAAGAATCTAAGACAGAACACAATCATGGAAGAGGTAGTTTGGAATAAAATTTAAAGTAAATTGGAAAGGAAGCCTTGAATGGAATAATCAGAAAACACCTATCTGAGAGCTATATGTAAGTGATATCTAAAGAAAAAGAAGGTGCTAAGCATTTGAAGAGATTGAAGAGAGCATTCCAGTCACAATGAACAAGACTGAGGCAAGTTCTGAGATGGGAAAAAAGCTTTTTCTCTTATATGAAAAGAAAAGAGGCCAAAGTTTCTGAACCATGGTGAGCAAAAGGGAGCATGACTCAAGAAGAAAATGGAGAGGTAAGCAGGAGAGGAGAGGAGGGGTCCTGAAGGTAAGATAGGACCACATTTGCCATGATGAGTACGGATTTTATTTTAATCATAAAGAACTGTATGAAACAGGGGAGTATTATGGTTAGATTTATGTTCAGAGAAAGAATTCTGTGGCTTTATTTGTAGAGACTATATTGGAACAAAGCAAGTCTACAACAGGAGAATCAATTAAGAGGGTCTTGCGATAGACCAGACAATAGATGTCAACAATCTGGACCAAGCTGGTGGTAGTAGAAATGTTGAGAAGCATAACAATTTGAGATATATTTCGAAGTCTGAATGTGAGGAAATTGCATGAATTGGGTATAGTGATTGGGAGTATACAAAATAAAATATAACTCCTAGGATCCTGACTTAACAACTAAATAGATTACTGAAATGGGGAAGACAGGGAGAGGAACAGTTTCACAAAAATTTATGATTTCCGGTGCAGTCATGTTAATTTTAAGTGCCTGTGAAATACCAAGTATATGCCAAGCAAAAACTAAAAGAATTTACACATGTTTTGAAGTCCAGGGTGAATACTAGTTTCAAGGTACATATTTAGAAGTCATTAATATGTAGTAGCATGTAAATACATGGACATAGATAAAATGAGCTAAAGAAAGAGAATATAGAGATAACAGGGGGAGGGGGTGGAGCTAGGATTAATCATTGAGGAACTCTAAAATTTAGAAATTAGGTAGAAGAAATGTTAAGGAAAAAGACTGAGCAGAAAAGGCCATAGAGGTAAAGGAATGACAAAGAGTGTAATGTCACAGCATCCAAAAGGGAAGACTGCTTTGAGGAGAAGAAACATTCACTATGATTAATTGTAATGAGAGGCTGAATAGTAATAATAAGAGGAATATAGCCACTGGATTTGACACAATGAAGGCCAATGGAAATTTTATTAAGAACAGTTTTCATGACATTGTCATAGCAGAAGGAAGATTGATATGAGTTGAAGAGTGATGAGATCAATTTTGGTGTATGGTTTGAGATAAAGATCCAATTTTATTGTTTTCAATATGGTTAACCAATTGAGCTTAAAAATAGGTAAAACTGAGGAATACATTTTATGGTGATGCATACCTATATGGAAAATTATTTTAAATGTAAGAGAATTATAGATGCAAAGTGTTGGCAGGTAGTTAACTCTTGGGTAGGATACCGAGGAATGGGATTGAGGAGCAGTACTCAAGCATCTTCAGTAAAATTGATAATATTTTATTCATTAGGTTGGTCACAGGTTCATAGGGGTTTATTCCATAATTATATTCATAATCTACACTACAGTTATATGTTTTTAAATATAAAACATAATATAGACAGAGGATTCTGTGAAGATGATGAAGTAAGAGTCATCAAGAATGTGCCTTCCCACCTAGATTGTGCTGGCAGAATCTAACTTTTTTGGAACTATAGGGGTTATTAAAGGCTTGCAACTTCCAAGGGAAAGCTTGGAAAGTAAATTTTGTTAGATTTTAGCTCCTAGCTCAGCAGCAACTACCTATTCCCCACTCACTACTCCTGTGACAGGCAGCCATAAACGTGATCTTGGAGCAGCTTGTATATAGCTTGTGGGAGTGAGGTGGTCAATAAAGACTCTGTCCTCCAAATATTGAGAATCTGTGTTGTCATCACTGATACCTGGTTATGATCACAGAGGTACAGACACAGATGCAGGCAGCCATTGTTGTACCCTTTGTCATTGTCATAAGACCTTTACTCTCAGGCTGAAGCAAATTTCAAGGGATTTAAAAGACTGATGCCTTTTTCCTTTTTCATTTTTCTCTTTTTTCTTTTTTGAAGAGTCAGACATTCAAGACTAAGACATTCTAAAGCAATTGCATATACAGGGAATATTAGAAAGTTACTGTATGTGCCCAAGGCAATGTGCAGGCTCAGAAAAGATCAGATAGGATCCTAAATTTACATCTCAGACTGATCCTTGGCCATAGCAATCAGACAATAAAGAAAAAAAAAAGCATCCAAATTGGAAAGGAAAGATAAGATGATACTATATATAGAAAGAGAACTTC
>NW_011888821.1:8414498-8415015 GCF_000151845.1 Pteropus vampyrus | reverse complement strand
CACACACACACACACACACACACACACACACACACACACTTTTTTGCATATATATAAATTCTATTTCGCCAAGTCGAGGTGCCTCAGAAGCCCAAGCCTATTTGATACATGTTGGATTACAGCTGTGTTATCACGGCGTTTGGTGCCCAAAGGCTTCAAAATACAAGTTCAGAATGGAATTTGCGGTTCACTACCGACTTCTTTAAGTTGTTTAAAGGCAAGAGAAAAAAAAAAAATGACTGGGAGTTTGGACTCAAGTTCATTCATCTGCTCCTCTAATATTAACTGAGCACCTACTACGTGCCAGGCACTTTTCAAGGACACGACAGTGAATGAACAAAATATATCCTTTTCCTTGAGGAGCCGCGGGCGTTCAGTGCCAGGTTCTGTCGTGAAGGAGTGATGTGCACTTCAGTGTGTCGCCTGCCCGCTGTGGGTGTTTGTAATTTGTAATTTGTAATTTGAGGGGAGAATGAACTCAACGCCAGGCAGAAAGAGAGGAAGCGCTTAAAGAACT
>NW_011888821.1:8410902-8411358 GCF_000151845.1 Pteropus vampyrus | reverse complement strand
CAAAAGCACATAGGCCTCTGCGCGAATGAATACACATGTAAAAAAGCAGCTCCGAGCGTGCCGGGTGCTAGCTTAAGGCTGGGAAGCACCATTAGCAGTAATCTCAACTAGAGAAATCTCGCATTTTACATCCAAGTGTTCGGGTTTCATAAGCATTTAAATGTGCTCATCCACCCATTCATCCCTCTCGCCAATATTCCCCTGGGGCCCTCAGCACTCTGCTAGGCTCTGGAGGTGATCCAGAATAATAAGATTGAATTACTTCCTAGAAATGGCTAAATCCTCGCGGGGGAGGAAAAAAAATGTTTAAACTATTAGCGGCAATATGATTTCTGCATTCAGCTAGTATTATTGAACACCTGCTATGGGCCAGGAATCCTTTTAGGCATCAGAGATACGGCAGCAAACAAAACATAAAAATTCTTCCTCTCATGGAAGTTATGCTTTAGTCGGCGG
>NW_011888821.1:8393127-8407177 GCF_000151845.1 Pteropus vampyrus | reverse complement strand
TGGTGCATGAAGTTGTAGTGTTTGGACGAGTGTATAATCTGTATTTAACAGATTTTAAGGTGACAAACCTAGACTGATCCTCCTGGACACACACCTCAGAGCCTTATTTCTCTGACTCTGTTCTGTCCGCTGTGGCGATAAACCCAACCTCCCACATGAAGCTCACCAGTATCAGCAGCCTCGCCATTTCTGGGGGCCTCTGGGGGGATGCGTAGCTTATTCTCACAAGCCCAGTAGGCTTGGCCATCATGTGAAGCCTGCCTTTTTCCTTCCGCTCTGCACTTCCCCTCAGGGTGAGCGAGTGAGTACACCGTTAGTGCCAAGGGGTATGAGATTGCGTTGGAACCACCATGCCACTCCAGAAGTCCCTGTCGAAACAAATATCGCTGAGACCACCAGTCACCAATGGTGCCTGCGGTGTCCTCGGAAATGTCACCAAAATAACGGTTTGGGTTTTGACCCCCCCCTCTTTTACTGTACGTAGTCTGTGCTTTTTAGCATTCATGTATGAGTCCCAGGGGGTCAAGAGGTACTGATCTGAATCGCAAGGCCCGTGCTGGGTTCTACCTTGCCTCCGCTTCCGGTTCTAGAACTTGGAAGTTAAGGGTCCAGGCTTTGGGATGTGTGTGTATGTGTGTCATAGGACGGGGGTTTAAATATGGGCTCCATCATATACCAGCTCTGTGACTCTGGCTAAGTCACCAAATCGTTTTAAGTCCGAGTTTTATTATTCGCAAAATGGGGGAAGTGATGATGTCTTCCTCACAGGGCGATTTAACAATGAAATAAAATAATGATTGCCAAGGGCATAACCTGACATACATTAAGTACTAAATAAATGCTAACTATCATTTTTAATTCCTTAGGCAAATTATTACCCTAATAGCTGTACTGTCCCACATGCAAATAATGTCTTTCAGTTGATTTGCCACAACCGGAAAAATCTGGGGATGGAGAGAGAATGGGGTGGCGGCAGGCAGGATGGGGAAAGAGCGTCTCTAACATCTCAGAGGAATAAAACGGTAAGTGTCAGAAACATGATCATACTATAAAAATCAGCTGCGGAGCCAGCTACATGGATTACGAAGCTTAGAGCAGTGGGGCGAGCGCAATGTCGTCACTGAAAGCCTGGGCTCTGGAATTTGACCGCTGAGCGTTAACTCCAGGTCTGTCACTCGTCAACAGGTGCGTTTGGGCAAGTTCCATCGCCCCCGTGCCTCAGCCCTTTCGCCTGTACATGGGGGTGATAGCGCCTCTTTCATAGGATTGCCCTGGAAAATTAGATAAGTTATTTCATGACAGGCACTGAGCAGGCTCAGAGTAATTAATTGATAAATATTAACTATTATTAACTACAACTAATTAATCAGGTGGCAAAAAGGTTTTGAAAAAGAAAGCCGTGGGTGCCGCTCTGTGGATTGCTCCGTCCCTACAATGTCCGAATGATCTATGTCCCTTCAAATGCTTCTGTCAACGACAAGCTCAGATATGCAGAGACTCTGAGATGAACAGCCTAAAACAACCGCTCTTTGAATGAACCCACGCACAAGGAGCCTCCACGGTGAGCCGGGTTTTTGTTGTGGCTGTTGTTCTTAGAATACACGTGCGTTCGTTGCTGAGAATTTTCTATTTTGAAGACTCACGGAAGCCAAAGATTCTGTAGACTGTCCCTGGAATCTTATTATGCCCACTACCCAGACCTGGGAAGTTCAAGGATATGATGACGCCCGTCTCGGCATTTCACCGAACGGTCTAGGAGAGGAAGCTGTTTCTCAGGGGCTGCTGGGTTGCAAGCCAGAGAAAGTGACTAAGGCCCGTCTAAGCTGGACCGGAAGTACCTCCTACAACACAGCGAGGCTCAAAGGGTCTGGACGAGTCAGGGTCCAAGGCCACTCTGTTCTCGCCTTCTCGTTCTGGAGTTGCATTCTCTCTCTTCTCTCTGCTGCTCTCGGCTAATCTGCTTTTGTTTCATTTCGCTTTTTGTTTTTTACTTCCTCTGGAGAGAAGCCTTTTCTGCCTCTGTTGCCCAAACATGGCCGCCCTATTTCTTTCCGTGCTATTTCAGTTTAAGTGCCCACAATGAACTCGTGAGAACAGCTAAGTCCAACTCTAAATTCCCAAGAGAGAATCCAATTTCTCCATTCTGTGCCCTCCTAGTCCAATCATATGTGCTCCGGGTGGGGTCAAAGTCACATAGCACAAACATGGCTGCAGGAGCTGACCCCCGTGGGGTGGCGCAGATGTCAGATTATAGGGTGTGGGCTGGAAACAGGTGCTGAAAGGTGGCTGCCCCTGGACAAAGCAGGCAACGCAGTGATCGACAATGCCTTAGGCGATGGCCGGACCAGTAGATGAAGACCCATGCCAGCATCTTCTGGGGCATTAAGCTTGCCATTGGCTAGTTCGGGTCAGTCCCCTGCCTTCTGCTTCCTGGTACCTAAGACTCAGGAAAAGACAAAGCAGCTTTGCAAGCTCACTCTGCCCCACACCACCCTCTCTAAACTCCAAAGGGCCAGGCTCCTTCCGGGCACCAGAATCTTCACCCACACCCTTCCCTTTGCCTCAAGCACTTTGCCCCATGTACCCAACCCTTACACTTTTGCAAAGCCGGCTCCTCATCCTCCTTCGGGGCTCACCTCAAATTCACCTGCATGGAGACATTGCCCTGTGCACCCTTTATTTTCAACCTTCTCCACCTTTATACATACGCTTTATGTTCCTTTCATAGACTAATCATAACCTGCATTAAATTCTTCTAATAATAACAGCTAACGGCCACACGACGCTGCCTATGTGATGGATAGTTCCATAAGAGCTTTGTATATGCGGATTTCATCCATCGACAAATCTACGAAGCAGGCAGACTTCTTATCTCTCATCTTACCAGTGAAGAAACAGTACAGCGTGGCTGGGTAAGCTGCCTCAGGTCCTCCAGCAAGGAGTCAGCTCCAAAGTCTGTACCCTCAGCCCCTGCTTCCTCTGGACCAAAATTTTCCACTGCTTGTGGGATGGGTTACTTATTCATTATCTGTCTCTTTGCTCAATGATATGTTCTGTGCAGTCAAGAACTGTATTGATTGTGCCCTGCTGCACCTTTACCATTTATCAGAATGCCTGGCACCAAGAAATTATTGCAAAATGAATATCGTTTTTCCCATTCAAACAATATTCAAATAATATCATGTTCTCATGTGTTTATGATCATCTGTGATTGAGGTGGGGTCAAAGTCACACGTCAGGAATGTGGCTGCAGGGGTTGACCCCTGTGGGGTCACACGAATTATCCGCAAAATGAATTCATAAATGAACAAACCCATGAACACTAGAATACATTAATTCCTTTTAAAAAGGGAGACCCGAGATGCATGTCTGCATAATGACGGGACATGGGGTAAGATTGCTTCTCCGAGACTTTAAGGAGGTGTGCGTGGGATTAAAGGGGCCCCCCTCTTAAAAAAGCACCAGGAGAGGACTAAGAGAAGAGGTCCTTCCCATATCGAAGCTTGCTTTCTTGCTGCTGCTGGCATCTTTACCTCATGCTCCTCTCATGCCCCGACTCAGAGCTGAATGGAAGGCTTCCATGCCGTCGGAGGTGGGAGCAGCTGGCGTTGTAAATGGACAACATTTCGGTGGACAGAGATGCGTGGGGCGTCCCGAGCTCAGGCACGGGACGCTCATGGTGGCTCCCTTCGCGCCTCCCCGACTGCTTGCGGCAGAGATAGCACAGAGGCTGGGGCTGGAGGAAATAGACCAGGCTCTGGGGAGGGGGCTCTACCTCCCAAGAGAACCAGAATCTTTCTTTTCATTACTCCCACCACTGGGCCCCGGCCGCCATCCTCCCCGACCTGAATTACTTCCTAACGGTGGCTTCCTGACGGTGCCCCTGCTTCTGGCACATCCCGTCCAGTTTCTTCGCAGCCCAGCTGCTAGAAGCCACCTTGGATCGTGGCCCGCCCCTGCGCAGAACCCTCTGGTGGCACCGATAGCACTGGTGGCAGCAGCTATTGGTGTAGACAGACCATTGTAGTCCCACGTGGTCTGGCCCCCGTCACCCCGTGACTCCATCCGCTGACCCTCTCCCCCTTGTCCGCCCAGCTCCTGTCTGTCCCCTAGTGTCCTTGCCATTCATTAAACACGCCAGGAATGGTCCTACCTTCAGCCGTTCCCGCTGCCGGTGATGCTCGTCCCCCCGAAACCCGCTTTCCCGAATCCCTCACCGGCTTGGAGTGTCCGTTCTCAGCGAGATCTACTTGCTCCTTTAATAGTACTCGATATCACGGCCCGACACCCCCTCCCCATTCCCGAGCCCCTCCCCTGTCTGTGATCTGTCGCCCTTCCCACCGGCCAACAATCTCCACTGTTTCCTTATTCGTTTATGATATTTATTTATTCTGGCGCCTGGCCCTCATGCGCAACTGGAACTTCGTGAATGCGCCCTCGCCTGCCACGTGCGCTCGTGACTCCCAAGCATCCAGGACGACGCCTAGCACGTGACGGGCCCTGCGCTAAGCCCTCAGACGCTGGACGAGCGAAGCACTGTTGACATTCAAGCATCTGCCGAAGGCTCCTGTGTACCCGCCACTGTGCTACGCGCCATATCGTGGACTACCTCGTTTAGCCCGGGTGGGCGCTGCCTCCCCCTCCACCTCAACTCCCGCCACCCCTTCCTTCCTTCAGCCATGCCGCACGGGCCTCCCCCGCTCCCCAAACCCACGGCACGCGGCCCGGCCTCACGGGCTTCAGATTCGCCGTTTCCTCCGATGGAAACGAGCGCTCTTAGAAGTCCACGTGACCTGCTCATCCCTCGTTTTACCTGGGTCTCTACTCAAATGTCGCCTCATCACCAGGTTTCTTTGCCGACCACTCTATTTCAAAGAGCGCCCCCCGTCACTCAGTCGCCTTATTATGTTTATATTCAGTCGTGTATCAATTCGTTGGCTTCCTTTCTCTGTTCCCCCACCAGAAAACAAGGGCTGAGGGGGATCTGCGCATTGCTGAAGCGCTGATGTCTGGAACAGCATCTGGCCTAGAGGAGGCGCTCACCAGTTCCCGTTGAATAAACGGCCCAAAGGGGAGGCTCCCAAACGCCCTCCGTCTGTATCGGATGAGAGTTTGGAGGCTGAGCGAGGCTGAGTCACTTTTCCGGGTCGCGTAGCCAAAACAGAGCTAGGAAGAACTAAGGTCCTCGAGATAATCCTAAACGCTGGGTGACGGATAAGTTGTTACATAAATTCTTGAGAAGTTTAAAGTCATGAGCAATCTTCCTATTCAAAGTCTGGGATATAAGTTCCTGTGTGAACTTGGGCAAGCGACTTTGACTTTCCTGCGCCCCCGGTTGCTCATCTTGAATGACAGCTGAGGGAAAAGTTAAAGGAGCTGATGCATGCAACGTACTTAGCACAATATCTGGTGTAATAAGGCCTAAGAAACTCTAGTTTTTATTATCATGTGTTGTCTTGGCTTCCCTCCGTGTGCTACAGCACCTAGCACATAGTGAGCGCTCCGGAAATATTCGCCGGGGGTCAAGTCTTAGAAACCACGCGTTGTTCATGAATATCTGCTGCCCACTCCTCATCGTACCCCGCCCCCACCCCTGGGAGGATTCTTTTTCTCTGTCCCTTTGGCGTTGGGCTTGGCCATGTGACTTGTTTTAGTCGGTGAACTATGAGCAGAAGCGACGTGAGCCTCTTCTCTTCCAGGAAGAAGCTTTAGGAGCCGCTGTGTGATTTGCTCTGATCTCCTTTTGCCTTTGACACGAGACCGGCGACATCCCAGATGTAGGCTGCCTCGGAGACTAACCCTGGACCCCAGCATTGAGGGCAATTTGAAGCGGAGCCACCTCTGGCCTGTGAGGGACGTGAAGAGTGAGCAAGAAATGGACCTCTGTCGTTCTGAGACACCGAGAGTTCGGGGTCATTTGTTACAGCAGCAGATCCACGCTTTTCCTGACTGATACACTGTGTCATGTGATTTTACTAATGGTATCACCTCTGGATTCTAGATATTTTTGATCAAAATGCATGTGCACGAAAACAACACTGGAGATGGAAACTAGGGGACGGCGATGGAATGAAAAATATTCCAGTCCAGGCAGGAGGCCACAAATAGACCAGGGTAGCCAGAGGCAGAGCATCAGAGGTGCTGACGGTGGTGGGGATGTTGATGAGACTGAAGGTAAGTAAATTAAGTAATAATTTTTCTTCCGTTTCTTTAAATCACTGTCCTTCGTTGTTATTTCTCACGTGGTAGGTACAACGATGCCATTTACGCATATTATTTTTCATTGAAAAAGAGCCTGACCTAAGATCATTTATAAAGAATAAAAATTATGGAAATCTAATCCTACTATGCTCGCTTCCTCCCAGGAGACTGTCGTTGTATTGCTTGTCATAGACCCTTTATTTGTGCATTTACGTGCATATTTTTTTCCGGCATAAATAAAGAAAATCATACCGTAGGTATCGTTCTGCAATTTGCTTTTTATTTAACTTAGCATTTCCTGCAGAACTTTCTGCGGCACTCCGTAGAGGCCTACCTCGTTTTTATAATGGCTTCCTCTTATTCTATGCTTCGGATGAAGTGTAATTTATTGAACCTTCTCACCATTAATGGACATTTATATCCATTTGAATTTTCACCTCCTTCTGTGATTCATGGGTTCCAATAGCTCCACCAACGTTTAGCTTTACGACGCGGCGATATAAATGGCCACATTTTTCTCTCGCTGAATTTGTAAACGTCTTGTCAACAACAGGATGGGGGTGGATGTGTGCGCGTTGGTTGGGGATGCCGCAGGCACGGGCCATGGCTGTTCCTCCTGGAGGCGGGCGCTGCTAAGCTCCCAGAATGGCCATCTCCATCTCTGACCCTCTCCCCTACCGCCGTCTCCCCAAACACAGGACCTATCTACGGTTCCTGAGAAAACGCCAAGTCAAAGTGCTTCCTGTCTTTTGGCCCAAGAAGCATATCCACGGATAAACGGAATCTTGATTAATTTTACTCTTGTGTTCGAAACGATTCCCTAGCCTCTCCCTTTTGTTCTATTTTTTTTTTTTTCCGGCTCCCTCCACTTACATCTGTCTCTGTCCATCCTTCTTTTTATTTATCTGTGTGTCTGTCTCCTTCTCTCCACCCCAAGATGCAGAATTCTGTCCTCGGTAGACAATGATTTATTAATTATCATGAACAACGTTGCTGCGGGCGACGAAGCAGAATAGAGCAACTCTGAGAAAATGAGATGGAGATTCATCACTCGGGGGTCTCCAGGCGCCTCGTCCAACACCTCACGGCCACTGGCGCATGCAGTCGCATCTCGTCAATGCCGGGACGCTGCCCTCGCCGTGTCGGCATTCGCAAAGCCAGCGTTGTGGGATGCAAGTTAACTTTTGATACGGTATCTTAAAAATCATTAATGGCGTTTTACAATTGGTGTCAGTTGCTGTAAGTAAGAATGACTCGGTCGCCCTGCGATTAGGAACAGAGTCAAGGGTGACTGGTGACGAGACGTTGAAGGGCACCAGGAAGCCAGCCGCGGTCCCCTGCCCTCCCCCCGTGCTCGTCTTGCCTGAAATGGCCACTGTTCAGACTCGGCCTTAGGACCCCTAAGGGGCCTTGGGTGCCAGCGGCGGTGCCCCGGTCTGGTAAACCTAGGCGTTAGCATGTCCTGGCTGGAGCGATCGGCATGTCATCCAAGCTGGGCCCCTTGGGGACTTCTCCCTGAAAGTTCATGGAACCACCAGGAAAGAGGTCCCCTTGGCTGATAATAAGCCAGTAGGATCTATAGGTCCAGAGCTGGACGGGGCCATCGTCCAGCCTAAGCCAGCCTAAGCAATCAGAATCCCAAGATGGAGAGAGGGACTTCTCAGTGCCACCGTGGAGCACCTGTGCCCGAAGCTAAACAGCTCAGGTTTCAGCCCGTTTGAGACGTGCTTCTGTGATAAGCAGCTGACTCTGTCCTGATGACTAGAGCTGCGAATCTGTGAATGACACGGAACGGGGCTGACGCCCAAAAGAGCAGGACGAGGGCGGTGGGGAAGCTTGGAGCGTCGGGGAAGAGGCCAGGGCGCGGCCAGATGGGAGAGGAGAGTGAGACGAAGGGGGACCACGAATAAGGACGTTCTGAGCGTGGCCGCCAAGGTCCCCCCGGCTGAGCCTGCCCCTCTCTGCGCACTGGCCGACTCCATCGTCCCCTTCGCTCCCCGTGCCCTCGGCCTTGGCCCAGGTTTCAGAGGCCGCACACATCCTACGGATCCCTTCCGCAAGGCACCGTCACCTGCCGCCTTTTATTTCTGGGCTGTTCATGCCCATTGTCTGCGGATGCTCTGCGCTCAGCCTGTCTTCCAGGGAGGCCCGCCCCGACTCCCACACTGCGCAGATGCCCTGGCTAGTTACTCTGAGACCACCGTGGATCTTTTCTCCCCAGCGCGCTCCCCGTAATCTGGTCATTAACTGGCCAAGGCCCTTCTCCCCGACTACTCTGTAAGCTCCGCAGAGTGAAATCTCTGTCTATTCACAGCCCTCCCCCCAGGAGTGCCTGGCACTTTGTAGTTGCTCTGTAAATACTTGCCAAGGGAAGGACTCGGGGTCTCACTTAGTTTGAGGTCCCCCAGGCGCACACTTGTGTTCCTTCACGTCCCCAAGCCAAACTGAAACAAGATCTACACAATCACCGTAAGAACGATGGGTTGGCTTTGACTAGGTTCACGGCCCACCGCGCCCCATGGACCACAGGATGTGGACCAGCCACGTTCCTGGAAACATCTCCCAGTGTATGGAGGGTCCGCAAACACAGTACTTCTCAGGCTTTAATGTGCCCAAGATGCCTGGGAGACCTTTTGAAAGCGTGGATTCTGACTCAAGAGGTCTGGGGAGGGGCCTGAGAGTCGGTATTTCTAACCTGCTCCCAGCTGCTACTGCTGCTGCTGGTTGGGGACCATGCCAGGCGTAGCCAGGCAGATGGGCACCGAGAAGCAAGGTCCGGCCTGCAGAGGAAGCTGGCTGGCTCCAGCGGCCTGCACGGTTTGACAGAGTGGGAGATTAAGAAGGGAAGAAAACAACCCAGAATGGAAATAAATACAGTGCACCACAATCTCATTAATGTCTAAAATTAGATGAACACAATTAAAAATGTAAAAGCTGGATTAAAGCGTGTCAGTCTGGAGTCGAGTGCTGAATTACGCTGAGGCTCTTTGCTTTTTCTTAACGGTTTCTGCTCATGGATATCTCAAAGGCTGCGATGTTCTTCATGATCTCTAGCTGTCACCGAACACGTTTGGCGATAGGAAGAAAGGTTGGCCTTGTTTTCGAGACGATTTTCCCAGGACGTGACTGAAAATGTTCAAGTGTGCCGAGACTTCGGCCCCTTCTTCCCACTACAATCTAGGCTCCCTGGGATGGAAAAGGAGGCTGACTCACTCTACACACCGCAGGCATGCACCTGATGTGCGTCAAGCCAGTCACGGTGCCTGGCATCAATAGTATCGAGATTCCCATTTTATAAGTAAAGAAATAGAGGTTCAGAGAGGTAAAGCGAGCTACTCGGGGTAACACAGCTAATGAGAGGAAGCACTGGGATGCTAACATAGTTCTGTTTGATTTTAAAATATCTGTATTCTTTTCGTGGCCCTCCTAAAGAATAACCCATCGTGGGGCTCCAGTAAAGGGTGCGTGTGTGTGTGAGTGTGTGTTTGCACCCGCACGCACATGCACAGATATGTGTAGGCAGAGGGGGGAAGTGGCGTAGACAGAAACGAGAGACAGAGCAAACATCCAAATGTAAAAGGTCTGTCTCTTTGTGTTTGCTTAAAATTGCCAGACTGGACCCATTACCAACTGATATGATTTACTCCGTATTTTAGCAGAATTGGACTAAGTGATTTGTTTTCTCAGCAGAGTCACAAAGCGCTTATTAGCTCAGGCTCCAATTCTGGTCCTGGAGCCATTAAGTCTGTTCTCATCCAGCAAGAAATTAAGATCCCGAGGGTGAATATTATCTTGGCGACACCCCCGATTACCACGGCTTTAACCCTCGGGACACAGAAGGTCATCCTTTCTCTCCGCCTTCAGGTAGGTGGACAGTGAAGGCAATGTGGGCCGGGGGCTCTGCGGAGCTAGGTGTGGGTCACGGTGGCCATTCTTTGAAAGTGTGACACATCCATACTTCATCCAAGCTTCTTTCCTGAGTCCTCTGAGACTCGCAGCTCCCCTCAAAACATCTTCCAATGAACCTGACTTCCTTCAGTGGAGTGAGCTATTTCCCAGGAATCCTGGAAGGAATTTGGCCTAACCCGGAGTCAGACAGGAAGGCCACTGAGGCAGATAAGGGCTTCCGTTTTTACCTACTGATATAAGCCCGAAGGCCATGGCCTACTATTTTTATTCATTTTAGAATAAAATGAGGACCTACTGTGTGCCAGCCAGCACAGAGTAGGAGCCCCATCGAAGCCTAACGAGGCAGAGGCATCAAGGAGGCCTTCTTGGAGGAAATGGCATTTAAGCCAAGGATCCAAGCGTGACTGGGACTCAGCTGGGAAGGTCATTTCTGGCAAAGAAAACAGCATGGGTGAAGGCACTGAGGCATGGCACAGACGGTTTTAAGTGGGAAGTCCCGTGAGGTCTCTTCAGGAATGAGGCAGAGGATTACTATGTAGATACGTATAAGTGATGTGTGCATGTATGTGTAGGGGTGGGTACAAGCTGATCATATTGGTGGGGTGGCTAAGACTGGGAAATGAGAGGGGAGGTGTTTGGCACGGGCTGGGCATGGCAGATCTTTTAAGGGACCATAAAAGGGAGAGGGACATACCCTCTTCCCGCTTCTTTTTCAATGAGGAACCTCAGTCTGAGCATATGTGGGTGAGACAGGACGTGTTTTAAGGCGATGAGCTTAGAACGCAAATTCAAAATTCAATATGCTGTTTGTGGTACAGGGTGTATACGTGGGGATCTTATTTCCAGGGGCAATGATCTCTTTCATAAAAAAATAATTTCCCCTATTATGCTAATAATCTATTTGTTTGAAAATTTAGAAAATACAAACTAGAAAAAAAAGAATCAAAATTTAAACCTGCAATTGTGTCACCTAGTGATAACTCTGTTAGTATTTTATTGTATATCTTTCCTGTTATTTGAAATGACATAATCATGATTTTTATATAAATGAGATCATCGCCTGCACGCTGATTTATTAGTTGCTTTTTCACTTAGCCATATAGCATTGACAGCTTCTGCGTTCATTTCCCCGGGCTGGTGGGACAAAGCGCCACAACCCGGGGCATTGAAAACAACAGAAATTTATTGTCTCACATTCTGGAAGCTAGAAATCTAAGATCGAGGTGTTGGCTGGGCTGTGCTCCTTCAGAAACCTGTAGGGGACCCTTCCTGCCTCTTTCTGGCTTCTGGGGGTGCCGGCAGTCCCCAGTGACCCGTGGCTTGAAGTTGCATCTGTCCAGTCCCCGCTTCGCCGTCACATGGCTTTTTCCCGTGTGTCGCTGTCTTGACACGGCCATCTCCTCTTAAGACACCAGTCAGATGGGAGTAGGGGCCCGCCTCGCTCAGCTGTGACCTCGTCTTCACTAATTTGATCGGCAGCTATCCTACTTCCAAATGAGGTCACGTTCCGAGGTCCTGGGAGTTATCGTTTCCACAAATCTTTTAACTTTTTCTCGGGGCGGGGAGGGTGGACACAATGCACGATAGCTTCTCTTGCCACTAAATATTATTTTATAACGTCAGTTTCTAATGGCTAAAAAATATTCTATTTTACAGATCTGCAAACGTCCAGGAGTCCGTCCTCCTTCGCACTCAGTATGCAACCTGCGACCTGTCCTTGTCCAGCCCTCTGCAGCGACAGTGGTCATCGCCCTGACAACGAGGATGCTGCTCGCCTGGCCCGAACTCACCAAAGCTTCGTTCCTACTGAGGAAGAAAGACAGTGGGCTCTGGTTCTTCGAAGACCGTTTTTAAACACGGGGACGAGAACAAAGAGGGAAACCGAGGCTCACCCGAACAGTCGCTTGATCAGAATCTGCCGCACCGTTCGGTTCCAGCTAACCCAGACGGGGCCGCGTTTGGAACGCACGCCGTGATAAACGGTGACTCATCGGCTCCTCGGCAGAACCCAACAATTGTTTCATTCAACCTGCTTTATGAGTGTAGGCGAAAAATTTCCAGCCCCAGTTCCTTAGGATGCCACCAATGATCTCGAAGGGTGTTGTAAAAAGCCGAAAACAGAGTTGGTTTGTTGTACATCGCAGGAACCCCCTTTGCTGAGCAGGAAGTGCATCTTGACACACACTTGGAGCGACAGTATGTTAAGCCTGGTGTGGGGGGTGGTCGTAAAGGGGTTTTCGTGCCAATTCTCTCATTTGATTCTCCAAATGAGATCCAGCTTGACAGGGCGGGAGCGTTGTCACGTGAGGCTCTGGAGTGCCCGAGCTTGCCCAAACCCGCTGGGCTTACAGCCACCACCACCGTGGGGAGCTAGGTGCTGTAGACGTGATGTTACTTAATCTTGTCCCCACACGGCGCTGTACTGGAGCCTGGCTAAGACAGGCTCGTGACGCCTCACCGACTCCCACCCTTTCTCCCCCGTGAGCTTCTTTGGTTCAACGAGGCCAGTTTATCCCCATTTCAAAATGGATGGGATAATATATACCCGAGGGACCACTGCTCTTCATTCTATTTCTGATGACAGGCAAAGGTTTTTGGGGGCAAGGCATGCTGGATGGCATTGAAGCTGAAAATGGGGAGGTTATTTAAAGATTTGTTGGATCAAGGAGGTGGCTATCATGCCACCTGAAAAGAGAGACTCTTTACCGGGGTCCGGAGGTCCCCGAGCATTCGTGGGCGGTCATTCGGGGGATGTATGTCTCAATTATTTTTAGAGCATATGCGTGCTTCTGAGAGTTCATCCACATCACTCTCAGGAGACTGTGTGAGGTCCTGGGGACCCAGAAATAAACTCAAACGAAGACCGGCACGTATTGCTTCACATTAGGATGGCGGGCTTTCTGGAAACTACTGAGGTTTTCTATTGAGATGAATCTATTGCCTCAGTGCCTGGGGACTGTAAGAGATGGAGCGCTCAGCGAGAACTCCAACCCCTGCGCCCAGCAGGGGCTTAAGAAACATGAAGGGTGAGGGGAGGGAACGCTTTGTGGAGGGAGCTCTGTCTGCTGTCGGAGGAGGAAACGGGTCCAGAGGCCTGCGAGGGTCGTCACCCAAACAGCGTCACCAGCGCCCAGGGGTGCTGCCTTTGAAGGATGCGGGAGGGGGTCCCCTTCCCTCCTCCTCAGCTTTGCTATGAGCATATTGGTCCGAGCCTCCAGCAGCCAAGCATCACTGGCCCCTTCTCCCCGCTGGTCTCACACTAACCCTGCCTGCCTCTTTCTTGAAGCCCTCCGGGGGCGTCCCACAAGATAGAAGCTCCGTTGTCTGAAACGCGGATCCTCAATAAACATCTGTTGCCAAGGAAGGGACGAGAGGTGGGCAGGGTTCTCTTTGAAGGTGAAGCTCCCTGGACCCCGGCTTCCTCACGGGAAACCTGGACCAGACAAGCGTCACCACGTTCCTGAGAAACGTCCGCTTCCTCCAGAGCACGGGAGGCGCGTTTTCACCCCACCGCTTCGTGAATTCTGTCACCTGCTGCTGCAGGGGACGCTGTGAGGCCTGCAATTAGTTCCCTGATTACTCACAATTGAAGCCGTCGTGGCTAACGGATGGCGTTTGTCACAAAAACCTGTAGGAGAGCCAGGCCATTTGGCAGCCACTGTGTTCCCGAGAAGGCAGATCAATTTCTGTTTGGTTTGTTTAAAAAATATCAAATAAACAGTGCGGAGCCGCTTGCAAGGTCTGGGTCCCTCCTTTTCTGAAATTTGGGGAGAGGAAGCAGCTGGAAATTGCCAGTTAGGAGAAGACGGGCAGAGCACACTCATGGCTTGATCGGATGCCCCTATAATCAGGGCTAATAACTGTATTTTTCTACTACTAAACATTTCTGTTATTTTAAAGAGTCTAGTTAGGGAGCGAGGGAAACCGCGGGGGGCTGGCC
>NW_011888821.1:8387723-8392062 GCF_000151845.1 Pteropus vampyrus | reverse complement strand
AGACAATCACTCGCCGCCATTAGGAGTTTGGTTCTCTGAAAATGACACAGAAGGTGAGCACCCCTGCTCCCCCGAGTGTGGGCGTAGAGGGAGCATCTGCATCACCGGGCAGCTTGTCAGAAATGCAAATTCCCTTGTTGCTCTCCATGCCCAGGGGACTGGAGTGTCTGGGGGCAGGGGAGGAGCCCGGAAAAGTGTGTTTTAACACGGTCTCCTGCTCAGCAGTTCTCGCCCTTGGCTGATCTTAGCATTTACCTGGACCGCTTTTGAACAACCGGAGGCCTGGGGTGCCAGATCCCCTGGCCCAGTGGGCAGCTCTGCTGTTGGCATTTTTCACCGGCCTCAGGGGACTCCAGCACACAGCCAGGTCCAGGTGCTCCCACCACAGACGTGATCTGAAGCTCTCTGTGCTTCCCAGTGTTAAACCGTGTAGAAATCGCACGCATTCCTTCGGCCCATCAGAGGGCCACTTACAGCGCTGAGAAGGAAGCGACGGGGTTACCTTCTCTGGGCACGGGGCACACTGAGTCATGGACCACAAACACAGAAGTAGAAGGAAGTGTCCGGGACCTTCCTCCCAAGCTCTGCTTGGAAGAATGCCCAGCTCAGAGTAGGGGCGACGCTATAAGGCTTTGCAGAGCTCCAAGGACAGTGACGAAGCCGGGAAAATCCTATCCAGGGTCCTTGTGAGCCACTGGTTTTAAAAGCCATGTCGAGAGCCTCTTAATAAAAATTATTTCTGAGACCCTTCCCCCCTCCTCCCCGCCACGTCTGGGTCCATGACGGCTTCTTTGCTTGAGTGTACAGAGCGTGGATGTGAAGTCAGCCACACCCGTGTCTGTCTGAGTAAGCCACTTCCCTGTTCTGGACCTCAGATCTTAAATGGGGGTCATGAAACTTCCTGGCTGAGCTGCGGTGAAGGTCAACCTAGGTGAACAGGTGAAACCCTGGCACGAGAATAGCGGCCCCAAAACTCAGCGGTTCTCAAAGTGTGTCCCCTCAGACCAGCGGCGGCACCTGGAAATGTGCTAGACATGCAAATTCTCAGGTTCCACTCCGGACATACGGAATCAGAAAAACTCTGGAGGAAAATCCTCCCCCTCTCTGAGCCCTGATTTTCTCATTTGTGACATTAAAATCAGAGACTGTATCTCAGAGACTCATAGCAAAGATTCGATGAGATATGCACGTAACCACTCAGCACAGTGCCCGGCGCACAGTAACGGCTCAGCACATGGCAGCTATTGTCACTATTACAATTATTATTATTTCCAAAGCTCCCTGCACAAAGCCTTGGAAAGAAGCTTTCGTTAAAACTCTGCACGAATAACTCTTGTCGGACTTTGCAAAATGCCATATTTTGGCTCAGGATACTCTCTGTGGGATGCCATGTACTGAGCGGGAGTTATGGTGCACACATGTGCCATGCTAATGCCTCGGCCAGCTTTATAACTCATTCTGAGAGCCCATCGCTCAGAGCAACACGGTTATTTATCATAAGCTCCATTAGGGGTTGTGACTCATTTAAGTCCCTAGCTGTCAGAAAGACCGGCTTATCCACCACCAATCAGAAACAAGTAGATGGGTTTAGGGCAGGGTAAAAAACAAACAAACAAAACAAACAAACAAAGAACAGAAAAGACTTGAAAAATTTCTACTCATAGCTAGAGGAAATGTCAAAGATGCTGAGGGAAAAAAAAAACAGTCAGTTCCGAATGGCCTTGTAGCAGTGGCAGAGAAATTTCTAGATGCATCGAAGGAGGCAGAGGATTGTCTAATGTTTGTGGGCATCCCGATGGCGAGCCGGCAGAGCGAGCTGAATTTGTAAGGTAGGGGAAAGGAAGGTGGATTGAAATTTCCTTCACGCGTTGCAAGTTTCAATAATCAGGGTGAGAAGTGGAGAATCGCTCGGCGGGAGAGGGTTCGCCCTCAGTGAAATCGGGCTCCACTCCCTTTTCGTCTCGTGCGAGGGGCTTTCTCTTGCTCACATCTCCCGAGCCTCTTCCACTGGCCACTCACCCATTGCAGGGCCATGCGCACACCCCCAACACTTGCTCGGCCTGGGACAATGTAGACAGGCCGGTTCACCTCACAGGTGCATTTGTAGGATGTGGGAGGAAGGCGAGACCCCAGAGAAAGTCCACACAGATGTCGGGACATGCGAACTCCACACAGACAGTGGCCTCGGCCGGGAACTGATTATTTTCCCCCTCATCGGCAACGTTGTGACGTTATCATGAAACGGCATTGAACAAAATGATGTTTTCTTTTGAGGGCCTGCTGTAATTCGATTAAAGGACCTGAATAGGCTTTTTTTCCAAAAAAAGATATTCAAATGGCCATCAGGTACAGGAAAAGATGCTCGACATCACTAATCATCAGGGAAATGCAAATGATAACCGCAATGACATACCGCCTCGCACCTGTCAGAATGGCTATCATCAAAAACGTAAGACAGAAAGATGCTGGCGAAGATGAGGACTAAAAGGAACCCTCACGCACTGCAGACAGGAATGTAAGTTGGTGCAGCCACTACGGAAAACAGTATGGAGGTTCCTCGAAGACTTAAAAATAGAACTACCACGTGATCCAGCTATCCCCCTTCTGGGTGTATATCCGAAGGAAACGAAATCGCTGTCTTGAAATCACTGCTCTCCCATGTTCCTAGACAAGATGCGGACGAGACCTAAGTGTCCACTGATGGATGAATGCATAAAGAAAAATGTAATACATACGCCGTGGAATATCATGCAGCCACGAAAAAGGTGAAAATCTTGCCATTCGTGACAACATGGATGAATAGCGAGGGCATTATGCTCAGTGAAACGCGTCAGGCAGAGAAAGACAAATACCACTTGATTTCACTTATATGTAGAAACTAAGATAACCAAACTCGTAGAAACAGAATAGATCGGTGATTGACAGAGGTGGAGGGTGGGGGCCAGAGGAAATGGGTACATGTGGTCAAAATGTACAGTCTTCTGGCTTTGAGATGAGTAAGTCCTGGGGACGCAGTATACAGCACGGTGACTATAGTTAATAACACTGCGTCGTGTGTGTTTGTAAGTTGCTAAGAGAGTGGAAGTTCTCATCACAGACACACACGAAGTGTAACTATGCGGGTGATGGATCTGCTAACTCAACTCATTGCGGTAACTGGTTTAAAATCTCTATACCTATATAGATAGATAGATAGATAGAGATATAGATATCTATATCTATATCTCCAACATTACCATATACATCTTAGACATACAGTGTTATATGTCAGTTACATCTCAATAAAGCTGGGGCAAAGTAAACAGACTTCTAGGAGAATCTATTATCCTTTGGTGATGCATGCTGAGGTATTGGGGTGAAGCATTGTGATATATGCAATTGACTTGCAAATAATTCTGAAAAACATCTCTGTGAGAGTGTGTGTGTGTGTGTGCGCGTGTGAGTGTGTGAGTGTGCGTGTATGTGAGTGTGCATGTGTGTGTGTGAGTGTGCGTGTGTGTGAGTGTGCGTGTGTGCGTGAGTGTGTATAAGTTTGTGTGTGTGTGAGTGTGTGTGCGTGTGCATGTGTGTGAGTGTGTGTGAGTGTGCGTGTGTGCGTGTGCGTGTGTGTGTGAGTGTGCACGTGTGAGTGCGTGTGTGTGTGCGCGCGCATGCGTTCATGGAGAGAGAAACAGAAAGGGAGGGAGAGAGAATGTAGGAATCGTGAAGTGGTTACACCTTTTCATCTACGGTGGAGGACTTGCAGGTAGGTGGTCATCGTCCCGTTCATTCCTTCGGCCGTTCCCTGGAGCCAGGCTTCTTGGGCTGGCATCTCCACTCTCCCACTCCTCCCGTTCACAGAGGACGGAACAGCCCCGATGGCTCTGCACGTAGCACAGGGCCTGGTACCCGGACTGACTGCATTTAAACACATTCCATGCAAGTAGGCAGTGCCGATCACTCAGGGGACCGATGGCCGCCTTGCAGGGTCTTTGGGGCCCTGAGCCGAGCTTGGCCGGTCCATTCAGCTGGGCGCCCTGCCAAGAATCCCCAGCCAAGAAGTGGCCACTCTTAGTTCCCCACACAGCGATTCTGCCATTATATGACCCAGAGAAACTCATACGTGTGCACAGGGAAACGTATACAAAAGTATCAGGTTGTTATAGTGAATGCAAATGGTAACGATGCCCAATGCCTGTCAGTGGGAGAAACTATAAGCAACCTGGCACTTTGACACACCAGGACAGTATCTGGTGGTCACGGTTAACCGAATAATGTATATGTATACATCCCCATCGCCTATGACACGGAGGAGAAAACCAAGCGTGGACAAAAGACTCACACTGTCCAAGAACGCACT
>NW_011888821.1:8375961-8386688 GCF_000151845.1 Pteropus vampyrus | reverse complement strand
TCGCAGAGAAGCTACTGCTGAGCTGTTGAGTGGGCTCTGGAATCACTTACCTCTGGGTCACTTCCTAAGCACAAGAAAATTAACCGAACTGCTAATCTACATTTCCTCCAGAGTTCCTTTACCAGCAAACGAAAGCACATCGTGACTACCCCGCCGAAAGAAAGGTAAGCAAATCAGGTGATTTGTCCAGGTGCAAATCGGCTGGGCCCATGTACCGAGATGTGACGTTAAAAAAAAACTCATATAGAAGCTCGTTACTCCTTTCCCCAGACCCTGCGGTGGCTCCTTCTGGCTTTTCGGATAAGAATCAACATCTTTAACAAGTCCCTCCTGGCCTGGCCTGAACCGGCCCCTCCCTGCTTCCAGGCTGACCTTGGGCTGCTTTTTCCATATGACTCATGGTGCTCTGGTCACATTTTGTTTTTTCTGTTTTGTTTACTTTCTCCGATTTGCCAAGCCTTTCTCGACTCGTGAACTTGTCCGTGAGTTTGTCCCTCTGCCTGAAAAGCTCTTTTCCTCTCCCTTTGCCTGGCTAACTGATCCTAAATCTTCAGTACTCACCGAAGGAAGAATTCTTCAGGGAAACCTTCCCCATTATTTCATCTCATACTACTCTGTTTTTCCTTCATAGCTCTGCATTTACTTATTTTTCTAAACATCTATATTTCTTCAACCTCAATCTCCACCAGTAGAATTTAAGCTCCATTGGAGTAGATGGCATGCTGGATTTAATGTCTCTATCCAAAACGTGACATATGCCGCGATACGATGTGCCCTGTTTTCCAAACTGAAGATCTGAGCAGTTCACCCCCATCCCCAACACTACTGACGGTCACAAATGGTAACTGGCATTTTCCTTGTGCCTTCTCGTTGCCTGTAGTTGAATTCCATGTCCTTATCCCGCATTCAAAGTTGTCTTTAATTCATCCCGTTATTCATTCATTCGAAAGGTATTTATTGAGCACTTACTATGTTCCAGGCACTTTTCTGGAAAACACCCTACTTTATCTTCTCCCCACTCTTGGCTCAGTCATCCGCCGTCCAAACCACCCCGTCTTCATTCCCACCACTCGACTTCTCCCAGCTGTGAACCGAATACTATTCTTCCTATATTTTTTGCCTAGCCATTTTTTTTTTTGGCCTGAAATACCTTCCCAGGCTGTATCCATCCAATAACTCCTTACACATCATGTAAATTGCACCCTCGATCTTTTCTTTGAAGATATGTCTGAAGTCCCCTTTACGTGTCTCCCTGTCTCGTGCATCAGATTGCAGATTCTGGAGAGACACGGATGGTGTGTGGCTTCATTGGTGTGGCTTATCTGATGTCACCGGTATAGTGAGTGCACAGGACCCGCTGAGTGGTGGCAAAGAGAAAAGAGCTCCAATAGACACTTACAGCCTCTTTTGCCCCCAAAGGCTTAAAATATCGGAGCCCATATTCTGCATATATATTTGATCACGGATACCTCCTTCGACCAAAAGCGAATGGCACCCTATTATTAAAATAATTATATCTGAATTATGTGTTGAATGATATACTCTCCGAATGACAGTGCGCGTACAAGAAAGAACTACCCAGAAAGCACGAGATAAAAACGTAAAGAAAAAGAGAAATTTGAATGTGTCCATCCAGTGCCCAGTGGATCATGTAGCCATCCTCAGGAGACTACTGCTCTGTCCAGTTACATGGATGGGCTGCCCATTCGCTTTGGGGGAAAGGCAAGGCATTTTGGCTGCAATGACAGAGACGTGATTGACCCGAGGCTTCTTCTACCTCTCTCGGTTCCCGTGACCCCTGGCATCAATGTCCTGTGTTCCCAAATCTTGCTCCAGCTGGAGGACGGGGTCTGAGAGCTAAAGGATTCATATTTTTTTTCCTCTTCCCTGTCCCTGGGAATCAGCAGCAGAGCGGAGTTTGGGCTGGATGTGGGAGCTGGTTCCGATGGGGTCAGCATTTTACCTAGCTGGGGTTTTTGTGGCAGATGAAGCAGAAACTTTTACTTCTCAAGGTAGGTGGGGGATTTCTGAGAATGGCTCAGGCGTTGGAAAAGGCCAGTCTGCCAGGAGACGTGTCCGCATAGGGTTTCCATTGTTGTGTTGCAACAATTCGCACAGAGCCACGCCATCTCCTCCCCCCTCCCACTCACGTCTCATGTGCCAAATGAGGTCCGGCTGCTTCCCAGCCAGCCACCGGCTCTGCAGTGAGCAGCCCCTTTGAAAACTGCCTCTCCTGTGTCCCTGAGCCGACACCCCAAGCCTGGCTGTGTGCATCATCCAGGCCGGGGAGCCCAGCAGATCCTCTGCTTCGCAGTCAAGCCACTAGATGCCCCTCTAAGGTGACCTACTCTCTCCTGCTCCTGGGCTGTGCATGCCATTTGGGGTGACCAACCATCCCCGCTTGCCTGGGACTGTCCTAGTTCTAGCTCTGAATGTCCCATATCCCGGGAAACCCCTTGGTCCAAAAAGGACCGACTGTAATTTGTGGGACCTAATGCAGAATGAAAATGCAGGGCCCTCGTTCACAACTTACTAAGAATTTCAGGACCGAGACAGCAGACCATCACACCACGCGTGGTGTCCAGGTCACGGGGCCTGTGTGACTACGAGCTGCATGCTCAGGAAGCCAGCTCCAGTCCCAGCAAAGCAGGACGGATGGGTACCCTGGTTTCTGTACAAAGTTCCAGAAAAGAGCCTGTCTTGTTTCCACAAGGCTGTTATTTTCTCGTAGCGACGGAGCCGCCGAGACAGCAGACTCGTTCCCACCTCCCACTGCCAGAACTTTCCGAACTACAAAAATCACTCCACTCCCTGACTTAAAAAGCCTGTTAACGCCCTGTAGTATTCTCAAGTGTGAGTAATAATAATGATAATACAAAAATTGCCAACTCCTAGTGTTGACTTAAATTACTTTTACTATACTGTCGCTTAAATATGCACCACCATAAAACTCGGGCATAAACTTTGTATGGTAATAGCTCTTATACAACCATAAAGCCAAATTTATAAATTATTCTTTAAAAGTAAGGCTTTAGAATCCAATAAAATTTAAATTAACAACATGAATTCAATGGGACAGGTGAGGTTGTCTCGCCAAAACGGAAGCGCCCTGGCAGGGCGATGGTGGCGCCTGTGATGCAGGCTCTTTGTCACGGACCTTCTTCTCTGCGTGCTGGTCCCAGCGGAGCTCGGTTTTCTCCCCTCTCTTTGAACAAGCCGGACATTTTTGTTGGGACATCATGCCCCGACCCTCCTGGGACCCCGCTTGCTACAAAGCGACCCTTTAGGGCTCAGGCTCAACTCTGATCTTTTCCCTTAGCTGATGACAACGACCTCATAGCTCCTGTGCTGGTGACTTGACAGACCCGAGCCAGCCAGACCCTCCCCTCCAGAGGTTCTTAACTAGGAGGCCTAGTTGGTGTCAACGGCATCGTAAATGTTAATACAGACGTCGTTCCGTGACAATGCCAGGGTTATAAGTGGGCTACCCTAATGACCTAAAAATGCCCATATTAATTTAAAAATTATCACTGAAATAATAATAACAATGATTAGTGTTTATCGAGCGATTGCTATATGCTAAGTACTTGCCATACAATAATTACTTAATCCTCATGACTCCAAAAGGCAGGCACTATTATTATTTCCATATAACAGATGAGAAAACTGAGCTCAGAGATGGGACACTAACTTGTCCTGAGTCATCCGACCAGAGAAGGCTTACAAGAAAAATCCTCGAAGCGAACTCACAGACCTCTGATCCGGAGTGAGGGACCGTGAGGGGTTCATGGGCTTGGTCGGGGGATCCTCCTCCACGGAATGAAGTTCAATCTCCCGAGTTTGCCCATTAAGAACCTTCTGCATCTTGCCCGCCCACCTGCCCATTCTAACCTCTTGCCACTCCCTGTCTTGCCCCATACCTTTACCGCTGGGCTCGTGGGACACCGAGGGGGCATCAAGCACCCACAGGTTTCTGTTCCTTCTGCTCAGAAGTCCTTCCCTGCCTCTCCCACCTGGAACCCTCCTTCAAGATGCTCAGGGTCATGGCTCTGAGATGCTGCTCCCAAATAAGGCAAGGCTGATGTTGCCCCTTCTTACAGCCCCTCACCTCTCCCTGAAGACACTGTGAACCTCCTCATAGCCCCTGCACTGGTGGCCCGACTGAGCCGAGCCACCCAGACCCTCCCTTTCCAGAGGCCCAGGGCCTGTGGGAAGTCGAGGTCAGCAGCTCTGCTCAAAGATCAGCCGGCATGGATTTATTTAGCGCTGCCTTTGTACCAGGCCCTGTTCTCAGGCTTTTGCATAGCTCACTTTATTTCTAGCCCACAGCGATCCTACAAGGCGGGTACCATTGTGTCCCCCATTTTACAGACAAGCGAGCTGGTCCCCAGAGAGAAGTGGAGTCCTCCACCGTCGCTCCAAGGGTGGCAGCACCTCTGTGTGAGTCCGGAGGCCATGCTCTGAGCCGTGGTGCCACACTGCCCCTCGTCTTCCCAGAGAGACTGGGCGGGCACCACGGCGGAACTACAGGCGGGCTGAGTCTAGGGGATCGGAAGCTAAGCGGGGAAAGGAGAAGCCGGTGCAGAGGAAGGAGGACGGGCCACTGGTGCTGAGAAGCACAGATGGGGCAAACGCTGACCTCAGGGAGAGAGGCAGAGTCCCCTGTCCTCGGTGGCCGAGGCCCCAGGCCCTGCTGATAAGGTCTCGGAGCCTAGAGGTTCCCACGTACTTTTCCATTGACTTTTGTTTCCACTTGACTTAGATTGAGTGATTTTTTTTTCCCCTCTTACCACAAACACTAAACCGCCCCCCCCAAAACTGGAAACCCACCCGCTTCATGAATTTAAGGCCCCGTTGATAGGCATTTTTGCTGCACCCCAAAAAGAAATTCACTCGTTGGCTCACTATGCGATATTTGGGTCATACGTATACTATTTTTTTTTTTGTAACATAAGCATATCTCACGCGATTATATTTAGAACGTCCTCATACCGAAAATGTGTTGTTTATCTGAAATTCAAGTTTAACTGGGAGCTCTGTATTTTATCTGGCAACCCTCACCCTAGATCCCATGAGAACCGCAGAATCTCAAGCCGCCCCACACCTACTAAATTGGAATCTTCGTTTTAACAGATGATTCGTCTGCATAGCGACGTCTGGGAAGGCCCAGCCGAAAGAGAAATTGAGGCCGTCTGAAGATGATACGGTGGCTCCTGGTCGTCGGGAACCCAAATTCTTCTTAGCGTTTTCGCTCCAACATGCTTATCTCCTGGTTTCTATGCTCTGGGTCACTTCATGGTCCGAGAGAGCTTCTTGGGGTTCTCACCCCAAAAAGACGGAAGCAATGGGAAAAGCTCAAGAGCCACTGCCGAGAAGTCCCTCCCAATGGCCTCCGCTTGTATCTCATTGGCTGCCCCTACCTGCGAGGGCAGCTGGACAATGTAGTTCTTCGGTTGGGCCCACGGTGAAATGTACAGCTAAGCACCTCCGTCCAGGTTGACCAGGAGGCCCTGAGCAAGGCAAAGGGGCCAGGAAGGGCAACAAGACCCCTGCCATGAGATTGCTTTGGGGACAGCGGACGTCTCGCTGTGCTCTCGGCCTGGGATAATGAGAGCACACAGGTCACTGAGAAGAGCTGCTTCATTTGAGTGATCCAGGAAGCCCCCATAGCCTCAGACGCCCTAATCCCACGCTTGTGTTTCTGAGACCCGTGTCTGGTTGCAGCAGTGCTGACGAGCTGTAACCTTACAAAACCGAGCACAAAACACCCTCGGCTATGGGGAACTCCAAGGAAATGGCACCGTTCTGTCACGAGGAACCCCGGCAGCCTCTGGTGAGATTTAGGTTAGCAAGTGGAACATCACTGGACCCGTCTTCAGCAGAAGCAGTCTTCAGCAGCGACATCACGTGGCTGCTAACTGCCACAGCAGCGGTGGACAGCAGATTCCTACTCTCCGCTCATCCTTGAAGATGCCCGATTCTGTTTAGACAGGATCTTGAGGGGCAGAGAGAATCTGTGCTATTGGGATGGGAAGGGAGACATTTTTTTGGGTGAAGACGGCTGTTCATCGCCGAACCACAAGCCTGGGTGGCCTAGGCCAAACCCAGTTACCCTGGGATCGTTTCAGGCCAGTTTTCCCTCAAGCGATGCCAAGCTGGATTGCATTGGGGTTTCTAGGTGTTTACTATACACCGTGCCAGGACGCACTCTCAAAGCATGAAGCATTTCTCCACAAGCAGCAGCTGACGGGAATGAGCCTGCCGTATACGGCGGAGCCTCATAACAAACTGCCTCTCTTTAAGTGATGTTCCTTTCGAGGCAATTTGCAGAAGAGAGACGAAAAATCCTCTCTGACAAATGATGACTCCTCCTGGAAGAACAAACAATGGTCCCCCACCCCGGCCCCTTCGTCGTGGGGACTCTGGCAGATGTGGGCCTAGAAGGACGAACGATGGAGGGAAGCGTCGTCCCCTGGGAAGGGAGGGGCCTGACTGAACAAGGGGCCACGCTGGCCTGAGGTTGGAGGATGTGCCACATGGTGTTGATGAGGGAGGCAGGGCCCCAGTCTGTGGGCAAAGTGCCCGGCTGGCCAAAAAAAAATCACTTAAAAAAAAAAATCTCTGCACATAAAGAGAATATTTAAAAGAGGAAGAAGAAGAAGTAGAAACAAAAGGAAAGAAAGGGAAAGAGGAAGAGATGTTGGAATCTGGAGGATTAAAATAGCCAGTGGGTCGTGCAAATCCAGCTGCTGGGTGCGACGTCTGTGATTCATCCATGACACGTGGCTTTAGGTTCCTCTGAAGTCCAGATGTGTTTGAACAGAAGACCGGACACGGGGAGGGTGACGGGGAGCCCCGCTCCTATAATTCCCCTCAGATCAGAGTTGTGGATATTTTCGGTCGCCTCCCCTGGTTTTTGGTGCCTGGTGGATTCAAGGTTCAGCGGCAAGTCCCTTCTCTGGAGAAAGAGGCTCTACAGATACCGGACCACAGACCTCGGTCCCTGATGTGGACAGAGATTGCAACCAACTGGCCCCTGCCTTTGAAGAGGCCCTGAATCCAGACCGTCTGGAAGTGAAACAAGGAGCCCAGCTCGCTGCTGTAGCCTGTCCGCGTTCTTGAAACCCACAGTTGGCCCTGAGCATCTTTTCTAAAATACACCAGCAAGGCCGGCTTTGTCTTCTGCGCAGGTCCAGATGCTGCATTGAAGGACATCGGCTTGGTTTCTAATCGCCCAAAGCTCACTCTTCCCAGAATTCAGACTGAGTCGGCACCCGGAGTACGATCTCTGTCACCCTCTGACCTCGCCTCCCTCACGTGTGTCCCACGCCTGCCACACGGGTCTCTTCATCGTCCCATGTCAGCTTTGTCACTTCTCCCCCTCGGCATGATGCCTAGCTAGCACAGTATGTAACCGACCAGTGTGTCGTGTGTCTTGTCTGTCTCCTCCCGACTAGAATGAAGGCCCCAGGAGGACAGGTTCTGTCCCCTGCTCATGCCCAGTATCGAGGACAGAGCCTGCAATGTGGTAGGCCCTTAATAAACATGTGTTTATTAAGACAGTGCAGCAGAGTTGGGGGGGGGCGGCGGGTAGTCACCGGAGAGCCCGGGCTCAAATTGACTCAGTTTCTTTTCCACTAGAACCCCACCGCTCCCCAAGTGGACCTGTTAGAATACACCCGCATCAGTCCACGTGGAAGGCAAGGGGACCAAGGCCAATGGCAGGACCTTTCTGCCCCCCACTGTGCCACTGATGCCTTCCCTGGGGTAATGCCACCTGGCCCTGGCATTCGGGGCACTCCTTAACAGGGCACCAATCGGCCCTATTCATGTCCCCAATACTTTTTTATATTCATTCAGCAAAAAGTCTCAAGTTCGTATTCAATTCCATTCTACAGTCTCACTTGGTAGAATATTAGAACATTTTTGTAGCCAGGATGGTAACTTTTGACTCAACTTTCCCGCCTTCGCCCATGTAAACGGAATGTCAGGAGACCCCACAGATTCATGGATTCTGCCTCTCGTCTCAGAGCGTTTCTCAATATCTAGGGCTCTTCAATCTGAGAATGACTGAAATCCCCTTGGTGGCCTTTGTTAAGCCACACACAAAATCGCAAAGCCCAGGCTAAGGTGGTGTCTACCATGGCTTCAAACCTACAATCCACATAGGCAAACCCACCCTATAAACACACTGATGCACAGGTGAATGCAAACACACGGACACACAGAATCCAACACATATAATACAAGACACGAGCGTGTAGCCGTGGACATCGGTGTAGACACATATAAAGCAAACATCCAGAAACACATCGAATTTCTTGATCTAAGTTCGACTGAGCCTTCAATGCCCTATGTAGACTGTCGTGGAAAAGCACATTGCAAGATACCAACGGTCTGATGCTTAAAGGGAAAGGGCACGGATTCTTCACCCTAATGGGTTGTTCCTTCCTCTTTTCTCTCCCTAGAATTGACCGTCTTGACCAAATCAAACTTTTGCCTTGGTTTTTGTGTTAAAATAACCATCGCCCAACATATACCAGTCTGTCCTGATATGCCCTTACTTAGCTAAATCAGGTAACATGATTTATAGGGATTCTTTGAAGGAAGCGTGTTAGCATTGGGGGTCCTTCAGATACAGTAGAAGGTAACTGTATTCGAGGCTTTGTTGCAAGAAGCAAATCATAAGAGGAACATTCTACAAACTTTTAAAAAATCTGTTTGATCCTTGAGATAAATGTTCTAAGGGGAGATTCTCCCGATAGTACAAAGTCACCCTAACTGATCTGACAGAGGAAGATAAACAAGGAAACGTGTTTGTTTCAAGGAGCCTTCTCGCTCCCTTTCCACTATTCTATTCTCCACGTTTTCTACGTATTCCTTTCTGGAAACGATCTTAAAAGGCTTCCTCTATTAGGTATACGATTGTTTAGTTTCATAACTCTGGGATAAAATGCATACATACATAGCATGCGCGTACACGCATGTGCACGCATACATCAGACATCCACGGCGCTGCAAGTTTTCAGAAAAGTTTTTTGTTTTGTTTTGTTTTTTAAATTAAAAAGCAATGCGGCACTACCTCCGAACTTGTTGATAAGAGGCGAATCGATCTAGCTGTGAAATGAGAATTTTTAAGGACAGGGGGAATGGTTCTCATTAAGCCCTATAACAGAATTCTTTTCCATTGATCATCCAAATCAATTTGCTGTACGTAGAACGGCGGTGTTAAAAAAAAAAAATTAGCTGTTGATATCACTCGATTCCAATTAGATGGATTTTCCTCCTCAACGTAAGGTGCAGTTGCTATTTTTCTCAATCTTATAATTAAGAAAAGGTGATAAGCTATGTGTTCTGAATCAATTCACTTAGATTTCGAGGAGCGTAACGAAACATCTGTTGTTCCTGAAACAAACAAAATCTCGACTACTCAGTCGGCATGCCTAAGGTGGCAGGGATAATGCATGTTTGTCCTCGCCAGTTTCTTCACCTGGAACCGGCTGATTCAAAACATCCGTGGACAGAATTCAGGAGTCTGTGCCTTAGATGGTAAAACTGTCTATCAGTTTTAACTAACTTCCGCTTAAATTTAGCATTTCAGCTAATCATGAATAGAAACAAAAATGATAAATTGTGTTAGTAATATCCGTGGCTTTTTATCTGTGGAAATCATAGAGAGTTTATATCAAATTATAGGCTTCTTTTGTAATCCGATGTAGTCCCTTTTGTGCATTTAAAAATATCATCGTGAGGAGTTCACGGGCTTTCTCGGACTGACAAGAAGGGTGAGGAGCCCTGTTGGAGGGGACCTGGGTCAGGAGGGAGGTCAGCATGTGGCACGGCTGGTGGGGGTGCCCAGACTCCCACCGGGCCTTTGGGCCTCGAAGGCTTCTCCAGCACCCAGCACGATGCTTGCTCTGATGCGATGGAGTGCGGTTGGTTGTTGCCTTATTCGGGGTTCTCTGGGTCTGTACTGCTCCCTCTGCCCCCCACATTTAAAAAAATGGGATGATTCTCTACATCAGTATGGAAACCTTTTCTCCTCGATTTCTGACGCTACACCTGGACCGCGTGCTAACTCACTTCTGAGCACTTGACGGGGGTCATCGCATTTCATGCTCACGCCGGCTCTCTGTGGCGGGTACCGTTGGGGACTGTCACAGGTTGGCTCAATGAGTAAGAGCTCTTATTGGCTGGCTCCTTCCCACACGCCAGGTCACGGTCCCAGAGCGTGACACATGTCTCCTGGGCTCCTCTCCCAGGCCCGGAGCTGGCTGCTACCCCAGATGCCGTTTTACAGATAACAAAACTGAGGCACAGAGCGATCGAGTACCTCGCCCGGGATCACCTAGCTGGAAGGTCACAGGCGGAACATTCCAGGCCTCGGGGGAGGCCGTCTGACTCCTGGGGCCGTGTTCTTGGCCAGCATGCAATCTCGCCTTCCCGTGGGCTCTGGTCGCGGTGATTCTTTGCGCATACTGTCGTCTTACGGTGGGCGCACGACTCCAGGAACTGGATGTAAATTTTCTTTCACGTGGGACAGACGAAGAAAGGTGAATCCACCCTCAACCGGAGGACCATTTCTTGAGACACAACAGAGGAACAAAGTGGCAGAATAATCAGTTCCTCAACTATTGGGCTATAGGCTGGGGCTCAAATACCTGATCTTATGATTATGTCTTTTTTTTTTTTTTTTAATAATTCCAACAGCCTTCGTTCGGTTCAGG
>NW_011888821.1:8367324-8370911 GCF_000151845.1 Pteropus vampyrus | reverse complement strand
AAAAGGAAAAAAGAAAAGAAAAGAAAGAAAAAAGAAAAAGCCATCCCAACTGGAAAAGAAAGAAAATGATCTCTCTCTGGGCACAGATGACATGATCTTATATAGAGAAAAATCCCAAAGAATATGTAAGAAAGCCACTAGAGCTAATCAACAACTTCAGTAAAGTTGCAGAGGACAAGATGGACACACGTGGCATTTGCACCCTTGCAATCTAAAAGGATTAAGAAAGCATCCCATTTATGAGAGCATCTAAAAGAATAAAATATCTGGACATAAATTTAACCAAAGAGGCAAAAGACCTGCATGATGAAAACTATCAAATATTGCCGAAAGAAATTAAAGAAGACCTAAGTAAATGGAAAAACATCCTGTGTTCATGGATGGGAAGACCAGATACAGAAACATACAGAAAGTCACCTACAGATTCAATGGCCTACCCGAATGTCAATGGCCATTTTTGAAGCAATGAAAAGGCTATTCCTCACATTCATATGGAATTACAAGGGGCCCTGAAAAGCCAAAAATAACCTTGAAAAAGAAGAGTGTTGGGGAACTCATACTTGCAGTGAGGTACCGGGATAAAGATGGGCACACGGACCAATGGAATAGAATTCAGGGTCCAGAAATAGACCGATACATGCACGGCCAATTGATTTTTGACAAGGGTGCCAAGTCCATTCAGTGGGGGAAAGAATAGTCAGTTGGTGCTGGGACAACTGGACATCCACGTGCAAAAGGAGGAAGTTGGACCCCTACCTCACACCTTAGATAAAAATTAACCTGAAATGGATCGATGACCTAAATATAATTGCTAAAACCATAAAACTCTTGGAAGAGAACAGGGGTAAATATTGACGATCTTGAATTTAGCAACAGATTCTTGGATGGGACACTAAAAGCATGAAAGGAAGAGAGAGAGAGTGGGGGGGAGGGAGGGAGGGAGGAAGGAAGGAAGGAAGGAAGGAAGGAAAGAAAAAGAGGAAAGAGAAAGAGAGAAAAGGTGTGAAGGCGCGTGTCTGCATATCTCCAGGATTTCCTACAGGAGGACAAAGAACGAGGAGAATTTTTCAGAGGTTCCCCCGCCACCCCAGGACTTGAATCACAGTTCAGATGTGAGACAATGCCAGGAAAACCGGAAGATCGCTTTCGGTATATTGACATTTTAACAATAGGGAGTCTCCCAATCCACGAACACAGGATATTTTTCAATTTATTAAGATGATGAAACACAGAGAGAAAGAGTGATTTATTCAAGATCATGCAAGTAACATACGGGAGAATGCTAGAACTCAACCCCGTTGAGTTCCCTCTCCTGGGACTCCAAGTTGAGTTTTTGTGTTTGTTTGTTTTCGGTGTTTTTGTTTTCGGTGCTAGGGTGAATTTTCATCTGCAATATGCGATCATTCAGGCAAGGACTGCTCTCTACTCTGCCCTCTTGAGAAAACTTTTTCATAGGTAGTGTGAACAGCGTGGGGGAAAGGTTGTAGTGCGGAAGGCTTAAGCCACTGATAATGGAATTGCTTTTAAGCACACACTTCAGCACTTTAGAGAATCCATTTATATGTTAAGAATGAATATGCTAATTGCAAGCCATGCTTGTGTATCCTTGAGGGAACTCTTTACTCTGCCTTCAACAAACGCCCACTCCTTGAGACTTACTGATTTTTGGCACGGAGTCAGAATTACCAGGGATTTTTTTTTGTAAAGATGAAATTAAGATAGAATGTGAAGGGAACAAAATAGTATTTACTGAACCTAGTGTGTGCCAGTCAAGGGGGGGGTCTTTGTTCTCAGTTCACGCCTAAAACAAGTGGGGTTCGGCTCCTCCACACGTGAGCCCCTCCTGAAAACAAACAGACCCAACCCCCAGGGCGGTCATAATAAGGGGTTTTTACTGGAACGTCACAGACGACATGAAAATTTCCTTCAAACGCCTGTGGTTTATTCCTCCAAAAACTCTTCTCTCCTTGCTGATTGTCTCATCCTTCTCCTCTCTCGTCCCCCGCAAAAGATCGGTCTTCTCTTGTCGGGGTTCATTCGGCTGGGCCTCTAGGTCGTAAATATCACTCAGGAGGGCAAAAAGCCCGGCTATCCACTGAACAGTGACTCTCGAAGCCATTTCTGCTGGGCGTGTGCCTGCGTGAATACGCGTGTGCGTGTGTATACGTGCGTGCGTGTGTGTCGGGTGAGGCTCGCTTCGCCTGGAATCACCTACGCGGTCTCCTTTGCTTTTGAAAACAACGCTAAGAGATCGTTTCGTCCCATTTTGCAGGAGGAAAGACTGATGGACGGCAGTTCGGGAGCTCGTCCAAGGTTGCACAGCTTGTCAGTGGGGGCGGCCTCGACGGAAGTCAGGCTTGATCCCAGTGCCCACGACATGAAAGGCTGGTCCCGGCAATGAGAGGATGCAGACACGGTTTTCCTAAATCCCATGGCAGTAGGGAATTTTTGTCTCTCCCCTACGGGACCTTCATCGATGGGTCTTCAGTGAATGGCGACCGGCCACGTGTCAGGGTTCCTCAGGAAGCTGACAGTATAAAGCGAAGCGTGGCAAATGACAGCCAGTGGGCCAGGTCCAGCCTGCTGCTGGTAAGTTATGTTTTTCTGGCGCCCGCTAGGTCTGTTCCTTGACATACTGTCCGTGACTGTTTTTGGCCACCGATGGCAGAGTTGCGACAGAGACTGAAGGGCCCGCAAATGTTTGCCATCTGGGCCTTTGCAGAACGAGTGTGCCCGTCCCTGCTCTAGAGCGTTGACTGACAGATAAGTTAGAAATTGAACAGCGGAGCGTGAAGGGAGCGGGTAGGGGGGCCCCGACAGGTACGGGACTTCCCACAGTGGAGCTTGGTTATAAAGCCACTGCCCAGTGACCACCCCCTCTCCCCATTCTCCACAGTGTCCTGAGGACTTTGAAAAAATAATAATAATTGAGTAGTGAACTAAATCAGCATGGTCAGTGAGTACTTGCTGGGAGCCAAGCTCAGCCATAGGGGCTGTGGATAGAGCTGCGAGCTAAACAGACCTCAGCGGGAGCGTGGCATGTGGGAGCGGAAAACGGAGCGTGAGAGCTGGAGCGAGGTGCTCGCTGACCGGGGCGGAGGCAGCGCCAGGTGATGGAGGCCACCGTGGGATTCTATTCCAAGTTCAGCGGGAAATCGCCGAGAACCTGAAGCAGAGCGGAAGGCGGCACCATCCTACTCGAAGCGAGCACGCTGTCCGCTCTGGAGAGAACGGACTCGTGGGTGGTTAGGATGCGGCGTGGACTCTGACGAAGGAGCCCGAAGCTCTCCAAGAGCTCCCGTAGGAACCAAGGTCGGTGTGCCCGGCCGTAATGGGGTTTTTGTTGTGATTTCCACCTCCTGCCCACCCACACAGGTGGGGCAGAGGCTATTGGTGGTGCCCAGGTCCCCAACTCCACGGGGGAGGCGGCCATTCTGTTCCCGACAGGCCCCTCTGGTAGCCTGGTCACCCCTGCTGCAGAAACAGGCAGACGCAACATCCCGAGAAATGAACCGCCGGTGCCGGGCGGCTGGCCTCCTTGCGAAAGGATGGATTGGCGTGGTTAGAGAGAGCTCGGCACCCGTGTT